>NC_067137.1:97246881-97587019 GCF_903995435.1 Acomys russatus
CCCTGTCTCAGTCCCATGCCATCTGCTTCTACTAACTTCTATCAAGCTACCTCCCAGCTATAATCCCAAATACTTGCTAATGCTCTTCATCTGGGCTGGATTCTCCATCCACGCCAGCCATGTGCTTCTCCTGCATCTAACCCCTGGCAGCCTTCCTCTCCTCCCTTCAGATCTCTCTCCTTTCTCCTCGTGGAGGTCTCTCTTCTTCCCAGAATTCCTCTCTCTCCTAGCCCCACCTATCTCCTTTGCCCTGCCCAGATGGCATGGCTTTTTATTAAGCAAAAGTTGGGTCACACAGACAGCAAGCAGTAATTAGCATCAAAATACATCAGACCATCCCCCAGCAGTTCTGGAGGTCACAATTGGGCTAAATGAGCTGGGCACTGACCCTCAGGAGTCTCCCTGGCTCTATCTTCCCAGCTTCCCAGTGCTGGCATTAGGAGGACTCACAGCCTTGTTGGGCATTCTGAAAGAATTCTGAAGAAAGAAGTCAGTTTGTTGTGCATGCTGGTAAACTGAAATATCTCTCCAGCCTTTTATTTATTTACTTACCTACTTACTATTCATTTATTTTAAATGCTGTTATAGAGCCCAGCCAAGCCTTGAATTCATTTTATAACCCAAGATTTTTATAGTCAAAAAATATAGGTCTTGAACTCCTGACCTTGCCTTGGTCTTCAGGCGATTTGTAAAGGATAGGCTGGCCATTTCCCTTTCCATTATCCTTACCTAATATAATACAGCCAAGGAAAGAGACTATTAATCTCCCTGGATTTCTGACCCCACTCTCAGTGCCATATTAGCATCTCCAAAAGCAAGACAAGAGCCAGGTGTGGGGGAGCACACCTTTAATGCCAGCTCTTGGGAGGCAGAGGCAGGAGAACCTCCATGAGTTCTAGGCCAGCCTGGTCTACAAAGTGAGTCCAGGGCAGCCAAGGCCACACAGAGAATCCCTGTTTGCAAAACCAAAAAACATGGGTCTGGAGGGATGGCTCAGCCATTAAGAGCACTGGCTGCAGGCTGGGTGTAGTGGCGCACGCCTTTAATCCCAGCACTGAGGAGGCAGAGGCAGGCAGATCTATGTGTGTTCAAGGCCAACCTGGTCTACAAAGGGAGTCTAGGACAGCCAAGGCTACACAGAGAAACCCTGTCTCGAAAAACCAAAAAAACCAAAAAAAAAAAAAAAAAAAACCAAAAAAAAAAAAGGAGCACTGGCTGCTTGCCAGGTGGTGGTGGCACTCACCTTTAATCCCAGGCAGAGGCAGGTAGATCCCTGTGAGTTCGAGGCTAGCCTGGTCTACAGTGTGAATCCAGGACAGCCAAGGCTACTTAGAGAAACCCTGTCTTGAAAAACCAAAACAACAACAACAAGAACAACAAAACAAAAACAAGAGCACTGGCTGCTCTTCCAGAGGTCCTGAATTCAATTCTCAGCAACCACATGGTGGCTCACAACCATCTAGAATGTGATCTGATGCCCTCTTCTGGCCTGCAGATGTACATGCAGATAGAGCACTCACATACCCAAAATAAATAAATAAATCTTTTTTTTTTTTTTTTTTTGGTTTTTCGAGACAGGGTTTCTCTGTGTAGCCTTGGCTGTCCTGGACTCCCTTTGTAGCCCAGGCTGGCCTCGAACTCACAGCGATCCGTCTGCCTCTGCCTCCCGAGTGCTGGGATAAATAAATAAATCTTTAAAAAAAAAAAAAAAAAGAAAGAAAGAAAGAAAAGCAAGCAAACAAACAAAAACCCCAAAACCAAACAAAAAAGCAAAACCAAAGCAGGACAAGAATCATCCGGCCTTCTGGCCTCCTCAAGAGCATCCTTCACAGAAAGACTGGGCCGTGTAAAGGAATGACTGCATGTAAGTTTGAGGCTTTGGGAAGAGTAACGGTCCCTGATTACACACCTACAGGCTGCCCACTGAACATGCAGTAGCGTGATCTTAGTCTGTGTCTTAAAAAGCACTGACATAGGAATCCTGAGGTAAGAGATGAGCTCTGGGAAGAAGACAGAGCTTGTCTCAATAGCAGATCTCTGCTTTTATGTTTCCTTTGTTCGAGAAGCACCCCAGAGTTTCCTATCCAACCACCACACCCCTGAGGTGCCAGCCTGGGCTTCCTGTGGGCACTCAGCCAGATAAATGTTGCAATCATCTGAGTTCAACTTCAGGAAGTAGACTTTTGCTTCAGAGTAGCGAGCTTTGCAACGGAATTCAAATTGGATTAAGTATAGGAGAGATGTATTGGCTTATCCAACTAGACTGGATCCAGGTGCTCTTATAATGTCACTAGGCACGTGTTTCTACCCTTGGCTTGGCATCTGTATTAAGTACTTTCTCTTGCTGTGATTAAAAAAAAAAAAAAAATAGCTGACACCAACTTTGGAGCAAAGGGTTTATTTCATCTTAACACTTCTCTGTACCAGTCCATCTCCAAGGGAAGTCAGGAGAGGAACTCAAGACAGGAAACTGCTGTAGGCAGGAACTGAAGCCGATCCCATGTAAAACACTGCTTACTGACTTGCTCTCCATGGCTGGCTCAGCTCCCTTTCTTACCCAGGAGTCCTTGCGCAGAAGTAGCACTCCCCACAGAACACTGGGATTTCCTCATCAATCATTAATCCAGAAAATGTTCCACAAGGCATGCCTAACAGGTCAGTCTGATGGTGAGCCTCAATTGAGGTTCTCTCCTCCCAGATGACTCTAGCTTAAGTTGACAAAAACTAAAGACAAGCTGTTCCGCAGGTGGCGCTTTACCTTACAATGGCATGGCTCCTGAAAGACAAGGTCTCTCTGTGTCTTGGACTTGCTTTTGTAGACCAGGCTGGCCGCAAACTCACAGAGATCCACCTGCTTTTGCCTCCTGAGTGCTAGGATTAAAGGTGGGTGCCGCCACCACCGCCAGGTGGTATTGTTACTTTTATGAAGCATTACACTTGTCTCTGTTTTGTAAACATCTTTTCTATCACCTTCTGATTGGTTTAATAAAGAGCTGACCAGCCTACAGCAAAACAGGAGAGGGATAGTTGGGACTTCCAGAGAGATTGGAATGCTGGGGGGAAAAAAAATCAAAGGGATGAGGGAATTCCCAGATAGAAGAAAAAACCAGTGCTGGTACTGAGGAGAGTTAACGATCCGTATGGCAGAATGTAGATTAGTATAAACAAGGTAATTTAAGTTATTTAAGCTAGTTGGGAACATGCCTAAGCTAAGGTCAAGCTTTCATGTTTTAAAAAAAATATTTATTTATTATGTATACAGAGCTCTGCCTGCATTTACAATTGTGAGCTTTCATATTACTAAAAGGTCTCCATGTCATTATTTGGGTGGCTGGAGGGTTGAGACAGTCTGATGATAGATCTTGTTGGGATTTTTCTCCTTCCCTCAAAGCATTCCATTTTTTTCAAATTTCTTCTTCTTCTTCTTCTTCTTCTTCTTCTTCTTCTTCTTCTTCTTCTTCTTCTTCTTCTTCTTCCTCTCCCCCTTCTCCTTCTCCTTCCTCTCCTTCTCCTTCTTCAAAACAAGGTTTCTCTGTGTTATCTTAGCTGTCCTGGACTCACTTTGTAGACCAGGATGGCCTTGAACTCACAATGATCCACCTGCCTCTGCCTCCTGAGTGCTGGGATTAAAGGTGCGCACCGCCACCACCCCGCTAGTATGTCCCATTTTTGCTGCTCTGGTTAGGAGTCATTTATTAAGTGACTTAAAGATTGCTCAAATACAGAAGAGGGATATTGTTGACTCACTCATGGCTCAGGGAAGCAAACTTGTTTTCTCTGAGAGGCGAGGCAGGTAAATGTGAGGCTCGCAGGAGCTGCTGCCATTTGGCTACCACAGGAAACACCTAGGAAAGCCAACACCAGAAGTGGGGCAAGCGGCTGCCGTGTGATGTTTCTAGGAAAGATATGATCAAAAGCCTGTTCTCTAGTCAGAATACCAACTACCAGTCAAGTGACCAAATACAGTCGAGTCTAACTTACTGAACGTTGAGTTTACTGGGGCAACTCACAGAAGCACAAGTGACTCAAGGCAGCAGCATCACTGGAAAAAGCCCAGCCCGCCCCGCCCACTGGACGGTACCGCCCTCAGCAGCTGTTCACTGCTTCCTATCCTTTGGGAGCTGAGGACTTGTGAATCTGGCCAACTTCTGAGAGTTTCCTGAGTTTTGTAAATTTTGTTAGCTTCCAGAGAGTGTGAGAGGCCTGCCTGCTAGGCGTGGTGGCGCACGCCTTTAATCTCCCGCATGAAGAGGCAGAGGCAGGCAGATCACTGTGAGTTCAAGGCCAGGCTGGTCTACAAAGTGAGTCCTGGACAGCCAAGGCTACACAGAGAAACCCTGTCTCGACAAAAAGATTATATATATGGGAGAGAGAGAGACAGTGAGAGAGAGAGAGAGAGACAGAGAGAGCGAGAGAGACAGAGAGAGAGACAGAGAGAGAGAGAGAGAGAGACAGAGAGAGAGAGAGAGAGAGAGAGAGAGAGAGACAGAGAGAGACAGAGAGAGACAGAGACAGAGAGAGAGAACGAGAACGAGAACTGACTGAGACTCCTGCCTGTCTCCAGTGAGGACTCTTTCAAGACGGAAGAAGTAAACAGGGACTCACGGGCAGGTGAAGAGGCTGCTGCTGTGAGTGAAGGATGCCTGCAGTGTGCATTAAACATGTCAGCTCTGCTGTACCAAAAGAAGCAGGTTGAAGTGTGTGTGTGTGTGTGTGTGTGTGTGTGTGTGTGTGTGTGTGTGTAATTGAGACTGAAAGCACACAACTATCATAATTATTCAACAGAATCCTATTATTTGTTTGTTTTTGTTTTTCAAGACAGGGTTTTCTCTGTGTAGCCCTGGCTTGTCCTGGAACTCACTCTGTAGACTGTGCTGGCCTGGAACTCACAGATCTACCTGTCTCTGCCTTCTGAGTGCTGGGGTTAAAGACATGGGCCACCACCACCACTACCCAGCTTCCTTTTTTGTTTTTGTTTTTGTTTTTAAAGATTTATTTATTTATTTATTTATTATGCATACAGTGCTGCAGAGGAGGACACCAGATCTCATTATAGATGGTTGTGAGCCACCATGTGGTTGCTGGGAATTGAACTCATGACCTCTGGAAGAGCAGACAGTGCTCTTAACCACTGAGCCATCTCTCCAGCCCCCCTTTTTTGTTTTTAATGAAACAAGGGGTAATGTAGCCGAGGATGACCTTGAACATCTCATTCTCCTGTCTCTACCTTCCAAATGCTGAGCTCACCAGCATAAGCCACCATACCCAGCTTATGCAGTTCTGTGGATTGAACTCAGGCTTTGTGCACATTGAACAACCAAACCAAACCAAACCAAACCAAAAACCTACTAATTGAGGTCTAATGAGGTGCCGGAGAGATGGCTCAGCAGTTATGAGGCCTAATGAATCTTAAGTAAACTACAAATATTCAAATGCATAATTTGATGACTTTTGATATATGTATGCTACTCATAACCAAGGTGGGTATTATTGTGTGCTAGGTGGTTGCGTTCTCTGGGGATCGTGGTAGTGATGCGTGTCTGTGTACTCATGTGTGACTATGGCTATGCCTGTGTGCACCTGTGTGGACGCAGAAGGGTGTTCTTCTCTTCACCCTTTGCTCATGGTCGCAGACTGTCTCAGTTGGGTATCGGTTTTTGGGTCGGGAGTTCTCGAAGTGTTGGTGGACAAAGATAGGGGCGTGACAAACAGGTGTTGTTTGATTTTGAGTGTATTTTGGAGACTAGCAAGCCAGGTTTGTATACACATTTGAAAATGGGGGCGTTCACACATGGTTACCTTATTTTTCCATACAAATCAAAACACAGGATGCTGTGTAATTATGTTGTCGTCAATCTTGAACACTAATTCATTCATAAGTCATTAGATTGGTATCAACGTATGTGTTCTCTTTATCAAAGGTCAACGTTCTCTCATTATGTCAAAAATCTGTGAGTCAAGACTGTTTTCTTAGATCATCCATCACTATCTGGAGTCATACTCAAAACTTTTTTTTTTTTTTTTTTGGTTTTTTTCGAGACAGGGTTTTCTCTGTGTAGCCTTGGCCATCCTGGACTCACTTTGTAGACCAGGCTGGCCTCGAACTCACAGCGATCCGCCTGCCTCTGCCTCCCGAGTGCTGGGATTAAAGGCGTGCGCCACCACGCCCGGCTTCAAAACTTTTTTGTAAGTCATAATATCAACTATTCATTGGTGACTAAGTTTTAGCCATGTTTACATTAATAAATGGAATGGAACTTAGTGGTAAGCTTTGACTGAATGGCCGTTGGCTGTAGTTTTAAGTAAAGGATCATCTAGCAACAGTTACTCTGAAAAGTTCTTTGGTAAGACAAGTGAAAAAAAAATAAAAGTGAAATGTTCCCCAAACAAATGAGTGAGAAGAGAAGGCGGGGCTGTAATGACCACTCCTGGCAAGAACATCAGACCCGTTTTCAGGAGGATCTTCTAAATGAGTAGGGGTCATCGCCTTGGTTCTGTGCTAACATGTTGTCACACAGACTCCACTGGAGGGGTCCTGACAGTTTCCCTTTTTTTATCTTTTAATTGTAGTCCGTAAATTTTTTTGTTTGACTATAGAGATAGACTTAAAGACTAGTTTATAAACATAGGGAAGACAGAACAATAAAAGGAACACCAGACCAGTCAGGACCCCAACAGAAATTAACCAATGCAGCCAATTGTCAGGATTTAAGTTGGCAAATCCCGTTGTAATGATTTTGTTAGGTTTTTTATTTTAAGAGAATCTATGTGAGCATGGCTGGTAGCAATTTTTGTTTTTAACTTTTTATTTATATTTTTGTTGTTTAGTGAGGGCCTGGGAACCATTTCTGTTTAAGTTATTAACAAAATGAGTAGTTTGTACTTTTGAAGCTAATGTAATAGCTGACTCTGTAAAAGTTGTAAGGATAGCTATTAAAGCATCAATTTTTAAGATATAGACTATAAAAAATTTTTTAGGCCTATTGAGTTCATTGACCTTTTTTTTTTTTTTTTTTTTTGTTTTTCCGAGACAGGGTTTCTCTGTGTAGCCTTGGCCATCCTGGACTCACTTTGCAGACCAGGCTGGCCTCGAACTCACAGTGATCCACCTGCCTCTGCCTCCCGAGTGCTGGGATTAAAGGCGTGCGCCACCACGTCCGGCTCATTGACCTTTTTTAAAGTTTGTAGAACCGCATTATCAAACCATGGATCTTCTTTAAGATCCATTGGCAGCATAACATATTTTGGTCTTTTAAAAAGCATCATGATGGAAAGAGATATGTCTAAAGAAGAATCTACACAATTAGTAAGAATACAGTTAGAACAATGTATATGAAAAGATTTTATTTTTTGTCTGTAATATTGTTTTTTGAAGTTTTTTGTTTTTGTTTTTTCTTTTTCTATTTTTTTCCTTTTTTGTTTTTTGTTTTTGTTTTTGTTTTTGTTTTTGTTTTTTCCTTTGGATGAAGGACTTTTGATTGATAGGCTGGACCGGCTGGTCTGGGATCTAGATGGGTGATTCTGTATTTTGTGAAAACACAAAAGCACATCCTCTCCACGAGGTGATTAAGATACCTGGCCTTTTTTTAGGTGTCAATTAATAGTTCTTTCTATATTACCGTAGGCATAACAGTAGATTGGAGAGGTGTCCAATGTTTTGTATGGGAGTCAGACCTTTGTCATCCTTATTAAGATGATTAATAGTAAATAAGGCATGGTTAAGTAATTGATGTGGGGAATAGTAATGACCATTTTCTTTGAGTCTTTGAAGTTGTATTTTTATGTTTTGATAAGTCTTTTTAATAATTGTCTGACCTTGTGGATTACAGGGAATACCTGTTATATGTTTAATTTTTCATTGTGTACAGAACTTAGAAAAGGCTTGGGAGGTATAAGTTGGGCCAATGTTAGGTTTTTTTTTTTGTTTTTTTGTTTTTTTGTTTGTTTGTTTTTTGTAGTCCCAAAATAGAAAAACAAGTTAAAAGATGTTGGATTGCATCTTTTACAGCTTTACCAGTTCTAGCCGTAGCCATCACTGTATGAGAATAAGTATCTACTGTTACATGTACATAAGCCAACTTTTTAAATTCAGGGATATGGGTAACATCTATCTGTTAGAGGATCTCAGCCTTTAATCCTATGGGATTAATTTCCATATTTAGTGCATGATAAACACCAGGGCATTGTTCGCAGTTTTTTACAATCCGTCTAGCTTGTTTCCTGGTGATATTAAACAATCTTTTTAAAGTTAGAGCATTTTGATGGTGTAGAGCATGGCTCTTAATAGCCTGTTCTAACAGTCCTGTAATAATATATTTTTTGTGAGCATATCTGTCATATGATTACCTAAAGATTATGGTCCTGGAAGGTTAGTGTTTTTTTTTTTTTTTTACTATGTCCAATGTAGATCTTTTTTTGATTGTTTTGGTAACAACTTTTGTAGTTTTCGTAACATCAGAATGATTTTTGAGTTTTTAGACAATAACGTAGTTTTAGTGTCTGGAAGAAGATGAACTATATAGTTTGAATCTGTATAAAGATTAAATGTCTCATGTAAAATTTTAAAGCAGTGATGACTGTAATAATCTCTGTTTTTCTGGGCAGAAATTTGTTGTGACTTTTTTTTTATAATTGGGGGTTTATCTTTAATATATATTGTTGAAGTTTTATTTGAGGATCTATCAGTAAAAACCAAAGGGCTCCTGCTATAGGATCTTTTGTTATTTTTGAAAGAAATATACTATCTGTCTCTTTTACAAATTTTAATGTAGGATGTTGAGGTACATGAAATTTTATTTGACCCATATAATATAATAGAGCAATTTCTCAATTGTCACATGTTTGTAAAGGAGTATCTAATTGCTTTTTATTATAAGGAATAATTATTTTTTGTATTTTTTTTCCCAAATAACTCTCTAGATCTTAATCTTTCTTTTATAATTAATTGGCTGTATATATACAGATAGGAAGAAACCATTTTTACTTGTGTATGAGGCAAATATATGTATTCTAAGATTCCATACTGCCAGAGGCAAGTAGAAGGCATATAGTTAGTTTTTAATATAATAAGAGACTAAAGCTTAGTATAATTAATTTGTTGTACTTTGGCATCTTGTATTTTTTGTTTTATTAGTTTTAGTTGTTGTAAGGCTTTTTGTGTTAACTGTCTGGGAGGTCTTGGATCTGGATTTCTTTTCAGAGTTTTAAACAAATGATGTAATTGTCCAGTGGTAATCTTTAAATAGGGTTTGACTTAATTTATATGTTTTAGTAATTGTTTAAAATTATTAAGCACTTTAAATTTATTAACTTTAAGTTGTAACTTTTGTGACATAATAAAATTGTCATAGATAATTTTTTTTAAGTAACTGATTACCTATTATGTTGTATTTTGTCAGGGGCAATAACAAATCCATATTGAGTTAAAGACTTAATATATCGGCCGGGCATGGTGGCGCATGCCTTTAATCCCAGCACTAAGGAGGCAGAGGCAGGTAGATCACTGTAAGTTCGAAGCCAGCCTGGTCTACAAAGGAGTCTAGGACAGCTAAGGCTAACACAGAGAGATCTTGTCTCAAAAAAAAAAAAAAAAAAAAAAAGACTTAATCATACCATTAAGGATGAATTTAGTTAATTTTTTTTTTTTTTTGTCTTTTTTGTTATAAGAATATCATCTATATAATGTAAAATAAAACTTTTAACAGATTTTAATGTTTGGTCCACAAATTTTTGACAAAGAAATTTTTGACAAATTTTCATTTCCTGAGGCAAAACTTCTTACTGATATCTTTGATAAGGTTTCTGAAAGTTAATTGAATGTGTGTCAAATGTAAATTTATGAGATTTTTAGGATGTAATTTAATAGTGAAAAAACAACCTTTTAGATCTATAAGAATAATAAAATGGTCTTTGGGAAGAGCTACAGGAGAAGAGAGGCCAGGTTGAAGGGCTCCCATATCATGTATAGTTTTATTTATAGCTCTTAAATTTTGTAAAAACCTCCATTTTCCTGATATTTTCTTAATAACAAACACAGGAATATTTTATGACTATTTGATTCCTCTATATGTCCTGTATCTAATTGTTCTTTAACAAGTTGTTTTAATGTCTGTATCTTTTCTTGTGTTAGGGGCCACTGATTAATCTAAACAGGTTCTTCATTTATCTGTGAAATTTTATCTGCATATAATTTAATATTCCTTCTAATTTTTTTTACTTTTATAGTTATTAGAGGTCTTTGTTTGGTTAATTGTATAGTGTTTTTAAAGGCCTAATCTCATATATATATATATATATATATATTTTTTTTTTTTTTTTTTTAAACCAACTATACTCCCTCATAAAGAGAAAGCAGATAATCTTTGTTTACTGTAAGATTTAACCCTGTGGTTTTTGGTGTTGTTCTCGGCAGATCTAAGATGTTAAATTCAGAGGTGAGAGGATTTAAGTTACTTTGTTCCTCCTCTATATATCCTCTTTCTACTTCTGGGCTGAGGGCTTGCCCCTCATCCCATTTTCTGTCTCCTCAACTGTAACAGGGGTCCCATTTTTTGTGAAACTTTGATTTACACTCATTTTTTTTTTTTAATGTTTTACTTTTTTACACTGAGGATATGACCCCAGAGGCTTATCTTATAGGAGGTTTGTCTTCCCTTGGTGTAGTTACTAATGTGACCCTGTTGACCACAAGAGAAGCATGAAATTCTCTGATTGTTACCTCTTCTTTAAGTTTTAAAGGGACAAAAATGTTTTCCTTGTATAGCTACAGCATGTAGGCCGTACCCTGGACCTCCTGCTGGATGGGGCCTTATCTTGTGTGGTCCCTGTTAGTCTGATTAGATCTTGGCAGCGAGCATTGGCATTTTTCCATGCCAGTTGTTTTAATAACTTAGAGGGAGTGAGCATCGTATCTAATATCTCTTTTAGTAACAAAATTTCATAAAATTCTGTCAAACTTTTTTTTTTTTTTTTTGGTTTTTCAAGTCTGTGTAGCCTTGGCTGTCCTGGACTCACTTTATAGACCAGGCTGGCCTGGAACTCACAGAGCTCGCCTACCTCTGCCTCCCCAGTGCTGGGATTATAGTCGGGTGCCACCACGCCCAGCCTCTCAAACTTTTTTTAGAGGCTTTAACACCTCTGTCTTTTAACATATGATTTAATATTGTCATGAACGTACCCCTGTTGGACTGTGAATATCTCAAATTTTTGCCTACTCACCTCTTAGCTCAGACTTTCCTTTGATGAAGAGTTTGTAGCACTCTTTGGCGAGGTCCTTATCTTTGTCTGAAAAAAAAGTATTTAAAAAGAGGAGGGATAGCTTACCTTACTTTGAGCCCCATGTTGGGCGAACTGCCGCATACCGTCTCAATCGGGTATCGGTCCTTGGGTCGGGAGTTCTCGAAGTGTTGGTGGACAAAGATAGGTGAGTGACAAACAGAAAAACAAACACAGAGGTGTTGTTTGATTTTGAGTGTATTTTGGAGACTAGCAAGCCAGGTTTATATACACATTTTAAAATGGGGGCGTTCACACATGGTTACCTTATTTTTCCATACAAATCAAAATACAGGATGCTGTGTAATTATGTTGTCGTCAATCTTGAACAATAATTCATTCATAAGTCATTAGATTGGTATCAATGTATGTGTTCTATTTATCAAAGGTCAACGTTCTCTCATTATGTCAAACATCTGTGAGTCAAGACTGTTTTCTTAGCTCATCCATCACTATCTGGAGTCATACTCAAAACTTTTTTGTAAGTCATAATATCAACTATTCATTGGTGACTAAGTTTTAGCCATGTTTACATTAATAAGTGGAACGGAACTTAGTGGTAAGCTTGACTGAATGGCCGTTGGCTGTAGTTTTAAGTAAAGGGTCATCTAGCAACAGTTACTCTGAAAAGTTCTTTGGTAAGACAAGTGAAAAAAAAAAAAAAGCGAAATGTTCCCCAAACAAATGAGTGAGAAGAAAAGGAGGGGGCTGTAATGACCACTCCTGGCAAGAACATCAGACCCATTTTTTAGGAGGCTTTTCTAAATGAGTAAGGGTCATCGCCTTGGTTCTGTGATAACATTTTGCCACACAGACTCCACTGGAGGGGTCCTGACAGCTCATTCCCTTGAAATAGGTTCTCTCTCTGAACCTGAAGCTTGTCCTTCAGGCTAGACTAGCTCACCTGTAAGCTCCTAGGTCTGTCAGTCTGGGCTCCTCAAAGCTGGGGTTACATATATGGCAGTCATGACTGACTTTATTTATTTATTTATTTTTTAATTTAAGGTTTTTCGAGACAGGGTTTCTCTGTGTAGCCTTAGCTGTCCTGGACTCGCTTTGTAGACCAGGCTGGCCTCGAACTCACAGCGATCCGCCTGCCTCTGCCTCCCGAGTGCTGGGATTAAAGACGTGCGCCACCACAGCCCAGCCTCATGACTGACTTTTATGGGGGAGACGGGAACTTGAACTCAGGTCCTCATGCTCAAACAGCAAGTGCTCTTTCCTAAAGAGTCACCTCCCAGATCCCTGAGTGTTTCTTTTTTTTTTTTTTTTTTTTTTTTTTTTTTTGGTTTTTTGAGACAGGGTTTCTCTGTGTAGCCTTGGCCATCCTGGACTCACTTTTGTAGATCAGGCTGGCCTCGAACTCACAGTGATCCACCTGCCTCTGCCTCCCGAGTGCTGGGATTAAAGGCGTGCGCCACCACGCCCGGCCCCTGAGTGTTTCTTAATCCAACTCAAGTTGACAATCCAAATTTACCACATTCAGTTGTCATGTGCTCATGTGGTGTTGTTTTATTTTGTTGCTTTGAGACACTTTCACTATGTAGCTCAGGTTAGACTAGAACTCAAAAGCTTTCTGCCTGACTTAAGGTGGGATTATTTCTGTTTCTCCTCTCTCTCTCTTTATTTTGTTTTTGTTTGTTTGTTTTGAGACAGGTTTTTATAACCGTTTGGGGTCAATTATAATGGGACTTTCTTGGACTGCCAATAATGACACAGAGGCTTTTATATTTATTATGAAAGCTCGGCGTGTTCCCTACTAGCTCTTAACTTAAATTGTCTGGTCTATACTAATCTATATCCTGCCATGTTGCCTGTTACTTCTCAGTCTTAGTCCTGGCACTGTTTCTTCCTCTGTGTCTGAGATTCTTGGGCCCTGCCTCCTTCTTCTCCTGCCTTTGCTATAGGCCTTTCAGCTCTTTATTAAACCAATCAGAGGTGTTGGAGGGAGTGTCTACAAAACAAGATGTAGCCAAAGACCAAAAGAGCTGACTTGTACCCAGTTCTCTGCTGGTACAAAAATCAACAACCGAATAGTACAAAGATAACCTTTACACAGCGCGCGTGCGCGCGCGCGCGCGCGCGCGCACACACACACACACACACACACACACACTCACTCACCCCAACAGCTGGGCAGTGGTGGCACACGCTTTTAATCCCAGCACTCGTGAGGCAGATGGATCCCTGTGAGTTCGAGGCCAGCCTGGTCTACAGAGTGAGCCCAGGACAGCCAGGACTACACAAAGAAACCCTTTCTTGAAAAAAACAAAAATAGCTTTCCAGCCTCCGCCTCGGACCCTGCAGCCGCCGCGATGTTGATGCCCAAGAAGAGCAGGATTGCCGTCTATGAACTCCTTTTTAAGGGAGGAGTGATGGTTGCCAAGAAGGATGCCCATATGCCCAAACACCCCGAGCTGGCTGACAAGAATGTGCCCAACCTTCACGTGATGAAGGCCATGCAGTCTCTCAAATCTCGAGGCTACTTGAAGGAGCAGTTTGCCTGGAGACATTTCTATTGGTACCTCACCAACGAGGACATCCAGTATCTCCGAGGTTACCTCCACCTACCTCCGGAGATCGTGCCCGCCACCCTGCGCTGCAGCGATCTGGAGACGGGCAGGCCTCGGCCCAAAGGTCCAGAGGGTGAGCGACCTGCAAGATTCACAAGAGGGGAGGCAGACAGAGACGCTACAGAAGGAGTGCAGTGCCTCCTGGTGCTGACAAGAAAGCCGAGTTGGAATTCCAGTTTAGAGGCGGCTTTGGTCGTGGACGTGGTCAGCCACCACAGTGAGGTTGGAGAACGTGTTGTGGTGGATAAACTTTAAAGAAGACATGTCCACTTAAAAAAAAAAAAAGAAAGAAAGAAAGAAAAGAAAGAAAGAAAGAAAGAAAAAGAAAAAACCAAAAATAAATAAAATAAAATAAAAAATATCACCCTAACAGGGTTTCTCTGTTATTCCTGGATGTTCTGGAACTTGCTCTGTAGGCCAGGCTGGCCTTGACTCAGAGATCAACCTGCCTCTGCCTCTGAGTGCTGGGATTAAAGGCGTGCCTGGCTAGTTTTGTTTCTTTTTGTTGAGCCTTTCTGTCTTTAGTAATTTTTGTCTTTAGTCTCCATTTTGATCATAAGGTGAAATTAAGTTCAAGTGCTCAGGCTTTGCCTGCCTGACATAAGAACAGCCTTTAACTTACAAAAATAAAATAATAGCAGAGATGATGAATATGTTCTGCTTGGATTAATGATAAATATATGTTCTACTTAAACAAAAACCGCAATACCCTGCTGTGTTTCTTTCCCCTAAGATGGTGGGGAACTGCAAAGTCTCCAAGTTCTCTTACCCTAAACTCCAGCCAATTAGCTTACAATGCTTTGTCTAGCTACATAAGTCACAATGTACTTGGAATAGAATTGATTCTTCCTGCTTGGTTAATGGTATTTTTTTTTTTTTCCTTTAAAAACTCTGAGCCAGACGTGGTGGCGCATGCCTTTAATCGAAGCACTAGGGAGGCAGAGGCAGGAGGATCGCTGTGAGTTCAAGGGCAGCCTGATCTACAAAGCAAGTCCAGGACAGCCAAGGCTACACAGAGAAACTCTGTCTTGAAAAACCAAACCTCACTCTGAGAATGGCTCAGGGTTACAACTTGGTTCCCAAATCCATACTGTGTCCCTGACTGGTCAGACTTTGCTAAGTATTCAATAACCTTACATCTATCTGAGTCTGGTGTTTGAGTGGTCAGTGTGTGGATATTTCTGAACAACACTTTTCATGCCTCTGTATAAATCATAAGACACAAAATCCTTTTTTTTTAAAAATTGTTTTTGTTTTTTCGAGACAAGTTTTCTGTGTGTAGCCTTGACTGTCCTGGACTCACTTTGTAAACCAGGCTAGCCTCGAACTCACAGCAATCCACCTGCCTCTGCCTCCCGAGTGTCGGGATTAAAGGCTTGCGCCACCGCCGCCTGGCTCAGAAATCTTGAATTTGTGACCCATATATTGCTTTCTTGCTGTCCTGGTGGAGAGGAAGGAAGGCAAGGGATCAGATCCTTGAGCTGAACCACTGACATGACCCTTCCTTGGTGTGCATGCATGTAGGTCAGGACCCATTTCACCTATGAGACGAGACAAGACCTGAAGAGATGAGGTTAGTGAGAAACAAGGAAGGAGACATTCCTCCCACCTGTTTGTGTCCTCTTTCACACCCTTTTTAGACAGTCTCGGATATTTCAAGTTGGCCTCAGACTACTAAGTACTTGAAGTGATTTAAGTAACTTCTGCTTATCCTGCCTCGCAAGTGTGATTGCAGGCTTGCACAGCCAATGACTGGTTTATGTAGTGCTGGGGATCGAACCTAGAGCTTGGGTTATGCTCTCCCAACTATGCTACACCCAGCTTCAGCCCTCCACTCGACTCAATTGTTTTCCCCTTTCTTGTCTCCTCTTCTTCCTCTTCCTCTAAGATAGGGTCTTAGAGACAGTGTGAGCTTTCCTGCCTGAGAGAGAGAGACAGAGACAGAGACAGAGACAGAGACAGAGACAGAGACAGAGACAGAGACAGAGAGACAGATAGACAGAGAGAGAGAGAAACTCACTATAAGGCCCAGCCTGGGAGGCTGGAGAGATGGCTCAGTGGTTAAGAGCACTAACTACCCTCCAGAGGTCCTGAGTTCAATTCCCAGCAACCACATGGTGGCTCACAGCCATCTATAATGAGATCTGATGTGCACTGTATACATAATAAGTAAATCTTTTTTTGTTTTGTTTTGTTTTGTTTTTTTCGAGACAGGGTCTCTCTGTGTTAGCCTTGGCTGTCCTGGACTCACTTTGTAGACCAGGCTGGCCTCGAACTCACAGCGATCCACTTGCCTCTGCCTCCAGAGTGCTGGGATTAAAGGTGTGTACCACCACGCCCGGCTAACAAATCTTTTTTTAAAAAAGGCCCAGCCTGGCTCTGAGCTTATGGACACCAGATAGCTAGCCCCCTTAAGTCACTGTGGAACAGCTGCAGGTACTGGTGCATGCTGCTTTGTGAAGGCTGTCCTGTTTAGCGACATCTTACTCAGGAGTCTTTTGGCAGGGTGGAGAGGTGGTGCAGTAGTTAAGAACACTGGCTGCTTTTCCAGAGGAGCTGGGTTCAATTGCCAGGACCCACATGGCAGCTCAAAGCTGTATCTCCTGTATCTCCTGCTCCAGAGGATCCAACACCCCACACAGACATACATGCAGTCAAAACACCAATACACATAAAATAAGAATATATATATATTCTTTTTTTTTTTTTTTTTTTTTTTTAAGAGTCTTTTGGCTACAAGCAGCAAATACAGCTGAGTTAGCTTTAGTGGAGCAGAAAGTCTGGGGAAGGTGTGGCGGATACTGCTCTTTGGCCAACACCAGCCTCCCTCCCCTCTCCCTCCTGATTCTGTTTGGGTACAGGGAGGAAACCCTTGATCTCAGATCAGAGTCTTGCCAGTTCGTGACTCATAACTGGGCTCATAACCTTTGCCACACCTTCTCCCTTCCCAGCCTTCCTTATCTAGTGTCAGTGACCTAGCTCTGCAGGGCTTCTAAGAAAGATTTGTTGTTACGAACAAAAATGGAGTCCGTTCTGGTTCGCTTCCTTCTCGCTTGATGCTGTGATGTGAGGACAAGTTGCCTGCAGCCATGGGAGCTATACGGAGACCACGAGAAGGCAGGTAGAGTGATAAATCACCATGTTGCATACCAATGATGGAGGGAGCCTTGGTCCTCAGTGATCTAAGCGTTTGGCTCTGCCCTCTTCCATCCTGCCTAAGGGAACAACTCGTCCTGGGGATTTAAGTCATTCCTTAGGCTGCCTCTTACTTTTCCTTAAATTCGCCCAGATTCATACAGATACATGCCATGTTCACTGTGAGTTACAAGCAACCCGTGAGCAGCTACTCCTGAACAGAGGACATAGGAGCCGGAAAGCTGTCCCCACTGCGGGGCGCGGCTGTTCTCCCAGCCTTGCCTCTCCATTGCATCAGTCCTCAGCTCTCTCTGCAGACCAGCTTCCACTGAGTCACCATTCTGAAGGCACAGCCCCGCTCTGTACAGGAGCTGCATTCCAAAGCCCAGAAAAGAGAAAACAGAGATCCCGCTTTGACTCAGCTACACCACACGCAGGCTCACATAAACAAGGTATGGGAGCAAAGGCACATGCTTAAACATGGCTGTGAAAGACCCACGCCAGGAGTGTGTATAAGACTTTAAAATTCTTGTTTGTTCGTTCGTTTGTTTGTTTGTCATAAGGTCTTGCTATAACGCCCAGTTGGTCTCCAAGTCACAGTCCTTCCCCCCTCCCCATGGTTTTTTGTTTTTTGTTTTGTTTCCTTTGACACAGGGTTTCTCTATGTAGCCTTGCCTGTCCTGGAACTAGCACTATAGACCAGGCTGGCCCCAAGACTTAGGCATTTCTCAGAGGAAGGCAGGCATGGGGCAAAAGACCTCCCCAGAGTGTCTATTAGTCTACATTGAGTGCGAAAGAAAGGAAAGGCACACCAGGAAGGGGTAGGAGGGACTCCAGCAGGTAGAAAAGCTGAGCCCAGTGAGAACCAATTTAGATGGGAAATTCCTCGGCTACTATGTCAGTTTCTTCCTTTCTTTTTAAAAACAGGCTGACCTCAAACTCTGCCTCCTGCCTCTGTCTTCAAAGGTCAAGGACTAAACACCCTAGCCACCCTACGAATTTACTCTAAGGCAGTGGTTTCTCAACCTTGTAATACAGTTCCTCGTGTTGTGCTGACCCCCAACCATAAAGTTATTTTCTTTGCAACTTCATAACTGTAATTTTGGTATTGTTACGTAAATATTGGCATCTTCCAATGGTCTTAGGCAAGCAACCCCCTAGAAAAAGACCGTTTGGTCCCCAAGGGGTCGTGACAAACAGGTTGAGAAACACTGCTCTAACGGGACACTCTTTTGAACAGGATTTCATTGTAGCCCAGGTTGAATATTGCTATGCAAGCCATGGATTACCCCCGAACTTCTAATCTTCCTGCTTCTAGCTGTTGCCGTGTGTGTGTGTGTGTGTGTGTGTGTGTGTGTGTGTGTGTGTGTGTGTTTTCATGGACCAGCTGAGGTCCTCTATTTCCAAGCCCTTAAGGATTTGAGTAAGGAATGAGGAAGAACGTGATAAAATAGAAAGGAAAGAAATGGGTCCAGAGTGGAAAACATTGTTACCAGGAAACCGAGGACCAGGTCTCCCTAACTGCAACGGTCCTCTGCTCCCTACAGAGAGTGAAAATCAGGCTAGCTTGTTATTTTAAGCTTCCATCTCAAAGAGACTGCCCGTTTTGTTTGCCTGTTCCCAGGCACTTAATGGCGACAACCTTTCTCTCTAGAAAGTTCACTGAAACAGATTGGGATTAGCCTTCAGAGCGGTTTCTGCAGGGACCAGAATACTGCTAGAGGACAAGGTGGTAGATTCCTTCCGTGACCCTTTGAAGGGGGACCTGCCAAGGGGGAAGGGCACCACCTCCGAGCCCCCTGCGTGCTAGGGAAGTGGGAAGAGGATGCGCTTGGGGAAGGAAGTCAGGGAAGCCAGATCGCAGAGTAGCAGGCGTGGTTTCTGGGAACTGAGGCTGGCCTGCATCCCTCCCTCCTCCGCGGCATTCCTGCAGGTTGACGTCGCAGCCTTTGTGCAGAAAGGGCACTGTTCCTGGACAGGAGGCTCAGTAAACACTTCAGTCACAGCTTGTGGACTCGCGGTGCATACACTCTTAAGAGGACCATGCAGGAGGAAGGAACGTGGGCACTGCTGTTGTGCCTTTATTCCCCAGAATTGTTACTGACGGATTTGTTTTATGCTGGAAAGAATGAGGAAGGAAAGTGTTCCCACCACTGCACCAGTTAGGGACTGTATGTGCCTGGTCCTTTACGGGAATAATTTGCTGACTTTTGTTCTGAAGTTCTGAGCACTTCCTTTTGGGTCAGAGATCAGGTCAGACACTAGGGTGAACGTGGTGTATATAAGAGTGGGGAGGAAAGACAAGAGCAACCCTGGAGTCCTTTGGAAAAAACCCAGAAACCAAAGGCAAGATCTGGGCTCACCTTGGACTCTGTTAAAAAAAAAAAAAAGGACAGGGCGGGGGGGAAGACAGGTTTTTTGCTTTTTGTTTTTGTTTGTTTTGTGGGGGTTCTTTTTTCTTTCTTTCTTTCTTTTTTTTGGGGGGGGGGTGGTTAAGACAGAGTTTCTCTGAGTAACAGCTCTGGCTGTCCTGGAACTCCCTCTGTAGACCAGGCTGGCCTCGAACTCACAGAGATCCACCTGCCTCTGCCTCCTGAGTGCTGGGATTATGGGTCCTGCTAAAAGTAAGGTAATTTGTGGGAATTAGAAAATTAAGAACACTGTAATTTATATAGATGTCACTACTTTCTTTTTCCCCCTCTTTCTTTCCTCCTTTTCTTTTTTTCTGAGAGAAGGTTTCTCTGTGTAGCCTTGACTCTCCTGGACTCATTTTGTAGACCAGGCTGGCTTCACACTCACAGAGATCGACTTTCCTCTGCATCCTGAGTGCTGAGATTAAAGGCATGTGCCACCATGCCTGGCTGATGCCACCACTTTCTAATCACTGTTTTGAGCGTTGTGGAGAGTTATAAACACATTTGTAGGCCACCTCCCAAAAGGCCCATAGTGCCGCCAGAGAGCCACTGTGTACACTGTGAGTTATGAGAACACTGGTAATTACAACCAATACTGTCACCTTCTTACCAGCCTCTGTCCTTTCTCCTTATTTATTCATCTGCTTTTTCAAGACAAGGTTTTTCTGTATAGCCCTGGCTGTCCTGGACTCACTTTGTAGACCAGGCTGGTCTTGAACTCTCAGAGATCCTCCTGCCTCTGCCTCCTGAGTGCTGGGATTAAAGGTGTGTGCCACCGAGCCTGGCTCCTTCCTCCTATTTTATTGGTTTACACCTAATGCAAACACTATTTGCTCTGTCAGATGGTTTTTGGCCTCGTCCCCATTTTGCAGAGGATTAGGGAAACAAATGCAACACAGCTGGGAAACGGATGGAATCCAGATGCAGACATCGGCCAGTCTAATTTTATCTTATTCTTGTAGTGCTGGGTTCTCGAACATACCAACCAAGTGCTGTACCACTCCTTGAGCTGGATCGCCAGCCCTAACTTAGAATTCATTCTCATGTGGCACATTGTATTTCTAATGACTACAGATATATCGCAGCCCATGCAAAGCCTGCAAAAATGATAAGGAGGGCTGGAGAGATGGCTCAGAGGTTAAGAGCGCTGGCTGTTCTTCCAGAGGTCGTGAGTTCAATTCCCAGCAACTGCCTGGTGGCTCATAACCATCCATAATGAGATCTGGTGCCCTCTTCTGGCCTGCAGGCAGGTATACATGCAGGCAGAACATTGTATACATAATAAATAAATCATAAAAAAGAATGATAACGTAAACTGGGCGTGGTGGTACACACCTTTAATCCCAGCACTCGGGAGCCAGAGGCAGATGGATCACTGTGAGTTCAAAGCCAGTCTGGTCTACAAAGTGAGTCCAGGACAGCCGAGGTTACACAGAGAAATCCTGTCTTGGGGGGGCGGGCGGGAGAAAGAAAGAAAGAAAAGAAAAGAAAAGAAGTCCTGTTGCTAAAAGTAACATTTGCCCCTTCTTAGGCTCCAGTAAAAAAAAACTGGCCAGCCGGTAAGTTTCCTGGGCTTCCTTAAAGGTGAGGAATGACTTACGGGGTGTGGCTGCTGCTCCCAGTAACAGGCTACACCTGAACAGGCTACACCAGGAAAGGCTTTAATCCAGCAGGGATGAGGGCTCCTCCCATATACTTTAGCCACTCCCAGTAGCCATGTACAATTAAGGCACAGTTGTGTATAACAGTTGGTAGGGAGCAACTGGAGAGTCAAGGTGAGGGTCTTTGGCCCTCCCCCCCCCCCCCCCCCCAGCTACCCTCTACCAGCAAGCCCAGCTAGGATGATTCTTGTACAAAAGGGCACAGCTGGAGTTTCCCCCACGATGGCGGTTGCTTGGCTCAGAGGACAGTCACTCACAACAGGTCCAACCAAGAAAAAGGATATTACTCCAAAAAGGACACAAAACAGAGAGAACTTAATGCCAGGACCTAATGGTAGAAAAGCTGAGAAGCCCACAGGAGACTGTCCTAAAGTGTGAAACACCAGGTTCTGCCAGTCCAGATGCAGTGCAAAGAGAGATCCTAGCCTCTCTGGGATGGTGTAGGAAAATAAAATAAACACGATGGGATTGGCTCCGACATGTGATTGACTTCTCACAGCTTTGGAGGCTGGAAACTCAAGATCAAGGGCCTGACAAGGTTATATTCTGAGGCCTCTCCCCTTGGCTTCTAGGCAGTTCCACTGCATTGTGTGACTTCTCTGTATGCATACACAGAGATCGATAATAAGATTTCTGCTATCTCTTATTATTGTATGTATGTATGTATGTATGTATAGGGTTTCTTTGTATAGTCTTGGCTGTCCTGGACTCACTTTGTAGACTAGGCTGGTCTCGAACTCACAGAGATCTGCCTGCCTCTGCCTCCTTGAGTGCTGGGATTAAAGGCATCAGATCCCAGTATAGAAAGTTGTGAGTTACCATTCCATTGCTGGAAATTGAACTCAAGACCCCTGGAAGAGCAGACAGTGCTCTTAACTGCTGAGCCATCTTTCCAGCTCTTGTTTTTAAAATTAAAAGGAAATTTCTCTTCGGTTTTTAGGTTTTGGAGTGCCATGCAGTCCACACTGGCCTCCAACTCAATATATTGCTGAGGATAACCTTGAACTCCTGATCCTTGTGTTGGGTAACTTCATTCTATTTATGCTAAACCACCTTCAGGAGAACAAACATTCAGCAACCCCAGCACTTAGAAAACTAAGACAGGAGGATTACTATAAGTTTGACCTGCCTAGCTTATATAGTTTCCAGCCAACTGGGATGATGCAGCAAAGCCATGTTTCAAAACAGGCCCCCAAGATAATTAAAATAAAACAGCCTGTTGGATAGCTCCAGGTTGGTGTTGCTGTGTGATATTCTCTCTCTCTCTCTCTCTCTCTGTGTGTGTGTGTGTGTGTGTTGGGTTTAGGTAACAAGTCAACTTTTTATGTGAAATTTACTAGTTTTAAATACTGACAACAGGAAAGCCATTTTGGAGGCTGATTGGGGTCACCTGTCTGAAATCTCTGAGCTAAGCAATGAGGGTAGGTAAAGGCCTTGGATAAGAGACACGGTCTTTTGGAGAGGGTGAAAAAGGAAAGCCTCCAAGAAGGAATGAGTGGGCTGAGGTGAACAGGGAGGAGGGCAGGCCTGCGGACAGCTGCCATTGGGAACAATGGAGATAGACAAAGCAATGCAGGCGCTTTGGAGTTTTGTGTTGGGTGACTTCATTCTATTTGTGCTTAAACCACCTTCAGGAGAACAGACTTTCAGCCAGGATGCTTGGCTGCCAGATCTACACTTTCCCTCTAGATACAGTTATGTGAGCTTGGCTCCCATGAAACTGGGTCACACCCGAGTTGTACTGAGTCTCTCTGCCTTGTTCTGAGTCCAGATCCCAGTCCGGTTTGCTGGGTGGGGAGTCTGGAAAAGCAAGTAATTCAGGATGCAGGTCTTAGTGGAAGGAAGAACTGGGCTTGAGTCTTTTTGTTTTGTTTTGTTTTTCCTTTCCAAGACAAAGTTTCACTGTGTAGCCTTGGTTGTCCTAGACTCACTTTGTAAACCACACTGGCCTCAAATTCACAGAGATCCACCTGCCTCTGCCCTCAAGTGCTGGGATTAAATATGTGCACCATCAAGTCTGGCTTTAGGCTTGAGTCTTGATCCCCTGTTTATGTGCTCTAAGCATTTCAAAGTGTCCATAAAACAATGCCCTCCACACAGTGTTGTAGAGACTTAGGTGAAAAAATGAATATAGCGGGGTGGTTTTGACGCCTGCCTTTAATCCCAACAGTTGGGAGGCAGAGGCAGGCAGACCTCTGAGTTTGAGAGCAGCCTGGTCTACAGAGTGAGTTTCAGGACAGCTAGAGCTACACAGAGAAATTTGTTTCATCATTTTAAAAAAGGTTTATTAATTTACTTTATGTATATAAGTGCCTGTGTGTATACCTGCAGGCCTTGAAGACGGCATCAGATCACATTATAGATGGTTGTGAGACACCTTGTGGTTTCTGGGAATTGAATTCAGGACCTCTGGAAGAGAAGACAGTGCTCTTAACCACTGAGCCAGAGAAACAAACAAAAACAAAAAGGGGGAAATGAATACAAGCTATTTAGGTCTGTATTTAGTAACTAGTGCGCCTGGCACTTCAATCTGAGGACCCACAGGATAGAAGGAGAGAGCTGACTTCAGCAAGCTGTTGTCTGACTTCCACATGCACTGTGTGGCATATGTACACTTCCACAAATAAGTTTGTATTTCTTGGGGCTGGAGAGCTTGCTCAGTAATTAACTGTGTATACTGTTTTTACAGAGGACCAGAGTGTGGTTCCCAGCACCCATGTTGGGCTGCTCACAACTGCCCATAACTTGATCTCCAGCAGATACGAAACTGCCTCTTAGCCTCTAATGGTTACTGCACTCACATAAACACTGCCCCCCTCCCCCCCCCACACACATATACATAAGTAAAAGCAAAATAAATCACCAGTCAGTGGTGGCACACAGCTTTAAACCCAGCACCAAACAAATGAGTAAATAAATAAATAAAAATAAACAAATAAAATAAATCTTTAAGGTGGCTTATTTCTTATTAGAAAATGATAAAGCACCTGGGTGTGGTGGTGCACATCTGTAATCCCAGCATTCAGGGAGGCAGAGGCAGGTGGGTCACTGTGAGTTTGGGGCCAGCCTGGTCTACATACAGAGAGTTCCAGGACAGTCAGGGCTACACAGAGAAACCATGTTTTGAAAAACAAACAAGCAAACAAACAAACTAATTTATGAAGCTACTGTCCTGGTTTTTATGCATCAGTCTCTTGTAAGTTTTTTGTTTGTTGGTTGGTTTTTCAGTTTTTTGAGACAGGGCTTCTCTGCCTATCCCTGGCTGCTTGGAACTCTGCTCTGTAGACCAGGCTGGCCCCAAACTCAGAGATCATCTTGCCTCTGCCTCCTGAGTGCTGGAATTAAAGGCATGTGCCACCAAAGCCCAGTTTGGATTCTGGGCTTCTGTTTCTTACTCTTACTGAGTGTTTTTTTTCTTAATTAATTAATTTATTATGTATACAGTGCTCTGCCTGCATGTATACCTGCAGGCCAGAGAGGACATCAGATGGTCATGAGCCACCATGTGGTTGCTGGGAATAGAACTCAGGACCTCTGGAAGATCAGCCGGTTCTCTTAACCTCTGAGCCATCTCTCCAGACCCTGGTTGAGTATTCTTTACAGTGCAGGTGAAGCCCAGAGCTTCTTCCTTACCTGTTAATTACATCTGACTGGCTTCATGTAGGGCAACAGGGTTTTCATCTTGAGGTTCAAGGTTCAGACTAGACCAAAAGGATCTTTAAGAAATGAGAGACATCAGCCTAGTCTACAAAGAGAGTTCAGACCAACCAAGCCTACACAGAGAAACCCTGTCTGGAAAGACATAAATAAATAAATAATTAAATAAATAAAAATAATAAATGAGAGCCATTATAGCAGGCTGTGCCAGCTCTTTCCATCTGCCATTTAGCTCAGGAAACGGACTACAAGCCTCCCAGGCCCCAGACCCAGGCTCATGGGGTTTCCAGGCAGGGCACTCAGGGCCAGGGAACATAGCTCTCACTGGAGGTTCTGGTGGCAGCAAACAAAGAGCCTATGTTAAAGCTGTGGCTTAGGAGGCAGCAGTGTCAGTCAGCAGCTGGCAGTTGGCACCTCACAGCCGAGCAGCACCTGGCTTTTAGAGCTAGGGAAGGTCTTCAATGACAAAGTGCCCACAGGGCAGAGACAGGGTGGTTGTGCTCCATAAATGTCAGCAATTGTTCCGGTAAAAGAAAAAGAAAAAAAAAAAAAAAAATCCCTGAGGTAAACCCAGTGAGAGGCAGCTATGCTCCCAAGGGGACTGGAGAAAGTCAACAAGAAGCTGTGGCTTGAGCCTTAATGGCAGAGGAAGGCTGGATGTGGAAGATTACAACGGAGAGGTGCCTAAGCTGTGTCCCCTGAAAAGCATGACGTAAGCATACGGGTGCACAAGTAGAGGCAGTATGTTGTATACATTTGCATGTGTGTTTATAACAAGGAAGTGTGTGTGTGTGTGTGTGTGTGTGTGTGTGTGTGTTGTGAACATGTGTGGATGATGCTAACTCTGAGAGGTGTTGGAAATGTACATTTTGAAGGGCCTGTGTATGAGCCATGGGTATTGCTGTGCCCTGCACTCCTACTACAGTATTGAACAAGCTATAGGACCTTGGCTGGGTTTTTTCCTTGAAGGCCTGTGGGGGGGGGGGCGGAGAGCGAGAGAGAGAGAGAGAGAGAGAGAGAGAGAGAGAGAGAGAGAGAGAGAGAGAGAGAGAGAGAGAGAGAGAGAGAGAGAGAGAGAGCGCTTGGGAGGAGTGTGAGTCATTTTTTAAAAGGTTCTTAGCAAAAGATAGCAGGTAAGATACGCGTTTTTGAAAGCTAATTCCAGGAAGGTTATCCCTGCTGCCGAGGAGAAAGAAGCCTGCCTGCTGTCCCTGGAACGACCACCAGAGGGAGACCTGGGCTCAGAAGTGGCACTGCATTGGCTTGCACTGGGGAAAGTGGTGTACAGTTGGTGGCCCTAGTTACACAAGCAGAGGTGGACCTGCTGGACTATCCATGAGGACGGGAAGGAGAGGGAGATGCCCTGATGCGCTGTGGAAACCTGGTCTTCGATGTACTTGTAGCCTTTAAGCAAAGCTCCTTCCCTTTTCATGTATCATTGTGTTCCCTGCCCCGTGTATAGACACTCCCACTGAGACTTGTGAGGACAAACATTGTCGGCCAGTACAGAGGGCCTCTCGGGCACATGGGGATGACTAGTGGAAAGATTAGCCTTAAGACAAGGCCTGTCCAGGTGGGAGAAGCAAGGTCAGGCTCCTTGGGAATAGAATACTGGGGTACTGGGGCCCAGAGGACATTTAGAGGGGGTGTCAAGGTCACTGAGTACAAATTTCCATTGAAGCTGGGCGCCCCTCTGTGATCCCAGCACTTGGGGAGGCAGAGGCAGGCGGATCGCTGTGAGTTCGAGGCCAACCTGGTCTGCAATGCCAGTCTAGGACAGCCAAAGCTGCACAGAGAAACCCTGCCTTGAAAAAAAAATATTCCGCCGGGCGTGGTGGCGCACGCCTTTAATCCCAGCACTTGGGAGGCAGAGGCAGGCGGATCGCTGTGAGTTCGAGGCCAGCCTGGTCTACAAAGTGAGTCTGGGACAGTCAAGGCTACACAGAGAAACCCTGTCTCAAAAAACCATTAAAAAAATATTCCATTGAGTCCATGGGGAGAAGTGTGGCTAGAGGAAGGGCATTTCCAAAGTGAGGACCTGAGGAGTGTAAGTGCCCCTTACACTCACTCTGAAGCAAAGGGAGATTGCAGTATCTCACCCCACCCTGTCCCATCACTTCTCTCCCCTCCTCTCCCCTCCCTCCTTCCTCCCCTGATCTTCCCTCTCATCTTTTCTCCTTCTCTTTCTTTGCAATGCTGGGGGTTAAACCCAGGACCTCACCAAGCTAAGCAAGAACTCTACCACCGAGCCCTGAGATCGTGGCTCAAGGGATGACAAATGCCGCTTCATGAGGACACTGAGGCTATTTTGTAGGGAGACCCACATGATGCAGAGCTAAGGCTTCTGCCGACAGCCAGGTTGGAAGTCAGTAGTCCTACCCCACTGAGCTCCCAATGCCTCTAGCAGCCTTGCAGGTTGAGAATGCTTTGGGCATGACCCTGACCCTCATACCCCACCTCAGTAGGATGCTCCCCGACAGCCTTTCTCTTTTTCTTTTTGGTTTTTCCGAGACAAGGTTTCTCTATGTTATCTTCGCTGTCCTGGATTCGCTTTGTAGACCAGGCTGGCCTCGAACTCACAGCAATATGGCTGCCTGCCTCTGCCTCCTGAGTGCTGGCAGGAAGGATGGCTCTCTCAGATTCTTCCCTTCCACTGGGGGCCATTTCATGCCCCTGCCACCTTTCTCCCCATGGGATTGGTGCCCTTGTGGTTTCTCCATCTCTGTACCCAACTGCTGTCCTCTCTTGCCTTTCTCTATGGTATTTTAGGAACACTTGATGACGTTGTGCTCCACAGGGTAGGTCCTTACTCAGGACTTGATGGCCTCTGTCTTGACACCTCAAAGTTCCCCCTTTTGTTGTGGTGCTGGTACCAGGGATGCCACCTACCAAGGGTAGCAGGTGAGTGCCCCACCCATGTTATAGCCACGTCCCCTCAAACCTGCTGCTTTGACAATAGGGATTTTGTTTTCGGCCTGTCTTCTTTTCCCAGGCCTGAAGTTTTGTTAGCTCAGCCATGTGGATAGAACAGATCAGATTGCCTCTGCAGGAATAGCATACAAATGTAAAAATCAGTTTTAAAAACAAAGACCTTATCAGGGAGGATCCTTTTATTTTATGGGTTCTGACACCTTTCTTTCTTTCTTTCTTTTTTTCTTTTTCTTTTTTTCTTGCTTTCTTACTTGGAAGCAGAATCTCTGTTTACAGCCCAGATTGCCTTGGAACTTGGAATCCTCCAGCCTCAGCCTTTCGAGGGCTATGATTAAAGGCATGTACCACCACATCTGGCTTTTCTTAGAGTACACAACTGTACAAGCATTGGTAACTGGTTAGCAGAGAGTGAAAAAAATCCCATTACCTATCTGCTGTCGCCCAGCGACAACATACATGCATACACACCTATTCCTAAGGTAAAAATCAAGCTAAAGGGCTGGCAGACCAAGCTAATGCCTACAGACTCCTCCCATCCCAATAGAATGTATCAGACAGGATGTGGGTGTTCATGCCTCTGTTTCATAGTCTTGGGGGTCCCAGAGAAGCTGGTCTCACCATGGCATGAAGAAGGGACCATATGGAGACCCATGAAGCCCACCCATGCAGCAGTGTGCATGAGCTACCTCACTAGCTCACGGGTTTGGAAAGATATTCCATTGTTGCTTCATGCCGTGACGTTTGAGGGTGGCTTGCTTCACAGCTGGCACAGCTGAAACAGTTCCCATCTCCCCTCTATGAATCTCAGGCTTCTCAGGCCCCTTCTTCTGATTTGTCTTTACATGCATGTACCCTTGTGCTGAAATATAGTTCTTAACTCTTTAAGCCTCCTTAGCACGCAGCCTTGTACAGCTGAGGCACACCTATTTACCTCTTTCTTACTAATAGAGGCCTAGGCAATTGCTTACTTTTCATTATAATCAGACACATTGCAGTGACTATCGCTGGGCCTTCATGGGTCCCTGTGCCAATCTACCACTGCATGGCTTTAGAGACCCAGGGCCTTCTGGGTAAGTCTGCAGTTTTGATCTTCTGGACTACCCTGAGAAGTTAACTCCTGTTCTCTTCTTCTTCTCCTTCTTCTTTTTGGTTTTTTGAGACAAGGTTTCTCTGTGTAGTCTTGGCTGTCCTGGACTCACTTTGTAGACCAGGCTGGCCTCAACCTCAGTGATCCTCCTGCCTCTGCCTCCTGAGTACTGGGATTAAAGGCGTGCACCACCACACCTGGCAAAAAAAGATCTGCCTGCCTGCGTGTAAGCCAGTAGGCCAGAAGAGGGTACCAGATCTCATTATAGATGGTTATAAGCTACCATTGGTTGCTGAGAATTGAACTCAGGACCTTTGGAACAGCAGCCAGCACCTTGGCTGTTCTGAACTTGCTTTGTACACCAGGCTGGCCTCGAACTCACAGCCTGCCTTTGCCTCCCGAATGCTGGGATTAAAGGTGTGTGCCACCATGCCCGGCACAGCCAGTGCTTTTAACCTCTGCACTATCTCTCTAGCCCAACCCCTGTTCTCTTAAGAAATTAGAAAAACATTTGAACACAGCGACCACTGTACTCCTCTCCCTGGATGTTGTTCCCCTGGGCTTTATTAAGAAGCTGAAGAGGCAAGAAGTGGTGGCACACGCCTTTAAATCCCAGCACTCAGGAAGCAGAGGCAGGTGGATCTCTGTGAGTTCAAGGCCAGCTTGCTCTACAAAGCGAGTCCAGGATACCCAGGGGTATAAAGAGAAATCCTGTCTCAAAACAAAAACACAAGACAAAAACAAAAAAACAACAAAGAAACTGAGACGATATACAAAGTAGAGTTCTGAGGGTAGTGACGCAGCCAGGTTCCAGGGACACTGGAACATATGGACTCAGTGGCCTTCTCTGTGGCATAGGATTAGTGAAGAGATTTTGCAGGTATAGCACTCTGCTGTCCCCAGAGTGCTCCATGCTGCTTGTGAGGTATGTGATTGGCTGATGTCTTTCAGGAAAGGGTGAGAGGGAGTGTGGGCATCTCTGATAGGGAAGAGGGGGCTAGGCAGCCAGAGGTGTGTACGTGCCACACAAGGGCTGCGACAGGGTGCTGTGTGCGCCGCAGTGTGGATGTGACCAAACTCAGGGATATGCTGCTGTTAAATGAAGCGAGGCATTTCCATGGCAACACATCTCTCTGCTCCCAGCCAGATGCCAAGCCCTTAAATTATATTTTTCTGGCTGAAAGCACCTCAATTGCTTCTAGTCTCCAAAGCAATGGAACTGTGGGGACACCAGATGCCTCAACCTCATTTCCAACCTTCAAACAGAGCCTAAGGGGTGCCATGTGGGGGCCTAGAGGGGCTTTGTGTGGGGGAAAGGCCTGTAAGCAGCCATTAGTTAAGGGGCTGGACAGGCTCTGTGTCCATCATCTCCTGGACCAGTGATCTGCGGTTAATGTCTCCCAGCACTTCAGTCTAAAAGGAGGATCTGTACAATGAATGTGGTCAGAGATGTCAATCATTTCTCCCGGTAATCAGCTCCTTTCTGCCCATCCATTGTCCTTCTTTTAGATTTTCAAGAGTTAGGTCCTATGTGTCATCAAGCATCCCCGACTCCTTGGTCATAGGTAACTAGTCTGGGGCACACACAGCTGACCCCAAGGTGGCCAAGCTGATTGTCTTCTGTCAGGTCAGGTCAGGTCAGGTCAGGTCCTGGCAGCCCCGGGGTAAGTAAAGTCATCAGAGTTAGACTAAGGCAGCTAAGACCGCAGGAAGAAGGGGAAGAGGACAACCACTGTGTTCTGACATCTTTTCCTGATTCTGCTTCCTGGTGGCTAGCATCTGCTTCCTGCAGCTGGCTGTTTTCTGTTTGACATGCTCCCTAACTAAAGGCATGAGTATTTGGATAAAGTTCTGTTGGCAATGCCCAAAGTGCCTTTCCTCCCACAGTAACACCAAAGGAGGCTGCCTGAAAACGCAAACACAACATGATGCTGCTGTTCGCCCACAGCTACTTATGTGCAGAGTTTTGTGGGATCAATGTCTCCGCAAGACTATGACCAAGGAGGTTTTCTTCACTTAACAGTATTTTGTTGAGCAGCCACTATGGACTGCATGACGCTTCAGGTGTCAGGGAATCAGCTCCACATGAGGGTGTGTTTTGAGAGTTTATTCTCTGTGTGAAGAAAAGAAGTCAGAACAGATAGTGCTTTGGGCTATGATCACTACAAATGGTTCTCAGGATATGAGTCAGGCATGATCTGTTATATCAAGGTTAAAAAACGTCTTCAAAGGTCGGGTGTGGTGGTGCACGACTTTAATCCCAGCACTGGGGAGGCAGGATCTTTGTGAGTTTGAGGCCAGTCTGGTCTACAAAGAGAGTCCAGGACAGCCAAGGCTACACAGAGAAACCCTGTCTCAGGGGGAAAAAAAAAACATGTCTTCAAATGTTGCTAGGTGCCCTTTGACCCAAATAGTAGCAGAGTGAAACCGAGTTTTACTTGCTGTCAGCATTTACATCATTTGCTCCAGGAAGGTGGGCCTTCAGCTCTAGGTTAAAGGTCTTTCCTATTGAACTTTGTGCCTGGCTCATCACCATATCCCTATGGTCACACAGTTGTCTTCCACACTCCCTCTGAGGCCAGAGGGTAGAAGTGATGCCTGCCAACCTTCAACTAACTCAGTGAGTGATCCCTTCACCAATAGTTCCATAGTTGCCGGAAGAATAAACACCAGGACTGGATGTTTGATTGGCAACACTTCTGTTTTTATACAGCCATTTCACATATGACCCTGCCTGAGATAGGACGAGGTGGTTAACGGCTCAGATAGAACATGACTGGTTTCAGAAACAAAGGAGCAGGATTGTTCACTTTTTCTCCATGGCTGAGCCTGGGGCCCCTCTACTGAGTACTTTTGTTTGTTTGCTTGTTTTTCAAGACAGGGTTTCTACGTATAGCCTTGGCTGTCTTGGATTCATTCTGTAGACCAGGCTGTCCTCGAACTCACAGAGATCCATCTGCTTCTATTTCCTGAGTGCTAGGATTAAAGGCATGCGCCGCCGCTTTCCATTGCTGAGTACCTCTTTAAAACCAAAGAAGCAGGGGCTGGAGAAATGGTTCAGTGGTTAAGAGCACTGTCTGCTCTTCCAGAGGTCCTGAGTTCAAATTCTGATAACCGCATGGTGGCTCACAACCATTAATAATGAGATCTGGTGCCCTCTTCTGGCCTGCAGATGTACCTGAAGACAGAGTACTCATATACATAATAAATAAATCTTAAAAAAAAAAAAAAAAAAAAAAAGGGCTGGAGAGATGGCTTAGAGGTTAAGAGAACTGTCTGCCTTTCCAGAAGTCCTGAGTTCAATTCCCAGTAACCACATGGTGGCTTACAACCATCTATGATGAGATCTGGTGCCCTCTTCTGGTGGGCAGGTACATATGCAGGCCGAGCACTGTATACATAATAAATAAATCTTAAAAACAAAAAACAAACAAACAAACAAACAACAAAAAAACCCCACCCAAACCAAATCAAACAAGTATGCCCACAGCAGAGAGTTTAACTTTTCCTCCCTTCTGCCACTAACATGGGGCTCACAGAGATGCAAAGTCTCACGGCTTTGCGGTCTTCAGTGCCACAGGCACTCATTTTCAGGGTAGTATATACCGAATGGCTCAACCTCAAACACGACTTACCTGCTGCCCTACTAAGCAAAACCCAGTATTGGTACTTATATAGGGGAGGGTGGCGGAACAAAACTGGTGAGCGCAGCAAGATGCCCCAGCTTGGGATGCAGAAAAGCAAGAGGCTGTTCTCTTGTTGAGAACCAATAAAAGCATCCGTCAATAAGATGTCCCTCGCACTTCCCACCGTACACTGTGATGCCTGAAGCACAGAGGAGGGGCCTTTCCTGCCCAGCTCCTCCAGCCTCTGGGGCCTGCTGAGATCAGCTGTCTCTCCCAAGCTCCTTGCAGCCTCATTACCATTCAAATTTGCCTCAGTTGAGTCCACCTAGGGTATCAGGGCTTTTATTTTCCTTTTCTCAACTCTAATAAACAGCCTTGAGATTAAGGGGAAAGGGGTGAGACCAGTTGATCTCGGTGAGAAAGGAACAGAGAAAATTGGAACACGGTAAAGCTAAATCTTGCTGAGTCTGCCTGCTTTCGCAATGTATCTGTGTCTCACAGAGGCCTTGGGACCCTTTTAGGGAAAGCCAGACATGGCTGAACGTGGCAGCAGGCAAGAGGCTACACTGAAACAGGCAGAAAGCACAGAGGATCCAGTTAACCATGTTACCTTCCTAGTTGTTTTCAGAAGTTTTGACATACATTTCACTTTTAGGAACTGAGCAATTATCAGAACTGTTTAGCAAGGTTTTTGTGCTAAGATTCCAAGACCTGGAAAGGCACTGCCACACTGTGCAGGGAGGCTTTGGACGCCCTTCACAATACCACTGGTGCTGAGCTCAGCATACGCCTTGCTCAACCCCTCAAATCAGCAATTTATGCTGGAGAGAGAGAGAGAGAGAGAGAGAGAGAGAGAGAGAGAGAGAGAGAGAGAGAGAGAGAGAATATGAATATATGTATCTTCCCTATGCACATACCCTCTTAAATGGCTCAGTGGTTAAGAGCACTGGTTACTCTTCCAGAGGTCATGAGTTCAATTCTCAGCAACCACATGGTGGCTCACAACCATTTTATGATCTGATGCCCTCCTCTGGCCTGCAGGTGTACATGCAGGCAGAGCATTGTATACATAATAATAAATTATTAAAAGGTAATTTCATTGCTGTTGTTCCTAGATTTTCATTCTAAATTTCAGACTGAGGTAGAAGTGCCAGGGAGAAGAACTATGCTTTTCAGGTTGTCTACAAGGCTCATCCATAAGAGCATTTTACTGAGCTGGACGTGGTGGAGCACACTTTTAATCGCAATGCTTGGGAGGCAGAGGCAGGCCAAACACCTGGTCTACTAAGTGAGCCCAGGACAGCCAGGGTGACACAGAGAAACCCTGTCTCGAAACCCCCCAAAAAAGAGCATCTTGCTGCTCTTCTAGAGGGCTGGAGTTTGATTGCCAGCACTCACATGGTGGCTCACAAACATCTCTAACTACAATTCCTGGGAATCCAACCCACCCCCTCTGGCTTCCACAGGCACCAGACAAGCAAGTGATATATAGACATATATGCAGGCAAAACACTCACACAGGTAAAATAAGTAAAATTAAATTACTATCTTTTAAAAGAATAAAATTTTTATTTTTTTTAAAAATAAGGATGGATTTAAAAAGATTCTCAATGTAAATTATAAGTACACAGAAACACAAAAATTATTCACATTTTGTTGAAGTTTCTTTTTTCAAAATATGTGAATAGGAATATCAGAACAGACATACACACAGGAAAAACACCCAACATAAAACTTAAATATTAAGAAATAGGTAACATTCTGTATAAAACATTGCTCTGCATAGTTAGCGATCAGGCTTTCCCTTAAGTAACTGTAACCAGCTCCACACATTCCTGCTGTCCATGTGCATGGGCCCAGCTGTCAGCAGGAGCCCCAGAGCCACTCATGGAGAAGTGAGATCTGAGCAGTCACTTCCTGCTTGCTGGACTCTGTCCAGGCTGGGTTCAAAACTTCCCTCTGATAACATTCCTCCACAAAGTCCTTCCTGAATGTCTGATGATTTCTGTAGACTCACTTCTCAGAAATGAAACTTAACAGGCCCAAGCACACATCTCTGAAATCATTTAGAATGGTCATAACTTCTCGGACGACATCTGAGAGGAAACGAGAACACAATCTGGAACTATGTTCCACAAAGCAAACACCCAAGAGGCAGCACTACATGGTGCCAGTTTCCCTAGACCTACTGTCCGAGCATCAATAGCATAGAGACTATGCTGCATTTTAATTGTATCCTTTGATAAGTAGCAAATTTAAAAACAGTAATTCCCGTTGTTCTTTCCTTGGTGCTAGGCTTGTTTCTGGGGTCCTCTAGTCAGAGGCAGGTTTTTTTTTTTAGGAGGCTAGACTTGTTCTGTCAAGGTGCAAATCATATCTTTTAGGCTCTGTAGCAACTTTCCAACCTTACATTCACACATAATCTTTAAATTCAATTAAATGGAATTGTTCTCAGTCTCAAACACACACACACACTTTTATGTGTTTTTGACTTAAGTATGAATGCATGTCACATGCGCCTGGAGACCAGAGGCAAGAAAGAAGGCGTTGGCTCCCCTGAACTAGAGTTACAGATGGGTGCTAGGAACTGAACTCCAGTCCTCTGCATGAGCTGCCCCTCCCCCAAGAATTCTGGATGTTGGAACTTTACAGAAATTTTTGTGTCACAGTATTTATTTTTTTCTTTTCCGAGACAGGGTTTCTCTGTGTAGCCTTGGCTATCCTGAACTCACTTTGTAGACCAGGCTGGCCTCGAACTCACGGCGATCCGCCTGCCTCTGCCTCCCGAGTGCTGGGATTAAAGGCGTGCGCCACCACGCCCAGCGTCACAGTATATTCTTATGACCTCTCCCCACAACCCCGTCTCCTAGAAATGGCTAGCAAACAGCAAAAAACTGGTTGCCAAGTTGCAGTGTGTTGACCTGTAACTTACTTGATCACATTCCCTTTAAGAGCTTGGGATAGACAGGTTCCTGCTCTTGGCTGGCCTATTCCCACTGCTGGCAAACACAGGCCAATGCCTGTATCTGATACTGTAAGGAGTCTGTTTTTTTTTTTCCTTTTTCTTTCGAGACCGTTTCTCTGTGTAGCCTTGGCTGTCCTGGACTCACTTTGTAGACCAGGCTGGCCTCGAACTTAGTGATCCCCTGCCTTTACCTCCCAAAGGATGGGACTAAAGGTGTGCGTCACCATGCCTGGGAGGAGTCTGTTTTAAATGGTATTGATACACTTTCTGTTGGATTTACTAAATGATAGCTTGCTGCTTTCAGATGGGTCACATTTAATGAACATTAAAGAAAACACATGGAAAAATTCCCATAAAGCACTCATTTTAGAATCCAGTTCATGTAAGAGATTTGTGTTAATTTTTGTTCCTGCCAAAAACCCCACCCTACCTGCTGTTACCAAACGAACTCAATAATCAAGCTCAGATAAGTAAGGAGAGGGAGGAAAAAGGGCAGCCAGCGGGCAGCAGGGGGCTTCCAGCCAGCCCCAGCCTCCCAAACCAACAGGCACATCCAGTTCCTAGGAAGGAGCACCAAACTCCCCCCGGGACAGCACTGTAGTTCTGACATCAGAGAGACGGCAGTGACCGGACTGTCAAGGAGCATTCTTCCTGTGACAGGTACAACACTGAGAGGAGACACACCCAGAGGCTTCAACAGCAGAAACACCTAGCATAGAAAAGGAGAAAGCAATCTCCAACACTAATCCTCAAAGACAGGTATGGATTTTTAATTTAAAATGGAGTAAGTTTATTCTTGGAGAAAACAGTGAACAAAACACCCTAGTCCATTAAAACAAATACAAAAACGCCACCAGGGAGTCTGGAGATCTAGTGACCCTGAACTTCAGACCCTCTGCCCTTGGAGTGCTGAGGGAACTATCAGGTATACCACACCAAACTTAAGTGGGCCTGGGCTCAGGGCTCAGAGCTCCACCAATCAAGCGACAACTCTGGTTTCCTAGGAGATACTTCAGTTTTGTCTTCATGTGCTTAAGATTCCTCTGTGAGAGAAGAGTGAAGAGCTCAAAGCATTAGGAATTCTGGTGGCTGCTTCACAGATCACACACAGCCTTGAGGAAGACGCTGTATTTCCAGTAACAAAGGCTGAGGTGTTGACACACTGGGACACATGGACTCACTTCTTCCTCCCTCTGAGATAACAACAGAGGCTGAGAACGTGCAGAGCATTATACCGACATGGTATTATAAATTTCCCAGAACAAACTGGAATCAGTTAATCTCCAAGATGGGTCCAAGGCAGCAGTGTGATGGATAACGTCTTTCCTGCCCTAGGGTGTGGCTTGTCTGGGGCTAGAGGGCATGGCAGCAGCCTGCCTGAGTAAAAGAATGTAGCCCCTAAGTCTTAGCTGTCAGGATTTAACCTTGCCCGTTTTACTGGGCTACTCTGGTCATCCAGATGGCACAAACCATCTGCAGTACTGTCTCTTTTGGCCTCCTCCATGGGTTCTAAAGGAAAGTCCTGGCCTGTGGCCAGTACCTGTCGAACAGTCATATTGACTCGAGCAGTTTTCAAGTAGGCGGCACACACCTGCCAGTCTTCCACAGAACATGGCTCAACCAGTGAGTCGCTGGGGAGGACAGCGGGGAGAGGAGTCTCCAGGCAGTGAGGCAGGCATTCCCCATCAGGATGCGGAAGGACTCGAGGGACTGCATGATTTAACAGGCGGCTGAAACCCGACATTACCATGATGTCACCACTGTGCATGAACATGGCTGTGGGGGCCTCGTCTCTCTTGAGGCCACCCAGGAGAAAGATGGCAGATTGTCCAAAGCTACAGAAAAAAACAAAAAACGGTAAATAGAGGTTTGCTATTAGTTATACTTGTGAAAACTACTGCCCGCTGCATTCTTTTGTCATGCCAGACAGACAAGACACTCTAAGTCCTTACATTTATTTAATATGTGGCAGTGGGGAGGTCAGAGGAGTCAGCTTCATGGCCCTCAGTGGTTAACTCAGGTTGTGAGTTGGTGGCAGATGACTTTAACTGCTGAGCTACCCCATGATCCTTAGTTATTTCTCATCTGTGTACACCTCTGTGGAGGCCAAGTTAATGCTGATGTCTTCAAGAATTGCTCTTCCCTTAAAAAACGTGTATGGGTGTTTTGCCCACATGCATGTCTGTGCCTATGTGCCTCGTGTACTGAGAGCCACAACAGGGAACTGGATCGCCTGGGGCTGGAGTTACAGTCGTGAACTACCATACAGACGCTGAGATCAACCTCAGGAATCTAGAAGAGCAGCAAGGAGAGCTTTTAACCATGAAATCATCCCTCTAGCTCTGAATCTTTTTTTTTCCGAGACAGGGTCTCTCTGTGTAGCCTTGGCTGTCCTGGACTCACTTTTTAGACCAGGTTAGCCTCGAACTCACAGCGATCCGCCTGCCTCTGCCTCCCGAGTGCTGGGATTAAAGGCGTGGGCCACCACCGCCCGGCTAGCTCTGAATCTTTTAGTTTTATACTTTATATTATTTCTGTGTATGCATCTAACAGTCGTGTGAATGTGCTACGGAGCACACAGGTAGTCAGAGGACATCTAGGAGCTCTCTGTTTCTATGTGGGATCTGGTCATCAAGCTCGGGCCATCGGCTTGTTAGGGAAGTGCTTTTGTCCACTAAGCCGTCTTATTACATGTCTTCATTCATTTATTCATTTTCTGTGTGGGTATGCTTGTGCCACAGTGCATGTGTGAAAAGTCAGGGTAACTCCTGGAGGAACTGGCTCTGCCCTTTCACCATGTGAGTCTTGAGACTCAAGCTTAACAGCAAATGTCTTTCTCTGATGAGCCACCTCACAGGTCTCACCTTAACTTTTTGGGGACAGGCTCTTACTGACTCTGGACCCCTGGGATTACAAGCATGTGCTGCTTATGCACGCCTGGATTTTCACATGGGTTGTGGAGCCCTGGACTCAGGTCCTTATGCCTGTGCAGGAAGTTACTTAACCAACTGACCTATCCTCAGCCTGCAACTCACTTTAAAACTGTTTTGGCTTGTGTTTCTGAGTGACCAACCTACGATCTGCTCCCCACACACCCCATACATTACTATGACAGCCCACACACCTGCTGCAAAATGAGATACAGCAGATAAGCAAAGCAAGGGATTTCAACGTCATCTAAATTCTACTCAGGCATCTTTTTAAATTTCTGTTTTTAAAAAAATGTTTTGTTTTTAAGATTTATTTATCTATTTTATGTATGTGAGTGCTCTATCTGGATGTACATCTGTATGCCAGAAGAGAGCTTCAGATCCCAGTACAGATGGTTGTGAGCCACCATGTGGTTGCTGGGAATTGAACTCAGGACCTCTGGAAGAGCAGCCGGTGCTCTTAACCGCTGAGCCATCTCACCAGCCCAAAATATCAGTATTTCAATAAAATCAGGAGTCATTTACTATGTTTAAAATTCTTTCCTTCCTTTTTTTTTTTAAAAACAGCTCTTGGCTTAGTTCCTTTATTTTCAAGACAATTAATGAAAGGTCCTTTTCCTGTTGAGATTCTGTGCACTCTTTGCATATCCTAAAACTTCAGTTGGGGGACAGAGAAATTAAACTACTTAGGCTTCCTGCTTTACTCTGTATTTTGCTCCACACTTCAAAAAGAGCTAGCTCAGCTTGCTTTATGGCGTCCCAAGGTGTTACGACATAGCAATGATAGCACTTCTCATTATAAAACTTAAATCTTTACTAATCTTAGCTTTTATAGTCCTTAGGAAAAACTTAACAAACAATCTGAAATTCCTGAAATGAAGTTACCTGAAGGACAGCAAGGGTTTAGAGTGATCTAGTTCAGATCGGTCCACATGGATCCCCAGTGTGGAGTCCAGGCGGTAGTAATTCAGGATGCCTGCTTCTGCTCGGAAACCCTTAAATCCACAGGCAGCAGCAACTTGCTCTGAGAGGAAAGCCAGGTCAGAAGGGAAAGGTGTATAATGATCTGCTGAGTATTTCTTTGGCAAAAGTAGAGAAAATAGGAAAAATAAACAATGATCTCAGAACATAGGAAACTGGCATAAAATCCTTTAACTCACTAACTACTATTAACAAAGGTGCCCATCTGTTACGCTCCCCACCCCACTACTTTCTGTTCTTTTGGTATTTTTGAGACATGGTTTTTCTACATAGCCCTGGCTGTCCTGGAACTCTGTAGATCAGGCTAGCCTCAAACTCAGAGATCCACCTGCCTCTACCTCCCTGAGTGCTGGATCGTGGACGTGTGGCCCCACTTGCCTTTTTTTGGGGGGAGGGGGATTTTCAAGACAGGGTTTTTCTCTGTGTAGCCTTGGCTGGCTGGCCTAGAACTCACAACGATCCGCCTGCCTCTGCCTCCTGAATGCTGGGATTAAAGCCACCACGCCTGGCTCCCCACTTCCTTGAGATAAGTCCTTGCAGTGCAGCCTAGGCTGGCCTGGAACCTGCTATGCACACTAGGCCATTCTTCAATTTACAGCAACCCTTCTGCCTTTGGCTCTTAAGTGCTGGGAAAACAAGGATGTGCCACAAGGTCTAGCTGGCTATCCACTATTGGGGCATATAGAAACCTAGTAATAAACCGTTCAAGATATTGAGAGGCACAACATGACAGGCACCATGCAAGGCACTGGTGAGCCACACGAACTCCCACTGTATGGCGTATCTGTAGAAGCAGCTTCTCTAGCACTCTAGCACACGTGACCCTAAGCAGGAAAGCTCTCTGAAGTTAAAGGCAACTCAGGACTGTCATATTCAAGAGAACCTAAAGCAACAAGATGATCGATGAACAGCACAGCGAATGACAGCTGGGCCAGAAAAAGGAACCCTGGAAGAACTGTTACTATAGATCACGGAGACAAAGAGCCTTATTGGTGGAAGATGTAGAAACTATATCTCAAAATTTTGTATATGTCAAAACTTTCTATTAGCATATGTTAATTATAGACAACAGTATTTCATTCTGATATTTCCAGAACTCTATATAATGTATTTTGATCATATTCATGCCTTAAACCCTCTTGTCTGACTTCCTTGTCCCGCCTCTCTCCTACTTTTATATCTTTCTTTCTGTGACCCAGTGAGCTTCAGCAGGGTCACTTTAGGCACACCAGCTACTACTAAAGGAAATGTCTCTTCCCTTTCCAGCAACCATAGAGCTCCACAGGGAGGGGTGGGGTTCTGCAAGGTCCTCCTCCTAAAGGTTATTTTTATTAAAAGGAAACCTAAAACTACAGCCAGCTTGAAACCTGGCTTCACGTCCAATCTGATGAGACATGCTGAAAATACCTGGATTAAGTCTGATTTAAATGCTGGCCAAGGTAGGATTTTGTTTTTATTTTATGACAGGGTTTCTCTGTGTAGCCCTGGCTGCCCTCAAACTCAAGAGATCCACCTGCTTCTGGTTCTGAGTACTCGGATTAAAGATGTGCACAACTCCCATCCGGCCTTATTTAACTCTTAACATGGAAGGTGTTGTTAAAGACACTAAGGTATCCTATCCTATTTGAGCTCCAGTCCTTTAGAAAATAAATCCGGGATGCCGTCCTAGAGTCTTGCCCCCTGGGAGCCTCCATGCACATCCACACTGCCTACACACTAGTCTCTTCCCCCCATATTCATCTTTCTGTTTTTGTTTTTCTTTGAATATTCACATAGTTCTTGATAATTCTTTGGTTATTTGTTTTTTGAGACAGAGTTTCTCTGTGTAGCCTTGGCTGTTCTAGACTCGCTTTGTAGACCAGGCTGGTCTCGAACTCAGAGATCCACCTGCCTCTGCCTCCCAAGTGCTAGAATTTAAAGGCGTGCGCCACCACAGCCCAGCTAAGAAAGGGTAATTTTGAGGTAGAGAAACCCTGTCTTGAAAACCAAAACCAAACCAATCCAACGAAACAAAACAGTAAGAGCAAATGAAAATATCATTACAATCACTGACCCGGTTTTTGGTGTCAGGCTACTAACTTCTTAGAACAATGGGGTACTGCTGGGAAGACTTTACGAGCATTAGTCAATTAATCTCTGTTTTCTTGTTTTTGTTTTCTGAGACAAGTTTCTCTATATAGACTTGGCTGTCCTGGACTCGCTTTGTAGACTAGGCTGGCCTCAAACTCATGGTGATCCGCCTGCCTCTGCCTCCCGAGGGCTGGGTGTAGTACCACTATACCTGGCTAATCTAAGCTTTTAAAAACATTTATGTGTATAAATTTTTGCCTGTTATTTATTTATGCCTGTGCCCCAGAGGCCAGCAGATCCCTTAGAACTAAAGGATGGTTATAAGCTACCATATGGGAAACTGGGTCTTTTAAAAGAGCCACAGGTGTTCTTAGCCACCGAACCATCTCTCTAGCTCCAAACTTAACTTTTTGAAACAGGGTCTTGTTACACAGCCCAAACTGGTCTTGAACTAGTACACACCTCCTGACATTAGAGACGTGTGCTATCATTGTCAATTCTCTTAGGGAGATGTTAAGAAGGCAATAAATCATAGCCCCTCTTCTAGATGGATGGTCTATGTTTCAGACAGCCTTTGCTGTGGCAGTGGTATTTCAAGTTTGCTCAGGAACAAATCCAAATACGGGGACCCAAGAGCCTATAAATGTATATAGCAAATACCTTACTGTCCCAGTTATAGTGGTAGCCCAGGGTGACCCAGCGCAGTTTCTCTAGTAAGCTTCGTGGTCTCCGTTTATTCACTTCTTTAGACCTGCAAAGATTGTCAACAAGAGAATTTAGTCATTGTAAATGGCAGCAATAACCCTTACTATGGCTCATGAGTCTATGCATTTAAAGGCCACCATTAGAGTATTAAAACTGGAGTTGAGATTTCTGTTTTTATTTGAGTCAGCATCTAACTATGTAGCCACCCTGGCTGGCCTAGAACTCACTAGGTAGACCAGGACGGCAATCTGTCTATCCCCGAGTGCTGGGATTAAAGGTGTATACCACTGTTCCTAGCATGAAATAACACTGGCATCCAACCCAACTTCAAATCTTTATCCAATTAACCAAAATAATTTTTAATGTTTTAAAATACGCACAGTCCTAATTACTGGTTTTCAGAGCAAACACGCTATGCTCTTTGCCCTCGATGCTTCCTCCATGGATGGGCTGGCCACCCCTTCCCCTGGTCAATGTGCTGTTTTTGTTATGGCTAACTGCTTTACGTAAGTGCAGGCATTTCTCTCAGCAATCATCTTATAGCACTACTGCCTTCAAGAGAACTCTTAGCTGTGCGGAAATGAACTGGCCAGCTGTCCACTCTGCAGCAGGGTAGTCTGGGTCCTATAGCATCACATTTTCTTTTTTGCCTACAAAAAATAGTGATGTGGCAGTGGTGGCACACTGCCTTTATTCCCAGCACTCAGTAGGAAAAGGCAGGTACAACTCTGCGTTGAAGGCCAGTCTGGTCTACAGAGGAGTTCCAGCACAGCTAGGGTTACACCAAGAAACCTTGTCTTGAAAAACCAACCCAATCAACCAACTGTGGTGAATTGCTGGAAAGCCACCAACCCAAGATAGAACGTCAGCATCCTGCTGTTCTCCCATTTCTATTTTAAGCCATGACAATTATTTTTCCTAAGTATTTCCTCAGAGAACACAGATTTCTTTTATCCATTCTCATATTTCCAATAAATCTAATCTTAAAAAATATGTAAATATATAACACACACACACACACACATATATTTAAAATTTACACCCCAGAACTGGATTTATGGATGGTTCCTAATTATGACGTGGGTTCTGGGAAGTGAGCCTGGGTCCCTTGGAAGAACAGCAAGTGAACTATCACTTCAGCCCTGGATGAACCTGATTCTTGAATTCCTCTCCCTAGGGCCATGCTCTTTCAGTATTAAGGTTTCTATCTTTCTCAACCAATCTCTTAATCATAAGTGAAATCAGAGACCCCCTGCTTCTGCCTCCCGAGTGCTGCGATCAAAGGCACGTGTCACCACCACTCAGCAACTACCACCTTTTATTTTTGCTTATTAGACAAAAAAGTATCTCTGCACTGTCTACTGAGTGATCTCTTACAGAGGCTCATCTGAGGTGATTTCTATAGTCACGTAGCTCTAAAAGCTGAAGAGCAGGGACTTCCCCCACAGCGCTCCTGCACATACCGTAAACTGAGCACCAAGGAGGCTCTAAAGGAAACCACCAATCATTAGTTATTCTTTCCTTCTCAACAGAGAAAATCTTCTATCTTTCCCCATCAGAATTCGCATGGCAGTTTCCGGCATGAACGGCAGAGAGGCCAGCATGCTATATCCTTTCTCCAAGCATCTTCTAAGGATTCCTCACCTACATTCACCACACCCAAGAAGGAAATGTTAAGAACGTTCTCAAGATTCCCTATCTACTACACCCAGGACAGAGCAAGGCTCTGAAGACAACCAATCTGACTCCAGAGCTGCTGCTCTAGGTTGCTAAACCCTGTACAATTAGGCCCCACTCCAGCCACCACACCCTTTCCTTGTTTTGTCTATCCTACTCATGACCTCCAGGAAGCATTTACTATAAACTATTCTAAGCTCACACGCAAGTGACTGTTCTCATGATAATAATCACAGAAGACAGGAACTGTTGTTTTTCTTTTCAGAATTGAAATAAAGGAACAGGTTAAATACCACCAAGCCCGCAGCATCACAACTCTAAGATGACAGAATGTTGGAGTACTGCAATTCACCCAGCTACTGATTAAGCTGGTTAGAACTTGCATGAACTCCAATTGCTCTTGCATACGCTGTCCCCCTTGCCTGGCCACAGGCAGAGTCAAGCAAGGTCTACGGATATGCCTAGGAAACGCTTCCTATCTTGTGACTCTCTAACATGCCCATGTACACGCTGTGTGCTCCTACCTCACAGAACATCCTGTTCTAAATACCACATCTCTGCTCACGCTGATTAATACTCCAGACTGAATGGCAATTCCTTAATCATGTCAGAGACAGTTAAAATGGTCAGAGAAAGAGAGCAAAAAAAAAAAAAAAAAAAAAAAAAAGATTAATAGATACATTATAAAACTGTATTTAAAAAAAAAAAAATCACTTTTTCGTCTCAGATACTTTCATCATGCTTGGAAGAATTATTTTCTCCTAGTGTCTTCCTAAGCAGTATTATAACACTTTCTCAGCACCTTAGAATTACTCCATAGATAATTCTTCTGATAGACCTCAGTTTTGAGTGTAAGAAGAGTGTCTCCATGCCTAGCATCATGCCTGCTACCCAACCGATTCTCCGATGAGTATTTGTGGAATGAATGCTGAAACACCAAGATCTAAACATTAGCTCTTCTACAACAGCTGACCCATCACAAAAGAGCCAGCAGTAGCAACTCCACATGAAACAGAAGGAAAGTGCTGTCAGTGGTGATTTCTCCTACAGGATCATGTGGCCATGAATGTGAACGAGCTCAGTTTCTAAGCTACGGTAAGAATCTGTAAAATGGGTCTCAGTTTAAGCTGGGCATGGTGGTGCACACCTGTAATCCCAGCACTCGGGAGGCAGAAGCAGGCGGATCACTGAGTTTGAGGCCAGCCTGGGCTACAGAGTGAGTCCAGGACATCCAAGGCTACATTAAGAAACCCTGTGGGGGGGGGGGGGGGAAGGCCTCAGTTTCATATAACTGTCAAAGCATCTGTCCAAATGTTCTTAATGAGGAGAGAAAACCAAACCAGACCGCAGTGTAGCCACTTTCATAGCACTTGTCTGAAATAGTTTCTCCAAGGATCTGCGAGGCCCTTCCTCTGGCTGTAGGACTCACCTTAGGCACTCTTTACTCTGTTCCCACAGACCTTGGGTTTCTTCTTTGGTCATGTGCTTGTCCAGGTTACATACATTAGGTTTCTGGGAGTACAACTTAAGGCATTGCTTTACCCAGTGCCACTGGAATCCCGGGAGGAATGGGTTGGGGATAAAAATAAATCCTATTAAAAAAAAAATGGGGCGGAGATACAAAATGTGAAGTCATTTAGATTTCTTTTTTCATATTCTTGTGTCTACTACTCCATCATTTCCTTCAGTTCTGCTTAAAGTTAATGAAAAACCAAGTTCCCATGAACATGAGGCACTATAAATATCTTGACTCTGGGGAATATCCTTAAGAGTAACAAATACAGCCTAGGACAGCCAGTGCTATACCGTGAAACCCTATCTCGAAAAACCAAAAGAGTAACGAATAATCTGCAAGGTTAGCTGTCATCGGTGCTATCCCAAAGCAACTTTAGAGCGGAAGCTCACCCTCAGCAACCACACAAGACCCCCCCCCCCAGTCTTTGTTTCACTTATTTGCAGCAGGCACAGAAGGCTGCCTCAAACACTGATTTAATTAACCATAGATCTTCATCTAGTAAATGGAATACTAGTTATTAGTCTGTTTTGTTTTTCAGCATCAAATCCATCTTTCTCGAACATACAAGCATCTGCAACTCCAATTTCAGAGCATCCTTTTGTGCTTGGACAGGCACTGCATTCATGTGGGGTACAGACTAAGTGCTGGCAACCATCCCCGAAAATAATATTCTAACATTTCCAAAAGATAACAGATTAACTTGAAACTTAATGCCTCTACAGGCAGTCTATTTCAGATAAGTATGTTTTCCCCCTTTCTTTCTTGAGGCAGATTCTCACTATGCCACTCTGGGTATCCTGGAACTTGCTATATATACACAGATCAGTCTGCCTTTGCCTCCGAACTGCTGGGATTAAATGTGTCCCACCACTCTGTCTGGCTTATCTTTTGTGTTATTCGTAATGGTGACTGAACTATGTATGACCTTGTACATGCCTGGCAAATACTCTATACCAGAGCTGTCTCTGAGCTTCTTTTATGGGTCAAAAAATCTGCCTTTCAGCTGGGCGTGGTGGCGCATGCCTTTAATCCCAGCACTCAGGAGGCAGAGGCAGGCGGATCACTGTGAGTTTGAGGCCAGCCTGGTCTACAAAGTGAGTCCAGGACAGCCAAGGCCACACAGATAAACTCTGTCTCAAAAAACCAAACCAAACAACAAAAAAACTGCCTTTCTTTAACTTGCATTGTTTTGTGGTTCTGATACCCACAACTCCAAAACAATCATGCCCGCTCTAAACCGTTTCATTTTTCTTACCTAAATTCCTATTGACAATCTAATACATACATGTCAGGAACTAACTGGAGTACTTTACATGTATATTCAAATTAAACCATCATAATCTTTAAAAATATTTATTTTTTGTTAGTTTTGTTTGTTTTTGAGACAAGAGTTTCTCTGTGTAACAGCCCTGGCTACCTTGGAACTCTCTTTGTAGACCAGGTTGGCCTTGAACTCAGAGATCTGCCTGCCTCTGCCTCCTGAGTGTGGGGACAAAAATATTTATTTTTAATCATGTGTGTCTGTATCTAGCAGTGGAGTCACAGCTAGCTTTGAGCTGTGAGCTGAACAAAGGTTCTTTGAAGGCTAATATGCACTCTTAATCCCTGAGCTATCTCTCTAGCTCCAAACTTCATTCTAATTTTATGGTGGGCCTATTTTATTCATGTTTTATGTCTGAAGAAATTGAGGCCAAAGGAAATGAAGAGATTTGTCCTATGTAAGTTAGTACACAGAAGAGGCCGGTGTACAGCAGACCTATGCTGTAACCACCACTCTGCTGCGTCTCGTCCTTTGGGTAGAACCACACATAATCAGGTGTTTGGTGCCTGCTGCTGTCACAGTCCACATCCAAGTCTCTCTCCCCATCCAGCTTCCTCCTGCCCCCTCCAGTAAGGACAGGTTTCAGTACACGCAATTTCCTTCAAAATAAGTAGGATCCAGAAGTAAACATAATCCTCTGACCACCCTAAAAGCAGAGTTTTCTACACTTTGCATATATTACACTTCTATTCAATGCAGCTTACAATGGCTGAGAAATCCAGCCATATGAGAAAGGACACAATGAAGCACCAATCCAAGTGATATTATGGCCTAAGGAGGAATTCCTACTAAACCTGGTAACGCTGTACTCTGAACAATCTATGTGGCATGAAAGCCCAGACCAACTGACAGTCATGGCCTTAAAAATAGGAGCTAATAGCAGTTTAGAGCAGTCTCTAGGAACTGGAGATAGGCCCATTCGGTATACATACATACACGTACGCAAAACAATCATTCACATAAAATGAACACAAATACATTTTGGGGCTGAAGACATAGCTTAGCAGTTAAGAGCACATGCTGTTCTTGCAGAAAGCTGAGGTTTATTCCCAGTATACATGTCAGGTGGTTCATTTCTCTCTACCTCTAGCTCCAGTGACAGGACACATTCTTTTTTCCTCTAAGGGCAACTGCACTCATGTGCATGTACCTTTTCTCCACCCTACATAATAAGAATAAATCTTAAAAAAATGTTCTCAACTTGGGCCAGCGAGATGGCCCAGTCGTTAAGAGCACTTATTCCCTTCCCAAGGACCCAGTTTTGGTTCCCAACACCCATATGGTAGCCCACAACCATCTAACTCCTGTGCCAGGGGATCTGACACCCTCTTCTGATCTCTGAAGGCACCAGACATACACACAGCATATAGACATATATGCAGGTAAAACACTCATACAAAAAAAACTACAAGACAAGTGCACCTTTAGGAAAATCAACAAGGGGGTAGAGAGATGGCTCAGAGGTTAAGAGCACTGGTTGCTCTTCTAAAGGTCCTGAGTTCAATTCCCAGCAACCACATGGTGGCTTAGAGCTACCTATGTATGAGATCTGGTGCCCTCTTCTGGTATGCAGGCATACATTTGGGCAGTATACTGTATAGATAATAAATCGAAGAAGAAGAAGAAGAAGAAGAAGAAGAAGAAGAAGAAGAAGAAGAAGAAGAAGAGGAGGAGGAGGAGGAGGAAGAGGAGGAGGAGGAGGAGGAGGAGAAGAAAAGAAAAAGAAACAGAATGAAAGGAAACAAAACCAGAGTGGTGGCACATGCCTATAATCCCTGCACTTGGGGAGGAAGAGGCAGCTGGATCTTTGTGAGTTCCAGGACAGCCAAGGGTACACAGTAAAACCCTGTCTCAAAAAAACAAAGCAAGTGCTGGAGAGATGGCTCAGAGGTTGAGAGCACTGTCTGTTCTTTCAGAGGTCCTGAATTCAATTCCAAGCAACAACTTGGTGGCTCACAACCATTTATAATTAGATCTGGTGCCCACTTCTGGAGGGCAGGCACACACGCAGGCAGAACATATCCTCACACAGAAACACATGCAGTCAAGACACCAATATACATAAAAATAAAAATATTGGGTGGTGGTGCACGCCTTTAATCCCAGCACTTTGAAGGCAGAGGCAGAGGCAGAGTTTCAGGCCAGCCTGGTCTGCAAAGTGAGTCCAGTACAGGCAAGGCTATATAGAGAAACCCTGTCTCGAAAAACCAAAATAAATAAATACATAAATAAATAAAATAAAAATAAAATTTAAAGAAATGACTGAGTAATTTCACTTTCTCTGAGGGGTACTTACCAGGATAGCCTTCGAGCCCATAGGCCCGCCACTTGCTCACGGGCTGAAGTCCTGCCCTACAGGCATCATGCTCACTCACTGAGGACACATTCAGATGAAATCTGACCACCTGGAAGGAGAGAAACTTAAGCCAGGGGGCAAGGTATCTTAGAGGTCAACCCTGGGAAGCTGAGACCTCTAAAGGTATTCCTGCTATGGGTTCTTAATACTAACCTTCCACCTATTTGACCTCATTTTCCTTATCTATAGTTTAAGACAATTAAGCTAGACTGGGTTTGGCTTTCTTTTACTTTTAAGACTTATTCAGGGCCAGAGAGATGACTCAACGGTTAAGAGTACTGCCTGCTCTTCTAAAGGACCCGGGTTCAATTCCCAGCACCCATATGGCAGCTCACAACTGTCTGTAGCTCCAAGATTGGATACCTTCACACATACATGCAGGGAGAACACCAATGTACATTAAAAAAAATTACTAATTTTATATATATCAGTCATTTGCCTGCATGCTATGTGCACCATGTACATGCCTGGCGCCTGTGGAGGTCAGAAGAAGGCATCAGCTTCCCTGGCACTAGTTACAGATGGCTGTGAGCTGCCATGTAGGTGCTGGGAACTGAACCCAGGCCCTTTGGAAGGGCAGTGAACGCTCTTAATGTTTAGTCATCTCTCCAGTACCTAATTCTGACTTAAGACAACTTTTTCTTATGAGAACACACTTTAGTAATTTTTGAAAAAGATTTATTAATTTATTATACAGTATTCTACCTGCCTGCCTGTGTGCTTGCACGTCAGAAGAGGACACCAGATCCCAGTAAAGATGGTTGTGAACCACCTTGTGGTTGTTGGGAATTCAACTCAGGACTACTGGAAAAACAGTCAGGGCTCTTAACCTTTGAGCCATCTCTTCAGTCCTCTTTAGTAATTTCTTAAGGGGATTCATGGAAAGTGTTTGCTATCTTGGATTATCTTAGGATACACTGTTACTTGGTCTGGTTAGGGCTAAAACTCTGTTTCTGAAGCACTTTGTTATAGTTAGCAATAGGAAAATATCAGGCAGGTTGAGAAAATGGAGCGTTCTCTGGCCACAAAGAAAATATTATTTCCATAAAACACTAGGGGTCCCATTTGCTGAAAGTATTACCCTTTGATGAAATACTAATGCTAAAACTTTGCTTTTATTATTACAAAATTAAGTATTTAGGAGATCATCAAGTTTAATATTCCTTGTATATAAGGGCAGCTTAAAGATGAGTCATTACAGTGGTTAAGAGACAAGCAGGTAGACCTGTGATTTTTGAGGCCAGCCCAGCCTACAAGTGAGTTCCGGGGATGCAAAGAAGCCCTATTTCAAAAACCAAAAACTAAACCAAAACGACTCCATGTTAACATCAAGGGACGCAACAACAACAAAACCACTTCATTTTTCCATGAGTGACTGATGTGACTTGTTTTCAGAGATAAACAAGGTTCCTTTTCTGGTTGTTCCTGATGTTTTCTGGAGATATGTAGTCCTGGCTGTCCCAGAACTGAGAGATCGGCCTGCCTTTGTCTTTTTTCTTTTGCTTTTTGAGACAGGGTTTCTCTGTGTAGCCTTGGCTGTCTGGGACTGGCTTTGTAGACCAGACTGGCTTCCTAACTCAAGTGATCCGCCTCCTGAGTGGTGGGATTAAAGGTGTGTGCCACATGCCTGACTTTAATAATGAGCTTCCTTTTTTTTTTTCTCCCAGTTTTTCGAGACAGGGTCTCTCTGTGTAGCCTTGGCTGTCCTGGACTCTCTGTAGACCAGGCTGGCCTCCAACTCACAGTTATCTATCTGCGTGCCTCTGCCTCCAGAGTGCTGGGTTTAAAGGCATGTGCCATTACACCCAACCCCCCCCCCCACAACTCCCAAGTGTGGAGATTTCCTGACAAATAGCAAGAAATGACTGGTGTATTAAGTAGGCTTAAAATGAAAACAAGCAAACAAACAAACAAACAAAAAACCTTTCTATTGCATTTTTGAGCACTGTGCAACAATATGTGCACTTTCAGGAGGCATTACGGTAAAAGATAAATGGAGCTGAATGTCCCAAAGACTCTTGAGAATCAAATGTTAGTCTCAGGGCACACATTTTCTCGGTATAATTCAGATAACTCTAACACCATTTCTGCTAAAAGTTTCTGAAAAGTTGAGTTCTAGCCTCCAATTTTACTTACCTCTGTGCTTGTTAAGAACTTCTGATGTGGGCTGGGCATGGTGGTCTGTGCCTTTAATCCCAGCACTTGGGAGGCAGAAGTAGGTGGATCGCTGTGAGTTTGAGGCCAGCCTGGTCTATAAAGAGAGGCCAGCCTGGTCTATAAAGAGAGTCCAGGACAGCCAAGGCCACACAGAGAAACCCTGTTTCGGAAAAACCAAAATCAAACAACAAACCAACCACAAAACTCTGATGTGAACACACCTGCACAATACTAAAGCCAAACAAGGGATCACATGCTGTCCCCATTAAAATTGACTTCAAAGAAACCCTGGCACGGTGGTTCAACTAGCTGCCAGCCTGGGCTACAGAATGAGACCGTCTCAACAAGACAAAGCTTTAAAAAAGGTGACTAACGCCAGGCAATGGTGGCACTCACCCTTATCCCAGCACTCGGGAGGCAGAGGCAAGGGGAGGATCTCTTTGAGTTCGAGGTCAGCCTGGTCTACAAAGTGAGTCCAGGATAAGCAAGGATTATTACACAGAGACACCCTGTCTCGAAAAACAAAACAAAAAAAACACCCAATTTCATTAAAAAAATTATTTTATGTGTTTGAGTGTTTTGCCTGTGGAGGTCAAAAGAACGTGCTCGATCCTGTGGCACAGGAGAGAGCTGCCACGTGGACGATGGGGCCCAAACTCGAGTCCTCGGAAACAGCAGTAAGTACTCTTAACTGCGGAGCCATCTCTCCAGGCTCCTAGATTCTTTTTTTTTAATGCTCATTTGACCTTTATCTTCACCTTGTGTGGAGCATTTCAAAGACCTTTTTCTAAATCTCAGAGAAGACAGGGCCGAGTCTTAGGCTCAACGGATTAACAGTTTGAGTCTTATTCGATGACTAGTTTTATTTGAAGCTGTGGCGCCATCCTAACGTACACAAAATAATGTACTGAACAGTTAAAGAAGGTACGAGCAATTTGCAGCCTCCCCCCCCCCCCCCCCCCGCCCCGTCCGCCCTTTTAGAGCTTGGACGCCGGGTTTGGGGGTAAGATGGCGGCGGGGAGGATGCTGCGGTCCCGCGCTATGGGGGCAGTGAACTAGATGACCCGCGGGACAGCTCGTCGCATAGGCCCAGGAAGAGTTCCCTCCATAACCAACCCCGAGGCGGATAAGCCTCGGAGGCTTACCAAAACGCTAGGCGCGCGGAGCAGCGCACACTACACCTCCCTTCGTACCTTGGGCACGCCGGGCTTCTGGCTTCCAGCCACGTGAGCATCTGAGAAGTCGATGACCGCTCCTAGGTCCGCGGTTCCCCGCCGGCTCTGCCGGTAGAAGCGGAAAAGCTTCCGGAAGGCGTCCTCTCCGGGCTCTGTCGCCAGCGTGACCAACGAAGCTACCGCCGCCGCCATCTTCCCCATCTCGTTGCTGTGACTAGTCTGACCCGGAAACAGAACTCCAAGCTCCGGATCCCGCAGGTTCTTCCGGGGTCACGACCCCAGGTCTTGATTCAGTTGGCTTTAACATGGCAGTTTCCGCTGTGAGGGGAGCGATGGCGCTGCGTTCGCGTGCTGGTCGGCCGATTGCTTTTATCAGAAAAATTCCTTGGACCGCGGCGTCGAGTGAGTCATGACGATGAGAAAGGGCGCAATCTTTCTTTCTTTCTTTCTTTTAATTTTTCGAGACAGGGTTTCACTGTCCTGGACTTGCTTTGTAGACCAGGCTGGCCTCGAACTCACAGCGATATGCCTGCCTCTGTCTCTGGAGCGCTGGGATTAAAGGTGTGCGCCACCAAGCCCGGCTGCGTTATGTATTCTTAAATGCTGAACTGTTGCTCCAGTCTTTACTTATTTTGAAACAGGGTCAGTGAGTGCAGGGTTATAAGTAAGATAATATGCCCGGCTAAGTTATGATTTTCAAATTTGCTCACCTAAACTTAAAATCTAGGTTTATTTAAAAAATTTTTTTGAGGGGGAACATACTTGTAGATCAGCCCCTTTAAAAGTATAGAACATAGTGATTCTGAGTTTTTGTGGTTCACATGGAGTAGTAGGGTCAGAAATCGGGTCTGTGCCCCGTTCTTGGCGAACGCCAAACCCACAATTGTGTGTGTTCTTCCTCACAGTCTGCTAAATTTTGTAGAGAGCCCCAGCATCTAGTAGATTCAAATTACCATACCATAGGGGCTAATTTGAAGCCTTTCGAACTCTATAACATTGCAACCCTGAAACAGGTTTTTTTCCTAGTTCGTTCTTTCATTTAGCAAACACTTAAACCATATTTACGCGTTACTTCTAGTGTCTGTAACACACTCTCCTAAAGTGACTTCGTAAGAAGGTAACCTTCTAGTCGTGGTTTCTTTTATGTGCTGGCTTTCTGTTGCTGTGACAGAAAGTCTGACATACCCAGTTTAAAGGAAGAAATATTTTTAGTCCATTTTCTTTTCTTTGATTTTTCAAGACAGGGTCTCTCTGTGTAGCCTTGGCTGTCCTGGACTCACTTTGTAGACCAGGCTGGCCTTGAACTCACAGTCGTCCACCTGCCTCTGCCTCCCAAGTGCTGGGATTAAAGGCGTGCGCCACCACACCTGGCCTTTAGTCCATTTTCAGGTCCAGTTTTACCTAGTCTTGTTTGTGTTTGTCTTGGGATAGTGTATCATGTTGGCACAGAAAGTGAAAGAAGGCTGTTTACTTCAAGAGAGGATGAGTGAGTGTTGGGTCTCCAGTGGTCCTTCAAGTGCCTCCTGTTGCTTTAATATTCTTCTATTAGGCTCTATATCCTAAAAGGTTCCCACCTCTAGTAGTACCACAGGCTGGTAACCAAGCCTTTAGCATAGGAGCCAAATGAGGGACATTAAATAGCCAATTCATAACATTGGAAGGGCTTTCTTAGAACTTTTACTGTCTAATTTTAACATGTATGTTTGGTGCTATTTTGCCTGATCTCCAGTTGTTATGTTCTATCATTGCCAATCATTAGGGCCTTTTGGAAATTTAGCCTCTAATTATTGAAGGATTGTTTGATGTTTACTCATTCACTCAGCCACAATTCAAGCCTTACTGTGCAACATACTGTCAGCATGGTGTTTCTTTTTTTCTTTTTTCTTTTTCTTTTTCTTTTATTTATTTATTTGTTTTTTGGTTTGTTGAGACAGGGTTTCCCTGTGTAGCCTTGGCTGTCCTGGACTCACTTTGTAGACCAGGCTGGCCTCGAACTCACAGCGATCCACCTGCCTCTCCCTCTTGAGTGCTGGGACTAAAGTTGTGTGCCCCCACACCTGGCAAACATGGTGTTTCGTGTTCAGCTTGTAGTGCAGTGGTGAGATGGAGACTTCTAAACAGTAAGTACACAGTTGGACCATTGATGCATAGATTAACTTGGAACTGCCTTCCTTTCTGATGTCGTCATTGGATACAGTGACTAAGGCAGTTCATAGGAGGAGTTTATTGGGGGCTTACGGTTTGCGAAGGTGAGTCCATGACCATCGTGGTGGGTTGCTTGGCAGCAGGCAGGTAGGCAGGCACAACAAGGGAACAATGTCTGAGAGCTCATACCTTGAGATACAACCATGAGGCAGAGTGAACAATTGGGAATTGTGTGGGCTTTTGAAACTTCAACTGTAGACCCTGTAGAAAAATTTTAATTCAGAACATGGCTGCTCTGGCAAGAGCTTACATCCAAAGACCTAAGTCTGTGTGCTCTCACTGGAATACAGATATACGTTTAATCCCAGGAGTCAGAGGCCAGCCCAGGATAGAGCAAGTTGCAGGTAAAGGAATGCTTAGGTCCAGGCATGGTGGTACATGACTTTAGTCCCAGTGCTCAGGAGACTGAGCCATGCTGATCTCAGCGTTCTAGTCAGTGCTGTCAGCCAGTTTAATTGAGTCAGTGAGTTGAGACGCAGTTCAATGGAGTTGAGTTCATGGCAATTCAGTTTGTGGGATTTAGAAGTAGTATTTACTGGGAGAGTTTTACAGAGAGAGAGGTTGGAGAGAAAACAAGCTAGACACAGGTGAAGACAGAAGGAGTCAGAAGATTAGAATGATTGCTAGAGTTAGTTTGAGGCCAAGCAGAGCAATTCAGTGAGAAACTGGGAGAAGTCAGATTGAATCTGTCATCTTGGAGAGGAGTTTAGGCCAGAACAGCTGAGTTGAACCAGCCAATCAGAGTTCAGAAAGAGCTAGAAAGGGTGAGCTTATTCAGCAGAAGGTCTGGGAGGCTAAAAACATTCTAGGCCTAGACTAGGTTGTATGGAGGCTTGAAGCTTCCAGACTATGCCTAGGTTAGCAGATGGAGGCAGTCAGCCTCCAACATGATATTTAAAACAGGCAAATAAAAGTTCCTTTTATAACCCCCAGTGACGTATCTCCTGCAAGGCCAAACCTCCTAATCCTTCCCAAACAGTTCCACCAACTGTGGATCAAGTATTCAAATACATGAGCCTAGAAGGCTAATCTTATTCAAACCACTACAGGGGCAATAGCAAGTAATATTAAAGTGTAAACCTGTAAAATAGAACCACTGTAGAAGAAGAGAGACCATGTAGCTTTATTTTTAAGACCATGTACTGTAAGCCTTTGAAGAGTTTTGTATTCTAGTATGAATTCAATGCAATAATACTCAATGTATGTAATTAGCTCAGCCTGGAAAAAAACTTTCTAACTTAGTTCAGAGGAGATTAAAGTACTGGCATATGGAAGAGAACCCACATATACAAAGCTGGGAATCCGCGGGATTGGACGGAGAGTTGACTTTGCTGCACTTGACCGTAACTAGGCCAGCAATAGGAAATAAGGCAGGAAGCATAGGTAGGACTGATGAAAGACCAGTAAGTTGAGATTTAGTTTGGAAATCTCTGATGTATCTGGCAGGACACTGGGCTGTAAAGATTTGCGCCTTTGTACAGGGATTGTATTTACGCACCCAGTTCAATATGCAGTTCCTGGTGTGGTGAGAGTATCTGTTGAGGATGGAGACTACAGACAGAACTGCGCTTTATCTGTTCACGCTCCTCTCCCTCCTCCACATCCGGTTCTTTATAACAACGCTGAGTCCTGTAGCTGCTTTTGGAATCTTCAGACTCAGGAAATGCAAAGTAGTTCTTGTTCAGAAGACATTCAGGAATGCAGGAATCTTTCTGATTTGTATCTACAGCCTAGAGAATGCAAGATACGTGAACTTATTTCAATATGGTTTCTTCCTTCTTACAGGTGAGCTGAGACAACATTTCGCTCAGTTTGGCCATATAAAAAAGTGTACTGTACCTTTTGTGAGTATTAAAACAATAACAAAAAACTAGTGATATGGGGATATATCTCTGCTAGAGCACTTACTTGCCTAGTAGGTATGAGGCTCTGGGTTTGATCCTCAGACTGAGTGCAGAGAGAAAAAAATGTTATCTTTTAAATTCTTGCTTTCTTTTATCAGCATATCAGATAATATATTACCTAGTGGAATGAAATAGTCCTAAAAACCTCTGTTGATAAACTTGTGAATGATAATGCATCGAAACATAAAAATTTGTCACAGATATTTATTCATTTTAATTAGAAATTGTTTTAGCTAATAGTGGTGGTGGTGCACCCCTTTAATCCCATCACTTGGAAGGCAGAGGCAGGCAGATCTGACTTTGAGGCCAGCCTGGTCTACAGAGTGAATTCCAGGACAGCCAGGGCTACACAGAGAAACCTTGTCTTGAAAAAAATCAAGCAACAAAAGATTATATTATGCTATAATTTTCCCCTTCCAACCATCCCATGTACCTGTTGGTATTAATGTTCAGAGTTCACAGCTGGGTTGGACCATCAATGCCTTTATCTCATAGCAGCCTGCATAGTACCACCTGGCATCATGAGATGTACTGGTAAGGAGGAGTCTTCTAGCCCAGACAGGAAGTCCTGTAGCCTGAGCTGGACTCCAACTCGTTTAGCAGGGGATCGTCGATCTTAATCAATGATCTTGCCTGCTTCCCAAATACTGGGGTTACAGATGTGTGCCATCATACCCAACTGTCATCTCCATTTTAACACAAACTTTTTATTTTTTTCAACACTGGGTTTCTCTGTGTAATCTTGGCTATCTTGGACCTGTTTTGTAGACCAGGCTGGCCTCAAGCTCACAGTGATCCGCCTGCCTCTGCCTCTCGAGTGCTGGCCACCGCCTGGCTTTAACACAAACTTTTAATGCCTTGACTTGTGGAAATGGTCGCATGAACATCAGATGTATGGGACTGAATCATTGTCAGGGTCACCTTTAAAGTATCAGAGTTATATCCAACAACTTGATTGTTGGCACAGCATATTTTGTAAGGAAGACTAATAGGGGCCAAACATCCAACTTCACTAAATAAACGTTATAGTCTTTTTAGAGGGCTGGAGGGGTGAGAGAGTCCTTCCAAGAACATGATAACCTCTTCTGTACCTAATACCTAGGCCACATGATAAGTGCTCTGCCCCTTCCACAAGGACAGTAGCAGAACTGTTTAACCTGAAGTTTGGTGTTGTTAGTGAAGGTTTCCTATTTCTCGGACTTCAGTGAGGGTGCTGGAGGAATGTACTTGTGTGGTGGGGAAGATCCTTGTTGCTCTTCCAGAGGATCTGAGTCCTAGCACTCACATGGGATGGTTCACGACCACCTCTAACTTCAGCTCCATAGTATCTGATGCCCTCAGCTGGTCTCCTCGATTACCCTTATATATATGGCATATATTTACCCAAGTACAGATGCATAAACATCAAAGCATGTGATGACAGTGGTAGCGGTGATGAGGTTCGCTGGTCTCAGAAATGACCAGATACACCAAGGTTTGGGGGCTTTTCTAGTAGGCAGTTCATTAGAAACAAGAAACAAAACAACAACAAAAAAGGAACAAATACTTCAACGGTCAGTTTCCTTTGACTAAAACCGTCAGTGGTTTGCTTCTTGGACTTTTGACTACATCAAATGCACCCCTAGAAAGCTTTGTTGGCATTTCCTCTATTGCCAGCAGAGAAGCAGAATAACACTAGGCTTTGGTCTTGGGTAACCAGGAAGGTATGTAATAAGGGGTACTGATACGTATTGTCTGTGATCTGCTTTTGGCAAATGAAAAAGATGGTAGTTTTATCTGGATAGAGCTCATAGAAACTTGTGGTTAATCCTTTTCTATCGTCTTTTCATTTTTAGGACAGAGAGACTGGCTTTCACAAAGGCATAGGTTGGGTTCAGTTTTCTTCACAGGAAGAACTTCAGAATGCACTACAACAGGAAAGTCATATTATTGATGGAGTAAAGGTAAGTTTTTCTGTCTGATGTGTTTTCTATGTTAATTTTTAAAGAGTAGCTGAAGTCCTATACGGTCTGATGAGGAAAATACATGAAGACTCTTATGTCTGGTGCTACGGATTGAATCCACGGTGTCATGCATATGATAAGCCCATGCTCTGCTGAGCTACATTCCCACGTGGAAGAGCCTTTGCTGGTTTATCAGGGTGTGTGTAATGCAGTACGGCACGAAGAGCAGTGTAGGCAAATGGGGGCTGAAATCGTGGCTTTCCTACTGGCGTTTAGTTGACGATCAGAGGGAAGACAACAACCAGTTGAGACACTGGTTGTACAAACAGGTAAATTCTGCTTTTAATGTTTCTAGGAAAAAAAATACTTTTCTTACAACGCTTTTCCCCCTTCCCTACAGATCTATGTTCAAGCTCAGAAACCAAAGGGTTTGCAAGGGGCTCAAACATCTGATGAAGAAAAAGATTTCTGAGATGATTAGTGTACTACCCATTAAATAAACATACCTGAGACTTTTTCGAAATGTTTTTATTTGAAACAAGAGCTGCACTAAGCAAGACCTTATTTTCCCCACTGCAAGGTAAGACAGCACAACAGGGCAAATGCATTTGGTAGCACAGTTCCAGTATGTGGACATCATTATCCTACTCACTGTTTGGGATAATTTTATTCATAAAGTTCTTACACAAAATATTACCCCTGGACCAGTAAGTGTCACATACAAGGAAATGGTCTTAATTCTGTGTGGAGCAGTATTTTCTATAAGTGCTGCAAGATGGGAGAAGCACAAACAGAGCCCATTCTTTAAAAAAACTAACCCAAAGTAGACTATTCAACCCCCAATCTCCCGGAATAAAAAGTGGTGCTGGGCTCTGTCCCCAGATCTGGTGTTTATCCTCCTCGTTGACAAAGGGTTTACCAGGGACTTGCATCACTAGGGTAAGAGTTCCTTTGCTTTGAAGAGAAGCCCATCTATTCCTTTCTCCGCTTCTTCCCCTCATGCTCATGTTCCTTGGGGCGACTGCTATCCGAGGGTCTTTTAGAACCACCATGCTGTTTTGCTTCTTCCAAGAACTTGTCCAAACCAAAAGGATCTTCTTCAAACTGAACTGGTCCTTCTCGGCCTCTTTGTCTACGGTCTGAACCAGAAAACTCCTTATCGGGAACAAATCTAGGGGAAAAGAAGAGGCCATGAGCTACTTTTGTTTTGCTGAGTAAACAGGATTATCAACTGTCTGTTTCCGTACCTGTTGGTCTTTATCCTGGTTTCAAGGTCATCACCATACATATCCTTGTCCAGATTTTTACTGGGCCTGTAGATACTCTGAGCCATATCTTTACCACCTCTCCAGGCCTGATCATAAACATTGTAAATTTCATCTTCTCCACCTGCAAATCCACTGTCCATACCCTGTGGAAAAATGAATGACACCAAATAAACAATGTATACTTATCCAAAGTTGAATTTAAATACTTAACAGGAATTAACACTTCCATGTTTACAGCTAATTATAAAAATTGCAACATTTAAAAGATATATAAATTTGTTCATACACATTACAGTTACAAAGTAGCAATGAAATAATGGGGGAGGGGTGCCACCATAAGGAACTATATTAAAGGGTCAAAGCATAGGAAGGTTCACAACCTCCCTTTTATAGGAAATTGCTGTTTTAGAAACAAAAGACAGGGGGCTGGAGAGATGGCTCAGAGATTAAGAGCACTGACTGCTCTTCCAGAGGTCATGAGTTCAATTCCCAGCAACCACATGGTGGCTCACAACCATCTCGATGCCCTCGTCTGGCCTGCAAGTGTACATGCAGGCAGAGCACTGTATATATAATAATAAATAAATAAATCTTAAAAAAAAAAAAAAAAAAAGAAAAGACAGACACAGCAATATCCAGTTTCATCTTCAACTAGTGCTTCAAATCAGAGCCAATTTTAAAAGGCCAAATCAGAAGTGGGGCTGGCCTCAAACTATCTTCCTGTCCAGCCTCTCAAGTGGCATATAGGCATGGGCCAGTATGTCCAACTTTCATTTTGTCTTTAAGTCAAAACATACAACTTCCAAATTTTTCTTGTCATCCTCTGGCATACCTTTGGCTAATCCAAATCCAAAGTATGTACTTTAGCCTGAGGAAAGATAGCCTTACGAACACACAAGATAAAGCTGTTTTCTAAATTCCTCATACCTTGGATTGGTTGAAGAGCCTTTGGTCATACTGAACTTCATTGGAAGTTCGAGGGTTGGGCACACCAAGAGCAATAACTTCACTGATATCTCGATTCTCATTTCTCTGTAGTTTTGACCTATTTGGAATACACAATCATATGAACACAGTTCACAGACAAGGTGAATATGTGCAGTCTAAATTCAAGCACTCTCAGAAGCAAAGGAAGTGAGTGTGCTATCTTATGTCTCGTGAATATATACTTCCTGGTAATGTACAGCCACATCAGCCCTCAGACACTTCAGGTGTACATTAGAGAAGGTAGTACGTAGGATCACAGTTAAGACCTGCTAGCTCAACAGAACACCCCAGGGACTGGTACTTGGACGCACCCCACACTACCAACTCTTTTCAGCAGGCCATACTCAGCTCTGACCTAACTACATGTAGCAACTTCTACACTACTAGGATTCTGAGGAAAACATGACAATGACTAGATTACTCTGTATGACTTTTGGCACCACATTAATTCCTCTGCTGTTTTAGTATAAATGCAATCAATCTCTCAATGAAACCATAGTAACTGTCACCACTTTACAAGACACTCATGTCTTAAAATATTTCTGTAGACAATTTTATTTTCATCCAATTACAAGTTCACAGCTTTTCTATGTCAATTCTCACATCTACTTTACTGGTTTTAAGAGCCCCACTTTCTGTAGAGCCACTGTCACTTTACAACATAGCAAGTCCCCAACTCACTGACCACACTGATATTCCTTTCATTCTTCTCTCTTCTATATGGGTTCAGTTTCTGACCCCCTACTAAACTTACCCAGAGAGGGGAAACCACCCTGGCAGAGATTGTTTAAGATAGAAGCTTGAAACTGGGTTGTATCAGCTCCCAGAATGACCAGAGCTCACATGGAAGACAGTGTTTCACACCTGTAGTAGCCTAAACCCTGAATTACACCTCTGCAGCACAGCATTTTCTGAACTTTGAAGCAAGTGCAGTCCTCAGCTACTGCTGAGGTCACAAACCTCCCTGTTCCTGCCTCACGCCCTAGGCATGTGTTAGTTTGTTTTATACCACTGCACTTTCCCATTACACAAAGTTCTTTTCTGAATTTTAAAATAACTGACTCATGGGCTTCCAGAATCTTCCTTTAAAACTTACTCTCTGTCCCACTGCAGTAGGCACAGTACATGGCATAGAAAGGATGCCACTAAAGCTATGGCGGCTGGTTTTCCATCTACACACAGGCACTCAACCAGCTTATCCACGATGGAGTAGTAAAAACACATACCACAGTAATTGTATTCTCTCCTTCTTTTCCTATCCCCGCCATTCTCACTACTAGTTCTACAAGGTGAAGGACAAACAAGTCACCTTCTAGGGAGAGTCAACTCTGTTAAGACAAAGTGGTTGAGCATGACAAAGTTAACTGCTAACTTATGACCAAGCTAAAGAAAGGCCCTTCTTCCTAACTCGAATTTATGTAAGCAGAGACCCACCTCTTATCAGGAGCTGCTCTGGAAAGGTTCCGGTCGTGCTGTCTCTCTTTTCGCCTGTCATGACGGATTTCATCTCTTTCTCGTGCTTCTCCATCCTCTGTGGACACAGTTGAAAATTACTTCGTCACTGCATTAGTTACTCATATTTTATACAAGAGACCTTTTAACCTTAGAAAATGCCACCCTTTTCTATTTTTTGAGACTGGGTATCACTATTTGTCCCAGGCTAGCTTCACTCTGGCTGTTCATGACTCCACCTACCTAATGCTGGGATTACAAGTGTGCACCATCACTTCTCTGTGGTCACGCTCAGCCCTTTAAGGTTACTTGCAATCAGTTTAAATCCAAGTTTGTGGACTGTAGATGCCTATGTCAGCTACCTTCAATTTATTTGAAATGCACTCAGTAGAAAGTTGGACTGATGTGGAGAGGTGAGCATATAGATGATGAAGAAAATTCAGGGATGTTTTTAAAAAGTTAACCATAGGGGCTGGGGAGATGGTTCAGCAGTTTGGAGCCCATATTTTCTAGGGAATAATAGCAGGAAAAAGTTTGCACAATTTAGGTGTAAACGCCAATTCCCCAACCTAAATACTTGCAATTCTTAACTGATTCAGTCTGTGGCTGTGGCTTATAGGGATACAGAGGATCAACTGTATATTTCTTAAAACTAAGACTATCTAGTATACTACCACAATAAAGACCCATTTTAAATATGTATTCCATTTTATTTTTTTATTGTTTGAGACAGGGTCTCTCTTTTAGTCTTGGCTGTCCTCGCTTTGCAGCCAACATACTGGCTCATTTTTTTTTCTTCGGTTTGATAAGGAAGGCCACACCTCACTTCTACATTACTTCTGAAATGTCTACATCTTTCTTATACATCATACTACCACACACACACACACACACACACACACACACACACGCAGAAACACACAGACACAGCAGTCCATGGAGATTTTCTAAAATAAGATATACATTGTTCACAGAGTAGATTTCAGGATGAGAATGTCATACCTTTTTCCACATGGGTTTTGATCCCAGCTCTCCTCTCTCTGGCTTTCTGGGCCATTTCTCTAAGCTTCTCTTCATGTTTCTCCTTTTCTTTCTGAGCCATCTTTCTCTCCACTTGGGCTCGCATTTCCACAGCTTCACGAGCCTGTTTAGTTAGGTGAGATGTCAAGTGGAGCATGTCAGGGACAAGGATTTATAGCTTTCTTTGAATTTATTTTTTAATTGTAGAGACAGGGTTTCTCTGTGTAGCCTTGGCTGTCCTGGACTCGCTTTGTAGACCAGGCTGGCCTCAAACTCACATCGCTCTGCTTGCCTCTGCCTCCCGAGTGCTAGGATTAAAAGTGTGCACCACTATGCCCGGCTTTTGAACTCTTTAGTAAAATCTGCCATGTCAAAGAATTACACATACTTCATGATGCCTTTGGCAGGCTGGCCTTTTTCTCCAGGGACTGTTTTGATGGTTGCAACCACAGTGACTCCAGTTGGCTTTCTACGTCAAGTATGTTACTAATGCTTTCTCAGAAACAATCTAAAAGTGAAATACTGGCTGAGCACAGCACCAAGCACCTAGCACAAAGATCATCTGAATTCACAAACTCAAAGCCTGACTACGGCCTGTTGGGAGTGGCGAGGCATACCATTAATCCCAGCACTCAAGAGGAAGAGGCAGGTAGAGCTCTGTAAGTTTGAGGCTAGCCTGTTCTACACGGTGAGTTTCAAGATAGCCAGGGTCATGTAAAGAGACCCAATCTCAAAAACAAGAGAGAACAAACCAGACTGAATCACAATGAGATCCAGTCCAGAAATATAAGTATATAGTAAATAAATGTAGCTGGACATGGTAGCGCAAACCTGCAGTCTACTCAGAAGGCTGAGGGAGAAGGACAGCGTGAGTGGCAGCACAGCCTGAGCTTGAAACCCAGATCCTGTTTCAAAAAACCAAAACTTACCAAAAATTTAACTATCACTTCACTTTACACAAAACCTTAGCCTACATCTATCTCGACTTCAGTGAACAAACAAGCAACAAAAAAACCCACTTATTTGTATGTGTGTACATACTAAAACAGCAGTTACCTGTAATATCAACAGCCAGCAGCATTTCATTAGGCTGTTTACCTACCCTTTCCTACAACTGTCCTTTTGAGGAACATCTACATCTAAAATAGAAGACTATGAGATATACATATGTACCTAGTAATCTTCACAAAATGAGGTCTGCTAGGAAAGCATTGCTCTGGCACACAGAGAAGGAAGGGGGATCATCAGTACTGGGCGGGGCTCTGTACAAAGCTGCAGCTAGCCCCTGCTGGCATCAGTACACACAAGGTAGTGGCTCTCTAGTATCTGAGGTCAACTGGTGTGGACTCAAAGATGCAAGAACATTCTGCAAACTATAGAGAACCAACCTTCCGATCAGCAATGTAGAGCGCTTCAGCCAGTTTGGCAAAATTTTCATTTATGTGGACGGTCTGAAGTCCTCTTCCATCAGCAGCCAGCCGTTTATCTAACGGAATCGTGTAACCCTGCAGTGAAAGCAGAGGACAAGTCAGCACTGCAGGGCTACAGTCACCATGTAACATTAACTAGCACATGCCCATTTTGAGAACCACTCAAATTTCCATTTCTCACATTTCTTCTTACACAAATATGGAAAACAACTAACAATAAATGCTTTGGATGGAGGATCCACAGTCTTGGTAGCTACACGAGGCTGCAAACACAACATTCCCCATTTCACATGAAGATGAGGTAGAGTACTGAGGGGATGGTGGCAAGTTCAGTCAGTGTGTGGATTAACTAACACTGGAGCACCAACAGTATGCAGAATGCAGACAAACTGCTCTCACCCAGGAATATGCTGTATATCCATGAAGCTTTCCCAGATTTCTAACGGTCTGTCAAACACTACTCTTAAGCCCACTGTCTCCTAACACAAATCCGTGTCAGCCAGGTGTGCTGCTCCACGTATGCAACCCCACCTGCAAGGCTCGAAGCAGGAGTACACGTTCAGGAGCAGCCTGGCCCACATAGCGAGTTCTAAGCTACAGAGTGAGACCTTGGCTCCCAAACCAAAGATATAAAGAACCTTACCTCTGGAAAGGATCTATAAATAAACAAAAGTGTTTCAGAATCACCTCAGCACATCACTGGGTTACACAGATACAAATCAACCCACCTAAGAGTCCAATAAATAGCCTTTCAAGTGGAGGATGAATCCTAACTTTCTATCTAAATCATGGCTTATAGTTGCTTCCCCCATCAGTGAAGCATGAGCTAGGACTCCAAGCCTGTGAGGAATAGGAATTAGAAAATGTATCCCATATTTTACAAATTCTCACTAACTTCTGGAAGCTCCAGCAGATGAGATACATAGAATTTTTGTTTGTTTCTTGAGATAAATCTCCTTATGTAGCACTGGCTATCGTGGAACTCTCTGCTAGATCACGCCTCAAGCCCACAGAGATTTGCCTGCCTCTGCCTCAAGAGTGCCACCATGCTCTACAATATATAGGTCTTATTTTTCGGGCTTATTTCTTTAGTTAGGATCTTGCTGTGGAGCCCAGAGTAGCCTTAAACTTGTTATCCTGCTGCTTCAGTTTCATGTGTGCAAGGATCACAAGCGTGCCTCACCATGCCTGGCAACAATGAACAGCAATGCTACACAGACTAGCTGGAAATAAGGCAGTCCCTGCCCCCCAATACTCACTGTTCTCCTTTCTCATGTGAACACTGAGATTGGTTTAATTTTGTCTGGAAATAATTATCTACAAGTTTGACCTTCATGAAGAATTATATCTTCCATTAATAGGGTATTTTGCTCTTATTTTTTCTTGTCTATGTGCTTCTGATAGCTGTAATATGCCAGAGAGATTTACATGGCACTCAAAGGCCTGGCATAGCAGCATTTCTAGTGTATTTTTGCCATATCATGAAGCTGTCTCTCTACTTTTTGGTGGCACCCAGCTCTCAGCAGCTGTGATTTCTTCTTGTGAATGTCTAGTTAAGTGAGGGGCTGAGGCTTCACGGAATGTTCCCAGGATGCAGCTCCTTCCTGAGCAATTCCCAGGGACAGTACGAACAGACATGTGACAACATAATCAATCACCTTAGCGTTCTTCCAGTTGGAAATACAAGGGGGGATCTTCCACTCTTGTTGTTCCTTTACAGTCATCTGAAAAACAGGCGAGGGAGACATGTTTCTATTATAGCCGAATGCAAACCCAAATACGGCCCTCCTCAAGGACAGCTCTATAGTGCACCAGCACAGGGGCAGACGGCTGCAGTAAAATCCCTGCTAGCAATGCATGCAGCTAGCAGTGCTCCCAACATGAACTCTAGCCACAGGGATGCTAACGTGAAGGATGGAGAATATTCCAGATATTACAAATGCTGGATAGTACGCTTCCATAAATATGTCTGGCTTGGAGAGTGGGGCAATGTGGCAGCTTTCAGATGAAAACCCACACCTCCGCAAATCAAACAGATCCTGTCCACTCCACTGAAAGCAGAGGCCAAGTTAGTGGTGGTAGAACAGCTACCAATTACATATAGTCTCATAACACACTATGCTTGTAGTCTTAATTGTGTCCATATTTGCCCTTGTAAAAAAACTTAAAAGCAAAAGCTTAATCATCATGGTCACATATACCTATAGGCGAAGGGGCTGTTTATAAAACTAAAAATCATGAGTGAAAAAAAGATTTGACTACAGCAAGGATTACCTTCCGACTAGGAGAGTGCATTACAGGCGCAGGAGGAGATGGTGGACCCCGGGGAATTTTCTTATTAATCCTGAGGAAGAAATCAAAGTAAAACAAGTGATCAGCATGAGGTCTCAGTTATTTTTCAGCTAACAGGTCCCAAGGCTTCCCTTCTCATTTTAATTTTTTGTTGTGGTGAGTGCTCATGGGAAACTTCATGCTTGGTTCTGTCAGTAGGTAAAATGTGGCTCTGCCACTGCTTACCTCAGTTACCATTGCACAATGCAATGCACTCCCGGCTTGACAGAACTGACACACAATTAATTAAACAGGAAGCATCCAATCCAACAGAGCACTTGGATAACGCATATTTAGACAGCGAGCACCCTCATCACCTCAACAACTTCTCTTCCCCGTGGGCAACCGCTGATGACTATTAACTAAGGACAACCCCCACGCCATCTTTTTTTTTTTTTTTTTTTAATTTTTGGTTTTAGAGACAGGGTTTCTCTGTGTAGCCTTGGCTCTCCTGGACTCTTTGCAGACCAGGCTGGCCTTGAACTCATAGAGATCTGCCTGCCTCTGCCTCCCGAGTGCAGGAGTGTGCCACTGCGCCCAGCTCATAGCCACATTTTCTAGAATCCTAGAAGTTAAATGTATTTGTTGTCTGTGTGAGAGGGGGTATGCAGGAACCCTGGGAAGTACAGAGGACAGAGAACACTTCTTAGGAGTGGGTTTTCTCCTGATGCCATGTGAGTCCCAGGATGTGAATTCTCGTCACTGGACTTGATGGTAACCTCTGAGCCTTCCTGCTGAGCCCATATCCCAGCGTTTTCATGTACACAGGAACCATAACATGGCTTTTGTCTGGCTTCTTTCGTGTAGCATAATTATTTTCAGACTCATCTATTGTTGTAGTAGTTTATTCCTTTCATTGGCCCAATAATATTCCAAGTACTGATGTGCTGATGTCTGCTTATCCAGTCACCTGCTGATGAGCATGAGGGACACTTCCTTGTTTGATACTTTAAGAACAGCAGCATTTATCCTTGTGAAGCCACACACTTACTTGAATCTTGGAGGTTCCATTGGGTCTTTCTGCATTTCTACCATCCGAATAACCCTCTGTTTAGCTCCAGAGTTGAATGCTACTCCTTGTTGAGATGGTGTGTAGCTAAAGAAAGTGGATGAAAAGTAAAGGTGCAATTAGTTCAAGCTTTTGGTGGGCATTTATCCTCCATCACAGTCCCAAGTGACTATGCTTTCTAGTCTTTTCAGGAAGTGCTCATATAAAATCACAATACACTGAGGCAGGGAAGCCAGAAGCAGACCAGAAAACAAACAGAAACTGAATCACAATTAAAACGTGCATTCAAATGGCTAGTTACTTCCTTCTCATCCTCTTCACACCCCACCTAGGAAGTACAGCTCCTCAGCTTCGCAAGTCTAAAACTAGCACCTCCCTTTAAGTCTACATTACATAAAAAAATTACCAGGGCTGGAGAGATGGCTCTGCAGTTACAGCATTGACTGCTCTTCCAAAGGACCCAGGCTCAACTCCTAGCACTCACATGGCAACTCACCACAACCTGCAACTTCAATAGCAGGGGATCTGACTCCCTCTTCTGGACTCATTAGGTACTGGGCACGCAGGCAAAACACTCATACACATAAAATAAGTAAAATTATTTTTTATAAAGGAAAAAATATAGCCATAATAGTATGCCCATTACCAACATACAGCTAGCAGTTTCTGACTAACTCTATGTTATAAAAACACCATGGCAGGAGCCCTACTAATGCCAAGTTTTCTCTTAAGATGCAGTTCCAATTATTCTTCACAGTCTAGTGAAGGTCTTCCAACATTTGGCAGCATTATAAAAGTTTATTATGTATAATTGGAGACTATAAACAATTGTGGTTTTGATCATATACCATAGGTAATGGTTATTTTCTAAAAACTTGAAAATCAAAATCCCTAAAACCCCAAACAACCATTTGAAGGTCCTATTAGCTAACATCCCCACCCCCCCAGACAGTGTCTGTGTGTAGCCCAGGCTGTCCTAGTCTCATCTGTAGACCAAGCTGGCCTTAAACTCACAGAGACCTGCCTGCCTCTGCCTCTCGAGTGCTAGGACTAAAGGCGTGCGCACCACGCCCAGCATATCTTTTTAAAATTTGTTTATTTATTTTATGTATATGACAGCTCTAACTGCATGTACACCTGCATGCCTGAAGAGGGCCTCAGATCATTTTATAGATGGTTGTGAGCCACTATGTGGTTGCTGGGAATTGAACTCAGGACCTCTGGAAGAGCAGCCAGTGATCTTAACCACTGAGCCATCTTTCCAGCCCCCAGCTAACATCTTTTTTAGAGACAGGGTCTCACTATGTAACCCTGGCTGGCCTAGTATGCAGAGAGCCACATGACTTTGCCTACTCATGTGCCACCCTGCCCAGCTTACAGCAGTTAACATCTTTTTTTGCTACTTTTTTTAAAAAAAGATTTTATTTATTTATTTTATTTATGAGTGCTTCATCTGCATGTGCACCAGCACGCAAGAAGAGGGCATTAGATTCTAGTATAGATGGTTGTGAGCCACCATGTGATTGGTGGGAATTGAACTCAGGATCTCTGGAAGAACAGACAGTGCTCTTATCCTCTAAGCCATCTTTCTAGGCCCTGCTGTTGTTTTTTGAGATAGGCTTTTCTGTGTAGCCTTGACTGTCCTAGAACTCACAGAGATTCACTTGTCTCTCCCTCCTGAGTGCTGGGATTAAAGGTGTGTGCCATTCATTGTCTGGCTAGCAGTTAACATCTTAATGCGGTTATTTTAACTTCTGCAAACAAGCCAATAGCTTAAAACAAAATCATTATTAAAGACAATGCGTTTGTAATTGGCTTTGTAGGGGTGATGACCAAGTTATCAAAATTCCACCAATCAACACACAATTAACTGTTCCAGCACAGTCCCTACCGGATATACTGAGCAGGAGCCAACTTGTCGGCTGCTCGAACAGGCATGGCTGCAGCAACCTTCTGCGATACAGACTTCTCCAAGGCCACTCTTGTCTTTTCTGTTATCTGAAATGAGAAGTGTTGTGTTGAGTGGTTTGAAAATTATTAAGGACATAAAGTCATCTAAAATAGTCACATGTATCAACTCCCAGTTACCTCTTTAATTGCCTCTTCATCCGGCCTTTGCAAGTCTGGGTCATCCGCATTCATAACCTCCTTTGGAACCAGGTCAGTGTATTTGCTGTAAATGACCTACAGTGTTCAAACACAAGCAGGCTTAGGAGCACACAGAGTGGGAAGAAGCAACCTCATTAAGTCACTCTTGATGTCAACATGTCCTTTCAGCATATTTACATTTAGGATTCCCAGTTTTGTCGTTCAGATTTTAGCACTAAAGGAGCTTAAAATACATACACAAATTGCTGCCCTGGCTCCAAGCTAATCATTTTCCCTTGACCCCACACATTTAAATTATTTGAGATCTTCTAATCAAGTCAGTATCCAAATACATTCTGCCAGCAAAATCTTATGCATCAGTGATCTCTATTTCTGAGGCTCACTAGGACTTGAAATTAATGATGATATAAATTGCCTACAGCACCATTATCTTGGATTAAAAACTCATCAGAATTTAAGTCAGGTTACTAAATAATTTCCAAATGCACTGGGCCTAGAAAATTCCATTGACCTCATCCTATTTATAATGTGTCTGTTTTCTGAAATTAATTCTATTCACAAACTAGGAAAGTGAACATGGACACAAAGAAAAAGCCCAGAATATTTTCTTCTACAAGAGTAAGACAAAAATATATGTGTGTTCTAGTTTCATTTTGGTCTTTGTGAGAGATAGCCTGACCTTAAAAACAGACAGACAGACAGGCAGGCAGGCAGGCAGGCAGACAGACAACCTCAGGGAGGAAAGGGTTTATTTAACTCACAATTCCAAGTCAGAGTCTATTACTGAGAGAAGTCAAGGTGGGAACTCAAGCAGCTAGCTAGTCACATTCTATCTGGTCAAACGCAGAGAGAGGAATGAATCTCTGCTGTTTGCTCCCATTCAGCTTTCTCCTGTCTCATACAGTGCAGGAACCCCTCCATCTAGGGAATGGTCGTGACTACAGTGGGCTGACTTCTATCAGTTATCAAGACAATACCTCACAGACACACCCACAGCTTAGCCCGCTTTAGACAATCCTCAGCTGATGCTCCCTTCTCAAGTGAGTTAACAATAAAATGAGTTATACCACATGTAACTTGTTCTAGTCTCAACTTTAGGACTACTTTATGAATTCTATCAGGACCAACACAGTTCCTGACTCATTTTCCAGTAAGCTGGGACCATAGTGTGCTGTGAGTGCCTGGCTCCAGCCTTTCTATACAAGGGATTGATTTCCCAGAGCTATCAACTGAAATGTCTAGCTTTCTGTTTTGAAGAATGAGAAAGATGGACAAAGAGAGGATTCAGCACAGGTTTAACTACTAACTACATGAACCATCAACACCACCATCTTTTATGAGTGTTCATTTTATAAGGGACCTGGAAGCACACACTGAAAAAAGTAAGGCTCAGTACATGAGAACCATATAGCTAGTAACCAACCTCAAAAGTCTTCTTTTTAGGGTGGAAAAATCTGTACCACCACAAACTGAAAATCTCTCCTACTACAGAAGAAAGCTCTAAGACCAGCAAGAGCTCACCACCTTTACATGATGGACAATGCAGGGAGATTCTAAGAAATGGCTCCCTAGTAGTCATGTATGCTCTATATAGTCAATGCTCATTTATCACGTAAGAACCATTTGCTGCTGCTTATTTGGGTATTCCAAAGTTAATAACCCTTTAAACAGACATCAGTCAGACTCTAGCATCTTAGTAGGCAGAGTGAAGGAATCTGAAGAGCAGGATTCCTCTGTGGTAATTAACTATAAACTCCAAATGTGCTGAAGAAACTCAGCATATCTCAGCAGGCAGCATGGCTGGGAGGGGTCTTCTGAAATCTATGGTGTACCCTGAAGATAGAGCATAAAGAGATTTCCTCATCAAGAGAAAAAGCAGCGTCAGGCACACATGTGGTGCACAGACACACAAGCAGTTAAGATATTCACATGTAAAAACAAAAACATCGCAGAAGGAAAACTGCATACTCCATGGCTTTTAAGATATCACCAAGTCTATACAGTTTATCAAAATGTATCCTAAGAAACGTTTCCTCCCAGGTTTCTCTTATTAGTCTTATGTACTGTAGTTTTATATGCACAAAGATCAATGGCCTTAGATTTTTCTCAAATATATGCAGTCCACCTCCCACTTTGTATGTACCACTAACATTGGACAATGGTTGTGACGTTAGAGCAGTGGTTATCACCCTTGCTAATGCTTCGACCCTGTAATGTAGTTCTGCATGTTATGGTGACCCCCAACCATAACATTATTATGTTGCTACTTCATAACTGTAATTTTCCTGTTAAGAATTGTAATGTAGCAGGGCGTGGTAGTGCACGCCTTTAATCCCAGCACTGGGGAGGCAGAGGTAGGCAGATTTCTGTGAGTTCAAGGCCAGCCTGGTCTACAAAGAGTCCAGACCAACCAAAGCTACACAGAGAAACCCTGTGTCAAAAACCCAAAAACACCAACCCCCCCCCCCAAAGAATTGTAATGAAAGCTGGAGAGATGGCTCAGCAGTTAAGAGCACTGTGTGCTCTTCTTCCAGAAGTCCTGAGTTCAATTCCCAGCAAGCACATGGTGGCTCACAACCATCTAGAATGTGATCTGATGCCCTCTTCAGGCATGTAGGTATACATGCAGATAGAGTACTCATACATAAAAAGAAAAAGAACTGTAATGTGTTGAGCCCAGTGGCATAGGCCTTTAATCCCAGCACTTGGGAGGCAGAGGCAGGTGGATCTCTGTGTATTTGAGGCCAGCCTGGTCTACAAAGAGAGTCTAGGACAGCCAAGACTATACAGAGAAACCCTGTCTTGACTCCACGACCCCCCGACCCCTAAAAAGGAAGCATTGCTCTAGAGCGTCAAGCTAAAGTCTAGGAGAAAAAGTCAAAGAGCTGCTGAAGGCTTATAAGATCTCTTCTTTTTTAATTTTGGAGACAAGGTTTCTCAGTGTCCAGGGCTCACTTTGTAGACCAGGCTGGCATCAAACTCATAGAGATCCGCCTGCCTCTGCCTCCCAGTGCTGGGATTAAAGGTGTGCACCACCAGACTTGACTCCACAACATTTTTTTGTTTTTGTTTTTTGCGACAGGGTTTCTCTGTGTAGCCTTGGCAGTCCTCTGACTCCCAAGTGCTGGGATTAAAGGTATGCGCAACCACGCCTGGCTCACCACAACATCTTAACATCATCAAATCTAAGAGAATCCTCTGCTTCTATCAATTATTATTGATGAGGGGAAACAGAACAAAGGCAGGCGGTCAAAGCAGTCCCTCAGCTGAGGATAGCCACACTGTTATAAGACTATCTTCAGTTTTATTTTGGGTCTTTGGATTACTTTTTAAGGTGGCAAAAGCAGTTGGTATTGTATCTAAATGAACTGTTCACATAAGAACTGGGATGCAGCTCAGTGGTGTACGAACGTGTTGTCTGCATACACATATGTGCTCACGCGCATCCCTGGAGGTCAGAAGAAGGCACGAAACCTCTGCCAGTGGAGTTACATGTGGGTGCTGGGAACTGAACTTGGCTTTTCTGTATAAACAACAAGTGTTCTTGACCACTGAGCTACTTCTATAGTCCTAACTCCATTGCTATTTTTGTATAATCCAAAATGGCAAGTGATTTATCATTTCCACAAAATGTAATAAAAATTCACAAAATATTTATCAGCAGCAGCAACAGTAACAACAACAACAAAACAAACAAACAAAACCAACGAGAGATTACCTTGTCTTTGGACTGTCCCTGTCGGGCAATTGCATCATATTTAATTTTCCCTTCAGGATCTACCTGAATGGCCAGTGCATTGGACATTTTTTTCTTTCGCCCCATATCCAGTGGATACTGGGCCACATGGATTTCTGGGAAAGCACCTCCATCTCCAAAATCCTGTAGATTATAAGAAAAGAAGTAAAAAGATATTTATTAGCAAGGAGCAGTTCATTCAAGTCATCAAGTCTATGTTATGTATGAGTGACAGCAGTAAACAGAAGCAAGGCCTAAATTTAGTGGGCAAAAGAATAAAACAGATTCTTTTTTTCTGAGACAGGGTTTCTATGCGTAGCCTTGGCTGTCCTGGACTCCCTCTGTAGACCAGGTTGGTCTCAAACTGACATCGATCCACCTGCCTCTGCCTCCCAAGTGCTGGGATTAAAGGCTAAAGGCACCACCATGCCCAGCGTAAACCAGACTCTTGAGTGTAGGATGTCGTGCAGATGGAGCAGGTCCTGGGAAGAGGCACTTTCATACTTTTAGCAGAGTAGCTCCGACAGCCTTCCTAAGGAATAACACAGGAGCTCAATAATGAAAAACAACAAAGGCAGATGCAAGGTATGGTGGTTTAAAAAGGTATGGCCCCATAGACTCAGGTATGTGAATGCTTGGCCGACAGCGAGTGGCACTTGTTGGAGGAAGTGTGTCACTGTGGGGGCAGATCTTGAGGTTTCTTATACTCTCAGGCTATGCCCAATGTGGACCAGTCTCCTTCTGCTGCCTTTGGATCAAGATGTAGAACTCAAAAAAAAAAAAAAAGTAGAACTCTCAGCTTCCTCCAGGTCTGTCTGCACGCTGCCATGCTGCCCACCATGATGATAATGGACTAAACCTCTGAATCTGTAAGCCAGCCCCATTAAGTCCTATATAAGAGCTGCCTTGGTGATATGCCTTTTCACAGCAATGAAACCCAAACCAAGACAGAAGGAAAGCTTTTTCTTTTGGTAAGGGGGGGGCGGGTGGAGGCAGGGAGAGAGAAAGAGAGAGAGAGAGAGAGAGAGAGAGAGAGAGAGAGAGAGAGAGAGAGTGTGTGTGTGTGTGTGTGTGTGTGTGTCTAGAAGAGGGGGTCAGATTCCCTGAGCTTGAGTTACATGTAGTCGTGAGCAGCCTGACATGGGGGTCTGAACTCTCCAGAGAACATAGTGTGGGGCTACTCACTCCTGGAGGACCGAAGAAACGGTGCTAAGGTTGCACAGATAAATCAACTGGTCACGGAGGGGCCTTCTAGGCTATCACAAGGAATATGCATTTTACTTATTTGGCTAGACTAAACCAAACAAAATGCTTAGTACAAAACATAGACTAGTTTTAGCAATATACACAGACGCATACATAGAGCACCAGGTGGAGCTAAACCTAGGAGAAATGTGAACAGATGCTCTTGGAACCAAACTCTATTAACCCATCATTTATCCACTGTTATATAAGAGATAATAAATACAGAAAGGACCCAGAAAGAGTTAGCACATTTTTCTTTCCTTTGGATTGACCGTAGCAGGTCCTGTGATAAGAACAGGGTATAGAATTTGGCTATGAAGTTTTAGGGGACAAGCAAAACAAAACAAAACAAAAACATCCCAAAACCGGAGAGTCAAGTTTTTTTTCCTTGTGACAATAAGGTGGAAATGCTCTTGAGCCTTCTGATAGCTTCGTCCTTGTCAGAGGCCAAGGGTGCCAGAAAGGAAGCCGGGCTTGTCCTTATTTCTGCTGCCCTGACGAGTGCTCCTCTCCTGGAAGCCACACTGAGGCTACGGCTAGAGAACTTGGACGGAGCAGCTCACACCTCCATAGCTACAGACAGTGCGCTCCCTCCTCCCCAGGAGCTGTATGACAAAATGCTTCTAAAATCCACCCTCTATGGTCTGTGAATCTCATCTTGAATTCATGAGACAAAAACTCAAAAGCCACTGGCTTGGGGTGGCTTTAATGGCCATTGAGTTACAACGCCCTAGCCCCCTGAGCCAACGGCTTTGGAATTACCATCCTGTGAATTTGAAGAATGAAATTTATACCATAAGAAGGTAGGTTTTAGAAAGGCAGTTCCACTATGCTGGCCAGGACGACCCCCAACTCCTGAGCTTGAGATCCTATTCCAGCTGAGATGACACATACACCACACCTGGGCTCACATCTCTGACAGTGATTACATAGCATCACACAGGAATGAGAACTACATCTGTTATTATTTTACTTTTTCCAGACAGGGTTTCTCTCTATAACCCTGGCTGTCCTGCAACTCTATCTGTAGACCAGCTGGCTTCAAGCCCAAGAGATTCAGCTGCCTCCTGAGCACTAGGATTTCAAGGGTGTACCACCACAGCCCAGCAAGAAGTACAATTTTTAAGTAGAACAATGTTCTGCCAATGATACCTCTAAAAGCCTCTGTAGATCAAGTCCTACTCATTCTTGAGGAACAAGCTCAGGTTTACAAATAATAAGTGTACTAGGTGTGGCGGCACATGCCTTTAACCCCACCACTCAGGAGGCAGAGGCAGATAGATCTCTCTGAGTTTGAGGACAACAAGTTTCAGGCTAGCCAAGGCTACAAAGTGCCTTCCAAACACAAGACTCCTCAAGATCTCATAGCTAGCATATATGCAGAATGCACATCCAGATTTGGATTCCAAAAGCTGCATCTTGTGTGGGTGTGTGATGTACATGCCATTGGGTAGGGCTGGCTTCAAACTCATAGAGATCCTCTGCTACCCGAGTGCCGGGATGGAAGGCATATGCCACCATGTCTGGCTGCCCTAGTAGTTTTAAATCAGTAGCATCTATGTAGAATCTATGTAAATATTCCCAAACCCAAAATCTCTTTAGTCTGAATGACTTTTCGTCCTAAGTATAATTACATAAGGTATACTCCACCATACTGGCAAGAATGTTAGAGAAAAGTGCGATTTATCAACAAAAGGGTATTTACTAAAATATAAAATTCATTTTTACAAGATTGTTTTTCTCCACACAATATTATATTAGATCTTGGGTGTGAATTCCTAGGCAAAATATGCTTATTTACTGGGGAGGGTTAAAATTTTTGAAAACTAACAGAATAAAGTGAAAAAGGGATTTTCTTGTAAATTAGGCAGAAATAAAGTCTTCCTAAAGAAAAGTGCTTCCTGTACTCAGAGCATCCGTTTGACACACGCTCTGATTCGTTGGAGTTCTTCGACTGTAATCAGCACTTCAGAACTGTAGCTGTAGCATTATGTGGTCATTAAGCCTGCCAGAAAATCATAGCTTTTACTGTGAAAACTAGAACAAAATGCCTTCTTCAGAGAAGAGTCACTCCCCTCAAAGCATCCCCAGCATTTTCGGATTAGCTGGCCATTTGAGTTTGATTTCCAAATGAACTGCTCTGATCCACCGGGACATACGAAACCTCTGATAATCAATTAAGACTATAAAAGCTAACAGCCACCAGATGTCATGAAGCTCAAAGGCTCCCTTGCATGGAACATGAGGCCTGCTGTCCCTGCTCTGTAATCCAAGGGACAGGTCCCCCAACCCCTATCTTATAACCTCTCAAAAAGAACACTAAGTACAATTATACAACACCAGCCGCCACCACCTTTTGGCTGCAGACAGGAAGGAATTCCAGCCTCTGGGATAATCTATGTTGCTGAGCATGTCACTAATTCCTGACAGATAAAACCAAGGACAAAATCCCTATCAAACAACAGGAAGACTGGCCTTCACACATCAGGATTCATAAAGACCAGATATGAACAAAGACAAAACCAACCAACCAAACAACAAAACCCAGGACTATGTTTCAGCAAGGCAGGGAGGGCCTTGTTAGGCTGTTTCTAGACCTGACAGAGTGAACAGAGGCAACAAACATGGAAGAGACAGAGTGCAGGTTTTGGGCAAGATGCTAAGCAATGGTTCTATTCAAAGACACTATGAAAACACCTGGAGGCAGACTGAAAAAAAGGGAAGAGATCTTATCTGTAAGGCAGATGTCGTAACTATGTAAGAAGTGCCACATGGGAAATGGAGAGAGGGCTTGGTGGTTAAGAGCACTGGCAGCTCTTTGCAGAGAACTCAGATTTGGTTCCTAGGACCCACAAAGTGGCTCACAACCACTTGTAACTCCAGTTACATAGGATCCAAGGCCTTCTTCTGACCTCCAAGGGCACTGCATGTGATGCACAGCTAGCTGTACACGCAGGTAAACAGTCATACATATAAAATTAATTAATCTCTTTGCTTGCTTTCCAAGACAGTTTCTCTGTGTAGCCTGGCTGTCCTGAAACTCACGCTGTAGAACAGGCTGGCCTCGAACTCACAGAGCTCCATCTGCCTCTGCCTTCTAAGTGCTGAGATTAAAAGTGTGTGCCAACATATCCAGCTTAGGGGAGACCATCTGGTATAAATACAACATGTGAGACTCTTAACTGCTGAGCCATTTCTCTAGCCCTGTAGGGTAAGTCTCAAATACGCACTTTTCTCTCTAGATAAGAAAGATGGTCAAGTATGTGAAAACTTCCTTGCAATTGGGGGAAAGAGATATATAATAAACTATGTGTAGGATTCTAAGTAATCAGGAAAATACAGGCTGTCAAGGACATTTGTTCTTTGGAGACAAATCAGGAGGTATGAAAGGATCACTACAAATTCTTCTTTGCTTCCACCAAATCAGCCAAAATTTAACTTTCATATTCAAACTGAGTATTTAAAAAGCACACAGATGGCTAGGTGTGGCGACTCACTCGGGTGGCAGAGGCAGGTGGATTGCTGTGAGTTCGAGGCCAGGCTGCTCTACTGAGTAAGTTCCAGGACAGCCAAGGATAGAGTAAACCCTGTCTCAAAAAACAAAAACAAACCCCCCAAAACCCAGATCAACCAACCAACCAACAACAAAAACACACAGAGAAATAAATCTGAGACACTACTGGGGTTTTCCCTAAAGGAAAGTTACCTCTTTGGAGTCATGACATTGTTTTATTTTCATTGTTGGGAGGTGGGGCGGGGACATAACTCAAGTGCAAAATCCACACATGCACACACGCACACAGGGATGGGAAGAGAGAGAGGAGTAAGGGCACATGCTCATGCCACTGTACTTTAAGTTTTTTTTAGGGCCTGGGTCTCTTTCCATTATGGGATCAAAATCAAACTGTCGGGTTTGTGCAGTGAAAGCCCTGCTGGGCCATCTGCTCCCTCCTGTATTTGTACCATACTCTGCCATTACTGTTCATGGGCTGTAGGCCTACATTGTAATGGTATGCTGGTTCCTTTTGTACAAGTTCAACAGTTCAGCACAAAAAGAAACAAAACGGTGATCCCTCTGCTGACCACAAACCGACAAAAAACAAGTGGGGGGTCTTTGGAAGGAAGAACGTGCTTTTGGAGCTTAGCATCACACAGCTGTTAACAATCATCCTCTTACAAGTGTACAATAATAAATTCCAGCCCACATTTACCTCTAACAAGCGTGGAATCCAGCCTTTCCTGTATCCGTATGGAGGAGGCTCCCTTCTTGAGGAGACCAGTGAGGTCTGCCGTGATCTCTGAGATCTTGCTCTTTCTTCAGCTTCAAGTTGGTCCTGAGATAGCTGGGTGGGCGCAGGTAAAAAGCTACAGGAAATCAAAGTCAGAATTAAAAACATTTAATTATCACAGTTCAGCTACGATTTTCTTTTGCTCAGTGAAAAGACTTTGCAGTGATTTATACAAGCAACCAATATTTATCACTTTCTACTGTGTGGACAAAGTATTGAGAGATACACAGCAAAAACCCTTGAGTATGCCAAGGGCAAATGGTTATCCAGACTGAAAAACTAACAGACTATTTTACACTACTGACAAGCTACCAAATTCTGTGCTTCCATAATTTACACAGAAGCAAGCTCCAGTGCATGGTTTCCTAAAAACCCTTTCTAAATTTTGTTTACCAGGGTCTAGTTAGGTAGAGCAAGCTGGTCTTGAACTTGCCACCCTCTAGCCTCAGCCTCTAGAGTTCTGAGATTATAGATGAATGTTAACACTACTCTACTGTGCTTTCTTATTCTTTTTTCCCCCTTGAAGACAGGGTCTTGCTATGTAGACTCAGTTGCCTCCTCAGTGCTAAGATTAAAGTTCTCTCCTGGACCATGTATATATCACCTATCTTTCTGTTTTGGAACCATCTATTCATTTACCAGCCTGAGAACCCAAGGACAGGAACTGCATCATGCGCTTCTTTTGTCCCTAACTGTCCCATCCCTGTCTGGTAGCATGAGTTCCTTCAATGTTTGCAAGAGCCACTTTGCCCTTTGCACTCATGGTCTTACATCACTGTAGCCTTCTTGCCTTTACGTACACAAGCCCTCTCAAACTCTTTACTTTTGTTATTCCCTTTGCTATAAAATATTAAAGTGATTTGCCTGGAATGCTTTAAAACTTACTCATTGTGAGTGTGTGCACACATGCTGCAGGGCACACACGGAGGTCAGACTACTACTCTGTGACACTGGTTTTCTCTTTTGAACTGTTAAGTGAGTCCTGGGCTTTGAACCCACACTGTCAGGCATGTGTGGCAAGCTTTTGCCAACAGAGCCACCTCACTCACCCCTTCAGAATGTTTCCATGCTTTTACAGAAAATTCTTCTCTAGATTTCTGAGCAGTTCATACCTTAGTAAGCATGTGTCTACTCAATTACTCCACCCTAGAGATATTTTCTGACTTCCTGGTCCAAATCAAAATAGCCACTGCTCCACAAACTTTAATTTTAAAATTACTTTTTTCATGTAGCCAGGCGTGGTGGCGCCTGCCTTTAATCCCGGCACTTGGGAGGCTGAGGCAGGTGGATTGCTGTGAGTTTGAGGCCAGCCTGATTTACAAAGCAAGTCCAGGAAAGCCAAGGCTACACAGAGAAACCCTGTCTCAAAAACAAAACAAAACAAAAAAATTTACTTTTTTCTTTTAAAATTTTTTTGAGATAGGGTCTTACTTTGCAGCCTTGGTTCTCCTGGAACTCTCTATGTAGACCAAACTGGCCTCAAACTCAAGAGATCAGCCTGTCACTGCCTATCAAGTACTAAAATTAAAGGTATGCACTCCACACCCACTAAAACATTCTTATTTAGCTTGCGCATGGTGCGGGGGACGGACACGACACACACGCATATGTCTGGGCACCAAGTGAAAAGACAACTCTGGGAGTCAGTTCTCTCTTCCCACCACATGGGTCCCACAGATGGAGCTCAGGTCTTCAAGCTTGGCAGCAGGTGCGTTTATCCACTAAGATAAAAGCTTATCTCTCGCTGGCCTTGGACCCCACACTTTGATGTTATGTTCTAATGCCTTTCTGAGTTGTAGTACTTATTATCTGAATGCATTGCTTTGGTTTTGTTTTTGAAGATTTATTTACTTTATGTATGAATGCTCTACCTGCATGTGCACCTGGATGACAGAAAAGGGCATCAGATCCCAGTGTAGATGATTGTGAGCTACCATGTATGTGGTTGCTGAGAATTGAACTCAGGACCTCTGGAAGAGCAGACAGTGCTCTTAGCCACTAAGCTATCTCTCCAGCTCCCTTAATGCATTATTGACTGTTAATTTCTCTCCTAATGGAACTAAGCTCCATGAGGAGATACTGAGTAAAAAGACACAGGAAGCTTACCTTTCCATTTCCCCAAACAATAAACAGAACACACGACAGCAGGTATGTGGAGGGCTTTTGCCATACACCAAGCAAACACGATGCTCCAGAGGACAGTAGCTAGGCATGTCCTAATTCAATTCAGTCCCAAGAGACTGGGGACTCAATTGTACAAGACTGCCTCTTCTTCCAATGACAACTGCTGAGACTTGGTAACCGGTACTTTTGTTCCACTGACTACCAACTGGGGTTCCCTACTGTTTTAAACATTAAATATTCTCTTCAGATTCAGCACACAGAGGTGTGTTGCGAGGGCTTTTGGGTGACTGGGTCCTTTAATAAAGGCAGCCACTGGCAGCAGGAGGAGCTGGACCAGCAGAGACACAGCAGCCACCAGCTGAACAAATCAATAATTTACACCAATAAACTTTACATTGGTGGCACATACTCTTAATCCCAGCACTTGGGAGGCAGAGGCAGGTGCGTCTTTGTGAGTTTGAGGCCAGTCTGGTATACAGAGTGAGTTAGGGTCAGCCAGGGCTACAGAGAAATCCTGTCTCAACACCGCCTTCTCCCAACCCAAAACCCAAAGAACAAACAAAAACCCACAACCCTTGCCCCCGCCTTGGGGGGAAAAAGTTTATAGGGTAGAGGTCTCTGAGTGTAGCATTATTAGTGACAGTATAAGGCATGGCTGATCTCTGCTACTATGGAAGCCACTGGGACCTAACACCTTCCTCTCATTGGGTTAGATTCATTTGCTAGGACAGTTCATGAGCCTAAAAAGCAAAATATAATGAAACAAACAAGAAACCCAAACCAACTACATTCAATATTCACTCAGTTTAAAAAATATGGCTTATAGCTGGGTGTAGTGGTGCACATCTTTAATTTCAGCACTCGGGAGGCAGAGGCAGATGGATCACTGTGAGTTCAAGGCTGCCTGGTCTACAAAGTGAGTGCAGGACAGCCAAGACTACACAGAGAAACCCTGGCCTGAAAAAAAAAAAATTGCTTTTCTGTGTATGAGTGCTTTGCCTGGATGTCTATCTGTGTGCCGCACACATGCATGGTGCCTACAGAGCCTGGAAGAGGGTATCTGATTGCTAAACTGCAGGTATGGATGGTTGGGAGCTTCCATCTGTGTGCTAGGAACCAAATCAGGTCCTCTGCAAGAACAGCCAATGCTCTGAACAACTGAGCTGTTTCTCCAGCCCATGTTCACTAGTTTTATTGAGGAGGACACTAAACAAACTTAAAAATGAAAGCTGACTGAAGGCTTGTAGTTCCCAAGCCCATTTGAAGCTTCACCTTTTGCTGCTGCTGCTACGTTAAGCATACAACACACACTACACCCCTGGTACTGTTCTTGTGGGCGTCCCTTTCAAATTCTACTTTTCCTCTCCTAGTCCTACGAGTTGATATCAACTGTGTCTGAAGAACAAACGTTTGCTACCTGTAACATTTAGTCTGCATAACTCACTCTAATATATTTTTTTTTTTGTACTAAGGCTGGTACTATGCAAGAGTAGACATTTTTCTATTGGTTCTAGTTTCATTTCTGTTACTGTTATTAAAATGTGGCAAAAACATAACTTAAACGAGGAGCTGCTTATCTGACTTATAACTCTAGGATAAAACCCACAAAGCAGCTAGTGAAATCCCACTCCCGACAAAAAGCAAGAAGGGCTTGCTTTCTTGAAGAGAAGGAAGGAGGCAGCAGGCAGGCAGGCAAAGTACCATATAAGCTGCTTGCTTGGTTGGCAGACTGGCTTATGCTCATCTAGGTTTCTTACATGGTTCATGACTAGGGAATGGTGCTGCCCACAGTGGCTTGGATATTGCTTCATCTATGAGCAAGAAAAACAATCCCCTACAGACACATCCACAGGCCAATCTGATCAAGGCAATTCCTCATCTGATGTCTTCTTACCAGGTGTGTTAAGTCGACGGTTAAGGCTAACAGTGTTGTCCTGCTTCCTTTCTTTTGGGCCTTAAACTAACTATACAGACCAGGCTGGCCTTAGAACTCAGAGATCCTCTTGTCTGCACGACTTGTCCATCTTCCTGGTAGCAAAAAATACGTTTTATTCTATACACATAGCCTCTAGGACAAAGCAGGGCAACGAAACCATTTTTGGGAGTCATACTGTTACAAGCCAGGAAGAATATGAAAAGTGGGTTTAACAGGTGAAAGACAATGTCCTAAAACGAATACTTTTTTTTATACCTTCTTTAAAATCAGATTTTCCTGCTGAGGTCGCATGGAAAAGTTTTTCCACTTGGAGCAACTAGGAGTTACATAACTTTTGGGAAATCTCCCACTTAGCATCTTTTTCTTAAAGGCTGGGAGCACTCTACATACGGTAACCAGGGCAACCAGAAACAGCAAAAGTCGGAGGTGGTTCTCTGTACTACAGAAATTCTAAGGTCCGAAGTTAAGACGCGGGGCAACGGAGCATTTAGTAAACAGCAGCCCCAACTGATGCCAATTTAAAATTTTTGGTCAGTTCTGGGACGTTTTTCGCCCTACCCCCAAGGGGAGGGGGACCCTGATTCGGAATAGAGAATAGCAAGAAAAAGGGGAAAGTCCAAAGCACACAAGCGGCTGGAAAGCCTCGTACAAGACAGGCGCGCTTTGCTCAGCAGGGATAAATAAGCCGGTGCATCGCGCCTGCCTCAGCCTGAGGTCCGTAGGGCGCTCGATAACTTGCCGTGCCGCTTACGCGAAGCACACGTGAGCGCCTCTGCGCGAGGCTACGACGCGGCTCTCGGCCCGGGGAGGGGGCGAACTCAAGCCGGGAAAGACCCTAAGAAAGACCCCGGCTTCGGCGCGGCCTAGTCGCTAAGAAAGCCCGCGAGAGGGTCTAGCCATGGTCTTGGCCACGGTCCCTCTGCGCCCCAGGCTAGGTTACTGTTCGCACAGTCCAGGCAGAAAAAAGGAAAAGACGGGTACTCTCAGACCCTTCCGTATCGAGGACCCAAATCAACAACCCACCTGGTGAGCGCCATCTTCTTCCGCTTCTTCCAGCGCAAGTCACAGCGTCGCGGGGCGGGTCTTGTCCGGGAACGAGGAACACAATAGAAGAAGTGCTCACTGCGCAGGCGCCCTGGCCGAAAGGCCCTGCGGGGTTTGTAGTTTTTTGAGAGGGAATTATGCCGGCCCTTTCTAGGAGACAAAGTGAGTTAGCAGAGCCATCAGCAACTCCTCTAACAAAGGAAATTCCTAACATTTACAGATTAAAAAACAAACAAAAAACCCCAGGAGTGTCTCTGAGTTTAGCAGATCAGTAGTGATTATACAAGATAGGAAATAAAGCCATCATTTTGAGAAGCTAATATTATGATACAACCCTACCTTAAGGTTGCTAGGCCTAGGAGCAATGAATAGGATGTAAAGCTTTGCTGATCCCTCTTTATAAGGCAGCCTCTGTGCATACAGTAAATAGTTCGCCTAACAATCATCTGCTTTAAATTCTGCTACGGGAGGCCAGGCCTGGTGGCACACGCCTTTAATCCCATCACTAGGGAGGCAAAGGCAGGCACGTCGCTGTGAGTTCGAGGTCAGCCTGGTCTACAAAGTGAGTCTAGGACAGCCCAAGGCTACACAGAGAAACCCTATCTCGAAAAACAAACAAACAAAAAATAAAAAAAAGAAAGGAAGAAAGAAAAAAACCATTCGGCTACAGGAATACATTACTTCAAAAACTGTGTGTGGGGGGGTGGTAGTGCTGGAAATTAAGATCAAGGAGTTCAGATTTAATTCAGCAGATGATTTGGAGCTGATGGAGCACTTACCTAGAGAGCCTGGGTGAAAGAGATAGGTAAGAAAAAATTCTTTCCTTCCTTTTTTTTTTTTTTTTTTTTTTTTTTTTGAGACAGGATTTCTCTGTGTAACCTTGGTTGGTCTGGACTCTTCTTTGTAGACCAGGCTGGCCTCAAACTCACAGAGATCTGCCTGCCTCAGCCTTCCGAGTGCTGGGATTAAAGGTATGCACCATCACACCCTGGCTCAACAAAGACAATTCTTAGTCAAATCCTGGTAGCTCCTGCCTTTAATCCCAGCGCTAATGTGTCAGAAGCATTCAGAGCTCTATGAGTTCAAGGCCAGCTTGGACTACAGAGCTAGTGTCAGGACAGCAAAGACAATTCTTTATGGTAATGAAAGACAAAAGAGGCTCCCGAGGACCATGTTAAAATAGTTAATGTGGGCTAATCAGCAAGGCATAGACTAAAACCTGGAAAGCAGCACTGAAAGAAAGAAATGGAAAAGTGTTCTTATGGTCAGCTCCTGGTTTCCATAGAGGCATATCATTTGGGGTGCTTGCATCATGACGGCCCCTCATTGTCCCAGGATTTTATAGAGAACAGTAATTTTACTACAACACAGTGATGAGAGTAGATCTGCAGAACTGATTTGGTGACACTGTGGGTAAAGGCTCTTGCTGCCGAGCTTGACTACCTGAGTCCAGTCCCCAAGACCCACAGGGCAGAAGGTTAAAACTGACTCACTTGAGTTATTCTCTGACCCTCACACAAGGTGCTGCGGCAGTTCCAAGTTTTACCTGCATCTCCCTCCCTCTCCCTCTCCATGTAACAACATTTATTTTTAAATTTTATTTTGTGTACATGGGTGTTTTGTCTACATACGTATCTGTACATCACATGCACCCTGGTGCCCAAGGAGGCTAGAAATGGGAGCATCAGACCCCCTGTAACTGGAGTAGCAGATGGTTGAGAGCCACCATGTGGGTTTCCAGAGTTGGACCCAGGTCCTCTGGAAGAACAGTCAGTGCTCTTAACCCCTGACCCATCTCTCCAGCCCAATAGAATTTATTTTTAAATGACTTGTCAAAGGCAGTGCTCTCATTTAGTTATTTGGGATGTGGCCTTGGTTCACTTGTGCTGGGTCCTCATGGGCTTCCCCACTTCATCTGGTTCTAGATGCTGGTAAGTTCCCTTTGTTGTCCCCTAAGTTTCCCCCCCCAGCAATTTACAAAAGAAAGAAAACCAGAAGACCTGACTCCCTTTTATCTCAGTTTTAACCCTTTGGAAACGTAAAGCTTTTTGTTTTGTTTTGAGACAGGGTCTCTCTGTGTAGCCTTGACTGTCCTGGACTCACTTTGTAGACTAGGCTTGGCCTGGCCAAGCATTGTTTTTTTGTTTTTTGTTTTTTTTAAGATTTTATTTATTTATTTTGTGTATATGAATGCTCTAACTGCATGTACACCTGCATGCCAGAAGAGGGCATTATAGGGTATAGATGGTTGTGAGCCACCATGTGGATGCTGGGAATTGAACTCTGGATCTCTGGAAGAGCAGACAGTGCTCTTAACCACTGAGCTATCTCTCCAAAGGATGGGTGCAGGCAAGGGTGAACTTCAAACTTGCTTCTTTCTTTTTTGCCCCCCTTAACCAAAAGCTTTTCCACTGGTGCCATAGCGACAGAGGAGGCAGAAAGGGAGCCCTTTGAATTCTTAAAAACAAAACAAAACAAAACAAAAAAACCCCCCAAAAAAAACCTCTTTGTGCAGGGCCTGTTGTGGTGCATGCCTTTAATCCCACTGGGGAGGCACAGACAGGTAGATCTCTGAGTTTGAGGCCAGCCTGGTCTACAGAGTGAGTGAGTTCCTGGACAGCTACACAGGCTACACAGAGAAACCCTGTTTCAAAAAACAAACAAACAAACAAACAAACAAAAAACAGGGTTCATGCCTGTAATCCCAGCACTTGGGAGAGGCAGAAGTGGAGGCAGGCAAATCTCTGTGAGTTTGAGGCCAGCCTGGTCTATAAGGAGAGTCCAAGACAGCCTAGGCTACATAGAGAAACCCTGTCTCAAAAACATCTTTTTTTGTTTGTTTACTTAAAACAATTTTTTTAACAGTAAGAATTTGTTCAGTCTTAAGTTGTCCGTAAATTTACTTAGAGTGTCACTATCTTTACAGTTGAATGTGCATAGGTTTTATTAAAATCTATCACCAAAACAAACAAATAAATACCCAAAAACAAAGTAACGGGAAAAAACCCCAAAATCAAACTTCCATATCTTCTAGTAACATTCTGAGGCTGACTTTCCATAGATTCTACACATTTCTCAGTATGTGAATTTTCTTTTTTTTTTTTTTTGCTATCACGAGTACAATTTGTTTTTATACGATTTACTAAGTTTAACACTAATTTTGTTATGTTAGCTAAAAATATTCTGAAATATTAAGAGTCAGGTTTTGATTTCAGATGCCTTAGAGTTAGGGTCTCCTTCGGCTGGCCTGTACCTCCTTTGGCGTGAGCAACTCTTTGGGTGGTTGAGTAGGGGAGAAGCATTGCTATTGGCTGTTTCCTCACAAGCTCTGAGGGACCTGCAGACCCCATTTCTTCCCAGATTTAACTATTCCTTGGAACATCGGCTTCAATCTTTTGTTGTTGTTGTTATTGTTTTCTTTTCTGAGACAGAGTTTCTCTGTGTAGCCTTGGTGTCCCGGACTTGCTTTGTAGACCAGGCTGGCCCTGAACTCACAGAGCTCTGCCTGCCTCGGCTCTCAAGTCCTGGGATTAAAGGTGTGCGCCACCACAGCCCAGCTAATCTCTAGGTTCCTTTGGAGATGCTTTAAAATGTGGTGAACACGTGCTCCTAATATTGGAAACCTTTTCATTCATAACCTAGTTATACACCAATAGTATTCCTCCAGATGAAGAGCTGAAGATATTTTAGGGCGTTTTTTGCATATGTGTATGTATGTATGCACAGGGGTGGGAGCATGTGTGTATGTGTGTGCACATGTAAGTGGGAGCCTATGTCTTTGGAGGTGCTTGTGCATGCGAAGTCTGAGGTTAACGCCGGCTGCCTTCCTAGATCATTCTTCCACTTACAGAGTGAAGCAAGGGCTCTTGCTGAGCCACAGGTCACTGTTTGGCCAATCTGGCTAGCCAGCTTGCTGTGGGACTCCCTGTATCCACCTCCAGCACCCTGAAATCACAGGCAGGCTTCCATACCCATCGGTTCTGGTGACCCAAACTCTGGTTCTCATGCTTACACTTGACCCACAGACCCATCTACACACTCTTATTTATTTATTTATTTATTTTGGTTTTCCGAGACAGGGTTTCTCTGCGTTGCCTTGACTGTCCTGGACTCACTTTGTAGACCAGGCCGGCCTCGAACTCACAGTGACCACCTGCCTCTGCTCCCTGAGTGCTGGGATTACAGGCGTGCGCCATGGCACCTGGCTTATTTTAGTTTTTAAATAATAGAAGCTAATTTCTCTGTAGCACTGAATCTCTCACTCTATGTCTTTCAAAAACAAAACAAACAAACAACCCCCCCCCCCCAAGTCTAAATGTCTATTCCTGACGAAGGTAAACTTAAACGTCTCTCAGTGCAATAAAGAGATCTATACATGAGAGTGTTTCTCTGGGAGGGATCCAGAAACCTAACGGGAGTAGGGATCTGTCTTCTATCTAAATGGATAGGGCCAGACTTAGCCTATAGAAAAACAACTTTTTCCATTGTGAGTTGAGTTTGAGCCCCCTCCTCCCCCCTTAAAAATATTTAAGGAAATAGCAGACTTAGACCCAATTGGTAGAAAGCCAACTGGAGATGAAGGTCGTGAATCTGATCTCAGACCTGAGCAGCAGCCCATTTCTGCCAGGGGCAAAGAGACTGACAGAGGCCAGATGATGGTTAAGGAAAGGATTTTCCTTGCAAAGCTCTTGAACATCCAGTACCATTCACTAGGTTGGCTAGAACCAAACAGACAATAACAAGCATAAGTGAGAATGTGTACAAAGTGGTTCCTGGTTGATGAGACACACTTATACGGAAGCTGCAACAGACCCAAGTATGGATACCACCAAAGTCCATTTTGGTGAACCAATGAATTTTATTGGGATTATTTACAGGAATATGGGTGAGGGGTTACTTAACAGGAGCAGAAATGACTCAAAGACAACTGCATCACCAAGGCCCACCCCAACATGTGTGACAGCTCACAAAAGCCGGGAACCTGGCACATACTGAACACTGAGGGCAGCTCAACAGGGTGAAGAGTGTCCTTTCCAGATGCTTCAGTTGGTCTAAATCTCTTCCAGGCAGCTCAGCTGGTTTCCACTTCATCCAGGTAGTTAGTCTGGTTTCAGAGTATTTATAGCTGGCTTCCATTTATTGTGGTTGGGAGAGGCCTTGGGAATCGGGTAAGTTTCAGGGAGTTCCTGAATCTATTTTGTTGTTGTCTCCTTAAGGAGCTCCCCGACAGGATGGAATGTTTTACTTTCTGAGGAGACTGTTACACAACAAAAATAGAATTCTCAAGCAAGGTGATGGTGGTACACTCCTGTAATCCCTGTACTGGGGGGAACTGAGGCAGAGGAATTGTAGGTTCAAGGCTAGCCTTGATTACATAATGATGAGGTTTGGGTCCTGGAATGCTGGCTAGGGTGTCGAGGGAATGAAGAAATGTAGACACACATACAATGAAGCTGGGACCATGTATGGTACCCTAACCACTCACCATATTTTTCAACCTGGAACCTCAGTGTGTTTATTAGGTACTGCCCAGGGGTAGGGTTAGCTAGTCTCTGTAGCTGAGGAGCCTCTGGCTGTAAACCTTTGGCAGGAGGAAGCACAGTTGCTAGATTTTGTACTGATCAATTAGCCATCAACACTCAGACTGCTGAGGAAAGCCTTGCCACCCATCTTGAGCCTGGCCCCTATGGGCAATGGCTTGGCCAATTCACCATGGGCCTATTGTTCTCAGAGTCCTTAACAAGCCATGCTCAGGTTGAAATACTTTGTAGAGGAAATTTAATTCAGAATGTGGCTGCTCCCACAAGAGATCACATCCAAAACCCTTCTAGGTCTCTGTGATCCAGTTGGAATACAAACACGCCTCTAATCTAGGAGACAGAGGCAAGCAGATCAGAGTGCAAGGGCAGCCTGGTAAGGAGCAAGTTAAAGGTAAAGAAAAGCTTAGGTTCAGGTTTGGTGGAAGACGCCTTTAATCCCAGACAAGGAAGGTAGTTTGTAGAAGGAAGCACTCATGTTTGAAAGTGAGGTCTAATTGAGTGGCAGAAAAAGTGACAAATCAGAGAAAGATTTGGCAGCTTGAGATACACCCAGCTCTCACAGAGAGGAAAGGGAAGCTACTTAAGGGGGCAGTGCAGAGAAGGAGAGAGGAGGCAATTTTATTGAGAGGCTGGCAAGGGCCTTTATCCTCTGAGCCATCTTGCTGGCCAGTAATGTAACGTCTTGATGCTATTTAACACTTAATACAGAATTCTATGTTTCACATAGATCCTTCGTTAGATTTAGAAACCTGATAACATTCAGAGATTTGCTTTGTATTTGAATCAAGATAAGACAGGGCTAAAACAATGTGAGGGTGTTTGCATCTATTTGAAGGACCAGATGTCTTGCTAGCCATCACTTATAGTTCATGTCCCACCTGCCAATCATTAAAAATTGCAAGTTGTGATGGTCTAATTCTGTCATTTATTGTTATTTTTTAGTTGGAATGCTTATTTCCTTCCTTCTTTTGCTTTTTATTTTTTATTTTTTTATTTTATTTTATTTTTTTTTTTGAGACAGGGTTTTTCTGTGTAACAGCCTTGGCTGTCCTGGACTCACTTTGCAGACCAGGCTGGCCTCGAACTCACAGAAGTCCATCTGCCTCTTCCTCCCTGAGTGCTGGGATTACAGAAATACTTCTTTAAAGGGAATTCTTCAGCAAAATATAGTGGCACACTGAGAGTCCAATATTAGAAAGACAGAGGCAGGAGGATTAGGAGTTTAAGGCTATCCTTGGCTATATGAGACCCTATCTCAAAACAAACAAACAAAACAACAGCCAGTCAACCAACCAACTAATCAGAAGAATCCCACATAATTTTTCATTTCATGCTTCTCAAAATAGAGCATAAAGGGATGTTTTTGATTCTCTTTAATACTTACAGTCTTAAATAGAGGTTTTTTTTTTTTTTTTTTTTTTTTTTTTTTTTGAGACAGGGTTTCTCTGTGTAGCCTTATTTGTCCTAGACTCACTTTGTAGATCAGGCTGGCCTTGAACTCACAGTGATCCACCTGCCTCTGCCTCTCGAGTGCTGGGATTAAAGGGGTGCCCCACCATGCCTGGCTAGTTCTTACAGTCTTAATATTTATATATGTAAAATATATTACCTATAAAATACATACATAGATATTTTTGTATGAGAGGTACTGGTGATTGAACTTGGGTGTTACACACAACAGACAAGTGCTCCACTACTGATAGACGTCTCTAATTCTCCTGCCCTCTGCTGTGGTGATGAATATCAGACTCACCCGTTTGCATGTCAAGTACTCACCACAGTGGTAGTTGAGCTTCTAACCCTGTGACCTACCACACACAACTTAACGGAGGAAAGATTTAATTTCCAGTTTGGGGTGCTTTGTTTCATGGTCACCTGACTCTTGGACCCTCCACCGTGAGGCGGAGCATCATGGTGAAGAGTATGCGGTAAAGGGAAGTCATTTGCCTCTCGTTAGGAGACAGAGTTACAGAAAGGGGCCAGAATGAAGGCACACTTCCAGCAACTGCCTCCTAGGACAAGTCTCACTTCCCACAGTTCCACTACCTCTCGATAGTATATTCCAATTCGGCCACCGCCAATGTATTAAACCATTGGTAGGTCAGGGCCCTCATGATCCAGTGTCTCTGGAAACTCCCTCCCATACACGTCCAGAGCAGTGCCTGACAAATCTCCTAGGTAACTCCCAGTACAATCCATCACAACCACTGAGCCACATTCCCAACCCCTAGCAACCAGTTTTAAAAATAATTATATGGTTTTCTAGCAGCTTTTAGGGGTGACTTGTTATTTTTGTATTATAATGAACCCAAGGAGTTAAAAATAGTTAAGTTTTAGTCCATTTATGTTTTTAACTTATTTAACACAGATTATCTCACTTTTTAAAAAATCTTTGAGACAGAGTTTCTCTGTGTAGCCCTGGCTGTCTTGGAATATTCTCTGTAGATAAGGCTGACCTTGAACTCAGAATCTGTCTGTCTCTTCATCTTGAAGCCTGGGATTGATGGTGTGCAGCCCCCATGGCCAGCACCTTTAACAAATGGGAGACTTTTGTTGGATTCAGAATCCTCTCAGACCAAGTCTCGTAGGATTTGGTGGGTTCCTTGCTTTCTAGTAAAAACAAGATGGTGACAGATAATTTGAGTATGGTTTGCCTCTTGAAATTCAGACCAGAGTTTAGTTTCCTGAGTCATATGCCAATGGCAAACAACAGGGTAGAAACTGACCTGATGACAATGTTTAGAGGTGAGGCCATTTGGAATTGACAAGGATTAGCTAAGGTCTTTAGGATGATGCACCCACAGTTAGATCCTGGTGCCTCCTAACATGGCTCAAAGGCTAAAAGAACTGTCTGCTGTCCCACAAAACTTGGATTTATACTCCCAGCACCTACATGGTGGCTCACAAACATTGGTAACTCCAGTTCAAGACAATGCATTTTTCTGGCATCATGGTTCACAGATATACATGCAGGCAAAACAGCCATACATGTAAAAATAAGTATGTCTTTTAAAAAAGGGAGAGAGAGACACATACACTCTCACAACCACCATATGTGTCACATGTGCTCATCAGAGCTGTCACCATACAATTATCAACCTCTAATAGCTAAGAAGCCTGTTTTCTTTTTAAGTTTCCATCCTTCATTCATTCCTTTGCATTAATAAAAATTCATTTGGTAAATATGCTGAAATCATCATATATGTTTCTATGACTACATATGGAGAGAACCATTTCTTTTACTGTGATAATCTGTATGTAAGAAAGGGTGTGTGAGGCTGGGCATGGTGGCACACGTGATATAATCCCACTCGAGAAGCAGAGGCAGGTAGATCGCTGTGAGCCTAGTCTACAAAGCGAGTCCAGGATAGCCAAGGCTATACAGAGAAACCCTGTCTTGAAAAAACAAACAAACAAAAAAGAATGGATGTGTGAGTGATTTTAATTTCTTACATTTTATTGTTGTTGTTGTGTGTGTGTGCCTGTGTGCCTTGGTGAGCATGTGGCCATCAGAGCACAACACAGTTCAGTAAGTTTTCTCTTTCCACTTTTAAGCGGGTCTGGAGGATTGAACTGGGGTTGTGAGGCTTGTGTCGTATGTGTTTCATCCTCTCAGCCATTTCTCTGGTCCTAATTATTTTTTTTAAAAAATTGGGCCAGTGAGCTGGCTTAGTAAGTGAAAGCTGGTGACCTGAGTTTTGATCCCTAATAACTGCACAGTGAAAGGAGAGACCGGTCTTCTGAGCTCCACATGCACATCATGGCACTCATATTCCTGCTGCCATACACATGCACACACACACACACACACACACACACACACACACACACACACACACCATAAACAAATATAATTTAAACTTTTTTTGTTTTTGTTTTTCTTTTCTTTCTTTTTGGTTTTTTGAGACAGAGTTTCTCTGTGTAAGAGTTTTAGCTGTCCAGGATTCTCTTTGTAGACCAGGCTGGCCTTGAACTCACAAAGATCCACCTGCCTCTGCATCCTGAGGGCTGAGATTTGCCACCGTTGCCACCACCACCACCATTCCCCGCTTTGTTTTTGATTTTTGTTTTCAAGACAGGGTTTCCCTGTGTACTTCTGGCTGTTCTGGAACTCTGTCTGTAGACTAGGCTGGCCTTGAACTCACAGAGATCCATCTGGCTCTCCTTCCTGAGTGCTGAAATTAGATTAAAGGCATGTACTACCACCTTTCAACCAAACATTTGTTTGTTTTTCGAGACAGGGTTTCTCTGTGTAGCCCTGGCTGTTTTGGAACTAGATTTGTAGACCAGGCTGGCCTTGAACTCACAGAGATCCACCTGTCTGTGCTTCCTGAGTGCTGGGATTAAAGGTGTGTGCCACCATGCTCGGCTAAACATTTGTTTTTTTAAAGAATTAATTGGTGGGCTGGAGAGATGGCTCAGTGGTTAAGAGTACTGGCTGCTCTTCCAGAGGTCCTGAGTTCAATTCCCAGCACCGACATGGTGGCTCACAACCATCTATTCTGGTATCTGATGTCCTCTTCTGTCATGCAGGCATACATGCAAATAGAGAACACATATACATAAAATGCATAAGTAAATCTTTAAAAAATTGATCATGCACATTGAATAACATCTCAACAGGCTCATAAGGAATGCCTGCATCTCCCTCTGCCCCCTCCCTGCCCTAGAGGAAGGAGGCATTATTATGGCCTACAGTTTGGGGGAAGCATCCAATCACAGAGGGAAGACTTGGCATCAGTCAGGAAAGGCACAGCAGCGTGCCAGCTGAAGTAGAGTGAAGAGGAAGGGGCTGTCACAGCTCCAGCTCTGCCCCAAGTGACATACATGTTATTCTGTCTTATGGCTATGACCTCCAGCCACCAAGGAAACCTTAAATTCTGTTCAGAAAACTTACTTATGTAAAACACTATATTCTACATAGTGTTTTATATATGGGGTGAGCCTTAGAAAACAAATGTGAATATATTTATATAATATAATATAATACATAATGTAATACTTTATTTGCAAGGACAGTAGCTCAGGTTTATGGCACAGAAAAGATTCATCTAGAGAGCACGTATCAGCTGACTTTTGGTTCCCCTCCTCCAGCAAGACCTTAAATTCATGGTCCTCCTGCCTTCTTGAGTGCTTTCATGCCAGATGTGGACCACCATGCCCTATTGTATGGGGTCTCAGCCTTTGGGTATTGTTTTGGTTAGTTTTATGTCAACGTGACATAAGCTAGGGTCATTTGGGAAGAGAAAATCTCAATGGAGAAAAACATCTCCAGAAGATTGGCCTGGAGGCATCTGTAGTACATTTTCTTAATTAGTGATCAATGTGAGAGGTCCCAATCCACATTAAATGATTTCATCCGTGGGCTCACAGTATTAAGTGCTATAAGAAAGCAGGTTGAGCAAGACATTAGCAGGCAGCATTCCTCTGTGGCTTCTGCATTGGTATCTGTCTCCAGGTTCCTGTCTTGAGTTCCTGCCCTGACTTCCTTCGGTGATGAATTGTGAAGTGTAAGTGTGAGGTGAGATCAATCCTTTCCAGCCCCCGTTGCCTTTGGTCACGGTGTTTCATCACAGGAATAAATCCTAAGACAGATGTAAATTCACTGGGCCTGTGTGTCGGCTCCAAAATGTGCTTCCTGGAAGAAAGCTTCCGTGTTGTTTGCGTGCCACATGCCTTGGAGGCCAGAGGAGGAGGTGGTCTGATCTCCCTTGGACTGAAGTCACAGATGGTTGTGAGTTGCTAAGTGGTCAATGGACGTACATAACAGGGATTCTAACTGTTCATTTAAAAACCCCTTTCAAATGTATTAGCCGCTAACTCAAGCTTATTGTCAAATGTAAGGACTTACACGTTGGAGTTTTGCAAAAGGGGCATGAGATGTTGCCAAAGGCCGTTTGCCTCCTCTTCCTCCTCCCCACCCGTAGCCATCAGCACGTAGACCCTTTCTTTCTCAGGGCCTCAGCATGACTCATGATTCCAATCGCCCGTCTTTGCCAGGGAGAGTCTTTGCCGCCTGCTCTGCCCTCCTTTCCTGGCAGCAGAGAGCTGGGATGAGATTTAATTTCCCAAGACAACTGAAAAAGGCACCAAAGCCCCAGTTTTGCATCTCGCACGAGCCCAGATCTTTGGGTGCAGAGGGTCAACGCAGACGGAGCGCGTCTGCTCACTCATGATGGGTTTTCTCCCTCTAATTACAGAAAGCATTTATCTATTGTTCTCTAATTGCACACTGCAGTTGTGCTCGGGCATTGTTTTATTTTCTCTCCCTATTTTTTCTTCCTTTGGAAAAAAGCCTCCCCCCCCCCTTTCTTTTATCTTTTTCTGTGGTTTTTTTTTTTTTTTTTTGTTTTTTTGTTTTTTGAGACAGGGTTTCTCCATATAGCCCTGGCTGCTCTGAAATTCACTGTGTAGACTAGGCTGGCCTCAAACTTTCAGAGCTCCACCCGTCTCTACCTCATGAGTGGTGGCATCAAAGCTGCGCACTACCGCTCCTGGGAACAGCCTGGTTTCTCCTCACCCAGTTCCCTTCTTTCTTCTCTCTTCCCCTTTCCTTTCTGCTGTTGTCCACTGCCACACTAGCACCTCATCCTTTTGATGAACGGAATATGCTGTGGCGTTTTTTTGTTTTTTTGTTTTTGTTTTTGTTTTTAGAAGCCACTTTATCTCCTCTAGTGATTCTTTGTTACTGTGATGGTTAATTTCCATGGTCCACCTGATGGGGCCTAAAATCACCACGGACACAAACAAACAGACACCATGTGTCTGAGGGAGTTTGTGGGTTAGGTTGCCTGGGGTGTGAAGCCCTGCTCTAAACGCGGTGGCACCATTCAATAGGCTGAGCAACAGCGGAAGAAGGAAGGTGGTTGGCTTCCTCTACTTCCTGCACCCTGAGATGGGCGCCCTTCTCTGTCATATGCTCCACTTGTTATGATGTTCTTAACATAGGCCCACTACACGGGGAACCTCCAAACTCATGAACCAAAATAGCTCCTTCTCCCCCCTTTTAAGTATTTGAACACAACAAAGAAAAGCTGGTGTACCTATCCCAGTTCCTGCACAGGTTCACACTGAACAAGCCCATTTAGAAAACCGAGGCTTCTGAGCCGTGGGCATGTAGCTTGTACAGAGGCCAGCTCTCTGGGGCACAGGGAAGAGAAGGACGGGCGAGCCCCTGAGACCAACACAGGGCCTTACTCTCCAACCTAGTTTCAATTTTTCAGTGTGTGGACATCTACAGAAGATCAGAACTTGCTGTAGATTTGGAGAATCATGGGCTATGAAGGTTGGAAGAGCCCTCAGAGGTCTACCTATGAGAAGCCCCAACACCCAGTGGTCAGTTAGCAATGTGGACGGGGCTGGAACTGAATTATTAAATCTCAACTTGCCCCTTAAAAAAAAACGAAAAAAAAAAAACCCAACCCCCCCCCAAAAAAAAAAAAAACAAAGAGAGAGAGAGAGAGAGAGAGAGAGAGAGAGAGAGAGAGAGAGAGAGAGAGTTACCACTCATCATTTACTCAGTTCCTATTAAAATGGGCTGAAGATCCTAGGGTGTAACTTTCTTTGGCCTTAGATATTTGCCTGAAATGATTTTCTTTCTGAATCCATCACTGGTCCGAGTGGACCTCCCAATTCCAGAGGGAGGCCTTAGAGTCAGGCTTATAGGGCTTGGGCTCAACTTTGTGTCTGTGGTAGTGGTTCTTAATCTGTGGGTTGTGAGCCCACTAGGCAGTTCATATCAGGTATCCTGCATGCCGGATATTTACACCATGATTCATAATAGTAGCAAAATGACAGTTACGAAGTATCAAGAAAGCATTTTTATGGTTGGGGGTCAGCACACCAGGAGGAGCTGCAGTAAAGGGTTGAAGCATTAGGAAGATTGAGAACCACTGGTCTATAGGGTGATCTTAGACGATTTCTTCAGTCTCTGGACCACAGTTGGCTCAACTGTAAAACGAGGTATGCTAATGATAGTCACAGCATGTATCATAAAGATTAAATGTAAAAATACACTTAGAGCATCCAGATTAGCATAGTACATCAGACGTATTCAAATATATACAGATTTATCCCACTCCAAGAAACTTGTTTAGGATTCTGAGTCCCTCCGATGTTGGGGAGATAGCTCAGTTGAGTAACGCACTTCTCTTGCAAACATGAGCACCTCGGTTTGATCCCTGGACCCCTCCCAGTAAAACAAACCAGGAGCAGCAATGCATGCTTGTAGTTCCAACACCAGAGAGGCACTTGCAGATGGATTCCTAGAACTTGCCGGCCAGTTGGCTGGCCTACTTGTCAAACTGCAGGCCAATGGGATCTTGTCTCAAAGACAAAACTGATGATGGCACGTCTCAGCTGCCACATAGACACACACTCAGTGTTCACCTCCAACATGTGCACCTGCACACACACACACACACGCACACACAGATGCACATCCACATGCGCACACATGCATACACGCGGAAGAATCCATATGGCTTTTTTTGGTAACTGTGTGTGAAGTATTTCACAAGGGAGCTTTCTTCTCCGGAGAGATGAGAGCAGTGACATCCCCAAGTGCTATGCCTTTCATGGCTTCCTCAGCTTGATTACAATGCTACTCTAAGCCCAAGCCCCAGGTCAGACATTCTAGATTACTTACATTGATTTGCTTTCTTTCAGATATCAAAACCATAGCCTGGGCACACGCCTTTAATCCCAGCACTTGGGAGGCAGAGGCAGGCGGATCATTGTGAGTTCGAGGCCAGCCTGGTCTACAAAGCGAGTCCAGGACATCCAGGGATACACAGAGAAACTCTGTCTCAAACAACTAAAAAACAAAAACAAAACAAAGCAAAAACAAAAAACAAAAAACAAAAAACAAAAAAACAAAAAACAAAAAACCAGACATCAAAACCACATTCCTTTAGCTTTCTATCAGGCCCAGCACAGGCCTAGCCATAGACTAGGTTCCTAGAAACTGTCCAGATCCAAGAGGTCTTATGCTCCCTCTGAGGGACCTGCTCCTGTGCTTCCAGCCCTAGCACACCAGGACAGTTGATGTGGAGACTGATAAGTGGCTGTCACACCAGCTCTGAGAGAGCTGGATGGTGACCAACTTGGGTCTGAGCTTCCGGAAGTTCCCGCTGGGACCTTCTGTTCTGGGTAGGCACTGACACAAGCCCTCTGGCTGAAGCCGGTGCTTTTCTCCCTGAAGGACACTGCTCACCTTTCGGTGCCATTGGCCATCACACTGGCTTTGCTTCTTCATCCTTTCCTTTGCCCCTGAACACAGGGAACAGATTTTCCTCAACACCTCCTCTATAGCGATCCTGTTTACAGCCTCGGAGAGGAACCCTGTGCTTTGATTCTTCTTGCAGATGGTTCATTTCTGGAACAGAGACACAAAATCTTACATGAAATTCTAAATACTTAATCACTAGCCTCGGGTCTCGCTGCCGCAGAAACACAGCTGAGATTCTGAAATGTTCCTCTTCTGGCTTTGGTTGCTTAGTTGCATGCTTCTGTTGAGCTTCTCAGGTCAGAGACCCCATCCTGGTTTAAACCTCTCTAATGGATTTCTAGCATGCGTTGATTAAAATCTAAACCCTTCAAGCTCCATGTGGTGTAGCCTAGCTTGGCACCTCCACTTTCTTGCACACTGTGTCTTTGCCTCAGTCACACCAGGTTCCTCTCTGTTTCTCAAGCATATCAGGCTTGTTTTCTACTCTTGAATCTTTTTGTTTGTTTGTTTTTCGAGACAGGGTCTGTGTTAGCCTTGGCTGTCCTGGACTTGCTTTGTAGACCAGGCTGGCCTTGAACTCACAGCCTCTGCCTCCTGAGTGCTGGGATTAACAGCGTATGTCACGCCTGGCTCCCTACCCTTGAATCTTTATATTTCCTGTTGCTTCTCTGTGAGACATGCTTAGCCCCCTCCCTACCACCATGGCTGACCTCCTCACCTACAGGGTTGAGGTTTCCTCTCAGAGACCTTACCTGACAACACTCTCCAAAGAAGGGATCAGTGTCCGCGCTCCTGCTTCTACCCTCCCGAGGGTTTATTGCAGCACAGGACGATCCTGTTATTTCTTTGTCACTTTCCTTCCTTCTCCACTGTAGCCAATGATGCTCTCTGTGTACAAGGGCAGGGACTTTCCTGCTTGTTAACATTGTGTCATTAGCATGGAAAACTGATTGTGCGGCAAGCACCATGGACTAAGATCCTTGTTTTCCTACAATTTATATTCTAGTAGCAGACAGACAAAGCCATCTGAAGAAGCAGATGGAATCTGTTTTTGGTTTGCTTTGGTTTTATTTTTTTCAAGACAAGGTTTCTCTACATATCCTTGGCTGTCCTGGATTCGCTTTGTAGATCAGAATTCACAGAGACCCACCTGCCTCTGCCTGCTGGAGTGCTGGGATTAAAGGTGTGCTGGCTGAAAGATAGCGTTTTAAGTTAAAAAAAAAAAAAGTGCTTTAATAAACGGGATAGAGTAAGTCTGAGAGAGAGAGAGAGAGAGAGAGAGAGAGAGAGAGAGAGAGAGAGAGAGAGAGAGAGTGTGTGTGTGTGTGTGTGTGTGTGTGTGTGTGTGTGTCTGGGCGGTTGTAAACAGGGATGGTGCCTTAGGTTTCTATTGCTGCAATAAAACACCATGACCAAAAGCAACCGGGAGAGCAAAGTATCTGTTATCCAAATCAATTTGGGCTGGAGCTCAAGGCAGACTTGAAGGCAGGAGCTGATGCTGAGACTGTGGAGGCTGCTGCCTCGTTTGTTCCTCATGTCTTGTTCAACCCACTTTCTTATAAAACCTAGGACCACTGGTCCAGAGGGGCGTCACCCAGTTAGCTGTGACCTCCCATATGAATCATCAATGAGAAAAATTTCTACCATCACAGGCTTGTCCATAGGCCAATCTGATGATGGTATTTTCTCAGTCAAGGTTTCCTTTTCCAAAATGACTCTACCTTGTGTCAAGTTGACATAAAACTAGACAGTACAGATGGCCTGTCTATGGAAGTGACATTAGCCCAGAGCACAGGTATTTCAGGATGGAGCAGGCCTCTGGAGATATGGGGAGTAACAAGTGTAAGGGGAGGAGCCAGGTTGGCAGGTTGAGGAATAAAAAAGAGGCTGCTGGGGCTGGAGAGATGGGTCAGCCATTGAGAGCACTGACTGCTCTCCCAAAGGACCTGGGTTCAATTCCCAGCACCCACATGGCGGCTCACAACTGTCTATAACTCCAAGATCTGAAACCCTCATACAGACATACATGCAGGCAAAACACCAATGCACATAAAATAAAAATAAATAAATTATTAAAAAAAAAGAAGCTGCCATAGTTGGAGTGTGGTAAGGCAGGGGAGAGAGGCATGGGTAGATTTTTCTATTCAATGGGATGTGACAACTCTGAACATCACTATTCAGTTGCCAAAACACTCACTTGATTCTCACAAGAACTTTATAAGTAAGTAGGGGCCAAGAAAGTGGAATGCGTATCAAGAAGGACATAAAGATATCATCAAATTAGAAAATCTGCTATAAGGCATATGGTGCAAACATAATTCACTGACTGTCCATACACTGATGTTGTTAATCTTGGCTGTAGACTAAGGGTCCTTGGGAAGTTTCACAACATACTATGTTTAGATCCTGCCTGTTGAAGCTGGATTTAACAGGTCCAGGGATGGCCTGGGAGGATGCTTAGGGCTCTGTAGGTGATTCCAATGTGGCTTTTTACCACAGCACATTGACTCTTTGCCAGAACCTTCCTCCTGACCGGCCTGGTGAAATCACCCATGGGCCTTTGGAAAATTATTGAAGCCCAGTTGTGAAACTAGACTCTAAGATCCGAACCTTGTGGGAGTGGGCTCAGCCACCACTTGGTTTGTTTTTTTTTTTTTCAACTTAAATGTTTTTTATTTGCTTCCCACTAACAAATCTTTATTTCAATCATGAGAGCAGTGACTCATCCACATTCAGCTTCCTTGCCCAGTAATTCAAAGGAAAAAACCCAAAAAGATTAGTAAAGAAAAACGCAGGAATGGACATCCCCTCAATTTTTAAAAAATATGTTTAAGGTTGAAAATGTTTGAAGTTTATAATTCCCAGTAGGAAAACATTATCTGAATGAATGCCCTAATGGTAAACCACTGTGGAATGCTTCAGCTGCATTGGATGCACAAGGGGAGGGATTGTCTTCCAAGTGCCCAGCTCTCTAGGTGAGGTCAGAGGTACACTGGTTTGTATTATTGCAACATCCAGTAAGTGAGCTAAGCTGCTCTTCATTCAGCAAGGGCTTGTCTGACATTAGGCTTGACCTCCAAACTTGGCTGACAATTTACTGATGAGATTCATAACCTTCGGGTTGCTCTGATACTTTGACATATTTGCTGGGTTCTGGGCCACATCCTGGAAAGCCACCATGACTTTTGGATCCTGCGTGGCTGCAAAAACCTCTGGATCACTGAGGATTTCATTGAGTCCCGGCATTCCGGCCGTTCTGGGCACGCCCCCTCCCATTCCAGGCATTCCTCCAGGAAAATTACCAGGCATTCCCCCAGGAAAACTGCCTGGAAAAGAGCCAAACTGAGCTCCGGATTGTCTTCTGGCCTCTTCTTCCCTTTGGGCTCTCTCATGCTCTTCTCGAGCCTTCTTCACCCTTTCTATACTTTCTTTTATCTCTCGCTCTTCACGTTTTCGCTCATACTTTCTCTGATGTTCAGCAATGTTTTTGAGCCTGAGGTTGAACTTCTTTGAGCATCCTCGTCATAATCCAGTTTACAGGCCAGGCCAAGATCATGAGCTGCTTCTTCCCAGTGACCCAGGAGTCTGTGAGCTTTCCCTCGCCATTTGTATGGCTGAGCTGAATCAGGGTTTATTTCAATGGCTCTGTCACAGTCTTGGATGGCAGCATTTGGCTTCTGTAATTTGACAAAGACACTGGCTCTCTTGGCATACAAAATAGCCAAGCGAGGATTCAGCTTGATGGTATCTGTGAACAAGTCATTGGCTTTCTGTAGCTCACCATCATTTAGGGCTTCAATTGCAGCCCCCTTCTTCTCATTTGCTTGATCCATCGTCTCCTCAGTTATCTCCGCATTTTCATCTCCCATTTCTTGAGGGGCATCAGTGTCTGGCTCAATTACACCTTCATTGTCAATTTCTACATCATTCTCCTCACTTGATGGTTCATCTGTCCTTATATTTTCCTCTGTCTTATCATCTCTTTTTTCTTCCTTGATATTTTCTTCTGCCTTAGCTTTAGGAGTGGCAGGTGGTACTTTACCCCCCATGTTTGCGGGGATCCATGGTGGGCAGGCGGTGAAGGTCAGATGCCAGGCCCTGGCACAGCTCAACGTGACCGAGCAGAAGGGGTGCCACCACTTGTTTTAAAGGTGCCTCAGTTGCCTGTCTGCTTTGGAGTTTCTTACACTGGCCTTTTGATTTTCCTATCTGCTTTGACTTTCTGTGTGCTCTCTTTGGATGAGATGCATTTTTTAATTATTATTTTTTGTAATTTTCTTTTCTTTCCTTCCTTCCTTCCTTCCTTTCTTTCTTTTTTTTTTTATTTGAGACAGGGTTTCTCTGTGTAGCCTCAGCTGTCCTGGACTCACTTTGTAGAACAGGCTGGTCTTGAACTCACAGTGATCCGCCAGCCTCTGCCTCCCTAGTGCTGTTTTTTTGTAATTTTCATGGGATTTCAGAAGGGAGAGGATTTAAGTAGGTGTGTTTGTTTTATCTACCATGTTTAATTGGAAGCCTGAAAACTTAAAAAAAAATCAATTTAATTAAATTTTAATACGAAAGTTTACATATTCTCTATATAAATTGTAAGTGCTTTTCACTTTCCGTTCCTCAGCAATAACTACTGGCCTGTAGCACTAACAGTTTCTTAGTTAAACTTACTGTTTAATTATAGCAACCAAATCGTGTGTTTTTCCCCCTCTGCCTCACACATGCTAGGCAAATACATTCATTTGCCCTCACCTGTTGTTCGAGGCTTTTTATTTATTTCCTGTGGTCCCGGAGACTGAACACAGGACCGTGGCCATGCTAAACATGTGCTGTGTAGCTGGCCTCCACCTCCAGACCTTAAAAATGTTATCTCTGTCTTTTTCTGTACTCTGCCCCATCTTTTAAAAAACTTTTAAATTACTTATTGTTACTATTTTGTGTATATTTGTGTGCGTGTATATTCATGCCACAGCACACACATGGAGGTCAGAGGACATCTGAGTGGAGACAAGTCATTCCTTTTGTCAGTGTGTAGGTTCTGGGGACCCAGCACGTGTCACCAGGTTTGTGAGGCAAGCACACATTTACTCACTGAGCCATTTCACCCGCCTCATTGTGCTCCATCTTAGTGCTTTTAAGTGACTTTCTCTGTTCCTGGGCTGTTCCTAAACTTTTAATACCCAACCTACAAGCCAACTTTTAATTTCTTCTTGGGCAGAATGAACGCTTCCTTTTCTGTGCCCTATACTGCTTTGTTCACATAGACCCTTACTGATTCTTGCCCCATCTGGGCATTATTGTGTTGAGGGTTGGTCTGGTGCTATGCGTCCCCAAGATCTGGTTACAGCCCAGACAAGCACATTTTACACATACACCAAAAGATGTTGTGTAAACCTTGTTCCCCAATTTAGAGTTGGTTGGTTAATAAAATAGCCAGAAGCCTGTGACTGGGCAGAAGAGAAGTAGGTGGAACTTAGGGCCCCATGCTTGGGGGCCAAATGAAGGCCATGAAGCGGGAGAGAGGGGAGGAGGTGAAGCCTGAGGGAAGGAAGTCGCCACGGGGCAGGATGGACCATGGGTACGTGTGTGGCCGTGAGACTGGCCTGATGGAACAGAAGCAGCCCAGGCAGGAACAGTTACGGCAGGTAACTTGGGGTGTGTAGCTGGGAAATAGCAAAATAGCATAGAGGGTTGATATCTGCCCAGTTATAATGCCTTAAAGCTTTTTATAAATCTAAAAGGTCTCTATCTCCATTATTTTGGAACTAGCTAGGGTGGAGAAGCCCACCAGGATCTAATATCCCTTCCACAATGTTATTGATCTCCTTATCAATGTGTATGAGCTGCAAGAGTGAACTGGTGAGGACCATGTTGGGTCACCGCTCTATCATCACTATCTCTGTGCTGTCATCACGTCACCTTCTCTCTTTTCCTAAAAGTTAGATGTATTAATTTTATTTTATAAGTGTTTGCCCATCTGGTTGTATATGCACCTAAATGTGTGCTTGATGGGCATTGGAAGAGGGCATTGGAAGTTTCAGGTGGCTGTGAGTTGTCTTCTGGGTTCTGGGGATGGAGTTCTGGTCCTCTGTAAGGGCAGGAAGTACTCTTAACTGAGGAGCTATTTCTCCAGCCCTTGCAGTCACTGTCTTCCGGTCTCTATGTGGCTCCCTGCATCCCCTTTCTTTTAGTATTCCACCTATATTTTGAGGCAGTGTCTCTTTATGTAGTCCTGGCTGTCCTGGAACTTGCTTTGTATACCATGCTAGCCTTGAACTCACAGCGCACCACCACACCCAACTATGTGGCCTTTTCTGTCTTTCAATGAAGCTAAGTTCTTAAATTTAATACAATTCACTTAAGGCCTGTCTTGAGCTCATGGGGATATTTTCCTTTAAAAGTTACCTTGATTTTCTTGTTAGAATCTTGACTTCAAATTAGTTTCTGCATGTGGAGCTAGTTAAAGTCTCCAGCAGATAACTAGTGTTCAGTTCATGACCTGAAGGCCTCCACCTTCCCACAGTGTTCTGGAACATCTGCCTAGCAGAATCAAGCTTCCACAGAGATCTGGAGGCTTCCGGGCTCTGTAGGAGGTTCCATCCCTCTACTCCCGCCGGTGTCAACGTCACATGGTCTTAATTTTGATAGCCTGATTGTACATGTGAAATATGGAAAGCCAAGTCCTCGAAGCATGCTCTTTTTCAATAATGTCTGATTATGCTTTATCCTGTGCTTTTCCATATAATCTTTAGATCAGCTTGAAGGGCCACTGGAATAGCTTCTGATGTTTATAGAATGGATGCCTTGTGTTTCCAAAGTACATCTTGTATGTCAATATTCTGTCGTTAGAGGTCAATACATCAGAATCACAGGTAACTCAGGTCCATCTGCGTATTCTTACTATTTAAAAATCTACAGATCCACAACTGCATCCTCCAGTAAACACAAATCCACAACCTGACTCCTGAAAAAACATTCCGAGTAAGATTCCGTGTGAGTATCTTAGGCAGAGAGACGACAGCAGGAAAGCTCCTCTCTGGCTCAGGGACTGAGAACGACTGTAGTCTCCTTATTGCAGTGGCCCTTGCTGGTGCCAGTGGCCTAAGGAACTGAAGAGAACTACAAGTCCCGGCAGGCTGCGCGGCATCGGTTTCAGTAGGCTCCTAGGTGGCGGATTCACGGTTTCCTGGGGTTTGGGTTCCAGGCTGCGGCAGGGCTGTTCCCCTTCCCTCCTGGTGAGTAGCACCCGCGCACAGATCCCGGGCCGACCTGGCCTCCAGATCGCGCGGGACGTAGAGCGCGGGGGATCTGGTGTAGACGTGCTTCGCGCCGCCTGAGGCTCAGGCTTTGTATCCCTGGCGAAGCTGGGAGGAAACTAGGGCGTGTGACCTTGTCACCCTAGCAGGCGCGACCACGTGGCTCAGGTGACTCGCAGTGCCCCGCCCCCTTCGCTGTGATTCTCTAGCTCAGTGCCCTAGCGGTCGTTAGCGTGGACCGGCCACTCGGGTGGCCCAACCTTGCGTGCACTGGAATACGCAGAGGTGGAGAGGGACTGCGAATGGCTCCGCTTCTCAGAAGCCTTCATACCTTGGCCTCGTGAGCTCCTACGCAGAGGTAGATGGTGCGGTGAGCGTGGAGTGGTGAACAGCAGGGGGCGCCCCAGAAATCAGGTCACCTAGGCTTGCAACAGGCGCCAGTCTGCATTTGATCCCCGTACCTTGCAGATTCAGGTGTTTCCAGCTGGTGTGAGGAGAGACGCCTGTAGGAGACGTTCTTCAGTGGCATTTACTTGCCACCAAGTGGGGAGGAAGCTTAGCGTTTAGGAGGCACTCAAGAAATAGTTGCTGATTTGATAGGAATTAGATTTTGTCACACTTTTTCTTTGAGTGTCTTCTTGTCACTGTAGTTCTCAGACTGTATAGTGTGCAGCAGACTTGTGTTGAGGGCTTGTTACCGTACAGAATTCTGCCCGCTCCCCTCCAAACTTCTGGTTTTAGTATGGTGTTTGAACTCTGGACTCAGCACGTCCAACAACGAATCCAGGGGATGTGATGTTGCTATCCTGGGGACTATAATTTGAATGCTACTATTTTATAAGGAAAGAAATCCATAAACTCTTCACACCTGGTTACGGTTAAGGGTTTTCACCCCACTCTGTTGGCCAGGTTCACTGTTGTTGTACCACCCATGGGACTTGCTTTACACCCTGCACCCCTCCGCCCATTACTTGACATACATGTAACCCTATCACTTGTGTCATTTTGTTCCTGGGTTATATCATAATTTATTTTACTGTGTTATTTGGTTGACATTCAACAGGCCTTACAGCGTGAGGTTTTACTTCTCCTGAGAGGATTTGCATTTTATTTCTTTCCAAATACTTCCTCCAGCCCCCTTGTTTTTTTTTTTTTTTTTTTGGTCCGAGAAGGAGCTGGTGAATGGGTTCGGTATAGCCATCCATTCCTGTCCTGGCCCCAAATAGAACAGCCCACTGAGTCACCCAGGTCTCATTGTCCATGACAGAGAATCGCTGGCCACTCCAGGACCCATGTTCATGTGCTCCTGTTACTCTGCTGGTGGCACAGACACACCCGGATCCAAGCTTCCTTCTGCTTCCTTGTCTGTAGAGTGAAGCGCCAATGGTGTGCACCTGAGTGGCCAGCTGTGCAAGTCACGCGAGCTGCTTATTTAAGCACTGTTTGGAAGCCCGCTCGCCTGCTGCACGCCCTTTGCTCTTGGCCTTATGTTGTTAGTCCCTCTTTCCTGAGATGAGCTTAATGGTAGGAGGTTTCTTTTCTGTGCCTGGGTGAGATTTATTTTCCTTATCTGCTGAGGAACCTTGCCATTGGTCTGGGATTCCTAGGTTTAATTAGTATTGATCCGAGCAACCTCTGGCCATTACACATTAAGAAGTGTAGTTAAAACTCTCTCTCTGTAGGATGGGGAAGTCTGTGTGCCTCCTTAGGTCAGCTGTCCCGGGGTACGGACTCATCTTGTTTGCTTTCTCCAAGAGTATATTTGGGTCTTTTCTGGTTTAGAGAACATTCCAGGAAAAAAAAAAATAGTCCCAATAATTTCTGTAGGAAATGGAAAGTCACTTTTAGGGATAAAGAGAATTTTCTCCCTAATGTAAAAGTAACTTTTATTCTCCTCTTTCAATTATTATCTGGGAAGCTAACTGCCTCCTTCTGCTAGCCTATACTTAGTCCTGGAAGCTTCTAGCCTCTGTACAGTCTAACCTAGGCCTAGAATGTTTTCAGCCTCTGAGACTTACTGCTTAATGATCTCTCCTTTTCTTGTTCTGTCTGAGCTCTGGGCCAGGCTGGGGGGGGGGTGGGGAGGGGGTGGGTTTGGGGGGGTATTCAACTCAGCTGTTCTGGCTCAAACTCTGCTCCCAGCGGATTTATTTAATTTGGCTTCTCTTTTGGCCCAGAATTACTCTGCTTGGCCACAAACTAACTCAACAATCTGCTTTAATCTTCTGGCTTCTTCTTATTTCCTGAGTTATCTCTCTACAACCTATCTTTCTATTACTGTCCTGGTAAAACTGTGCTTTCTCTCTCTCTCTCTCTCTCTCTCTCTCCCTCTCTCCCTCCCTCCCTCCCTCTTCTCTCTCTCCCTCCTCTTTTTCTCTCCACTCTCTTCCTCTCTCTTTTCTTTCTCCTTCTCCTTTCTCTCTTCTCCTTCCTCCCCACCTCTCTGTGCCTCTTAAGTAGCTTCCCTTTTCCTCTTGGGTGTGTCCTATTCTGTCAAATCTTCTCTGATTCGTCACCCTTTCTGCCACTCAATTAGGCATTACTTTCTTTTTCCCCCCGGTCATTTAAAAATTATTTTTGTTTATTTATTTGTTTATTTTATTTAATTATTCAGATTACAACTCAGTTGTTATCCTATCACTTGTATCCTCCCGTTCTTCCCTCCCTTCCACTTTCACCCTATTCCCCTCCCCTAGGTCTAAGACCGAGGGGGACCTCCTCCCCCACTATATGGTAATAGGCTATCAAGTCTCATCTTGGTAGCCTGCTTATTCTTTCTTTGAGTGCCATCAGGCCTCCCCACCAAGGGGAGGTGGTCAAATATGGGGCACCAGAGTTCATCACTTTCAAACCTGAGTGCTTCCTTCTACAGACTAACTTTACCTTTGTTTGGGATTAAAGGCGTGTATCACCACACCTGGATCTCAGCTTTTCTTTACCTGATACTTGCTCTATACAAGGGTGGCTGTGAACTCAGATCTGCCTGCCTCTGTCTCCTGGATTAAAGGTGTGTTTGTATTCCAGCTGGATCACACAGACCTAGAAGATCTTTGGCTGTTATCTCTTGCCGGCTGGATCACATAGACCTAGAAGGTCTTTGGATGTGATCTCTTGCCAGAGCAGCCATGTTCAGAATTAACATTCCTCTACACCCTGAGTGACTTCCCTCAAGCTGTCCTCTTTCTTGTTCACTGAGGCGGTGAGGTGGGGCGTGGATGTAATGTCAGGCCTGCTATCTCAGAATGTGGCCTGGGAAGGGGGAGCCTGTAGATGATAGTTGGAAAGGCCATTTACACTAAGTGCTCAATTTCATATCTTTTTTATTTTTAATTAAAAAATTTTTTTTTTCGAGACAGGGTTTCTCTGTGTAATAGCCCTGGCTGTTCTGAACTCCCTTTGTAGGCCAGGCTGGCCTCGAATTCACAGTGATCCACCTGCCTCTGCCTCCTAAGTGCTGGGATTAAAGGCATGTGCCACCACTGCCCGGCTTCAATTTCATATCTTGAGATGGAGTATTTTTCCTTTTTTTAAAAAAAATTTAATTTTTTGAGACAGGGTTTCTCTGTGTAACAGCCCTGGCTGTCTTGGAACTCTCTTTGTAGACTAGGCTGGCCTCGAACTCACGGAGATCTGCCTGCCTTTGTCTCCTGAGTGCTGGGATTATGGGTGTGCACCACCAGCACTCCTGGCTCAAGATGGATATTTAAAATAATGATTTAAAATAAAAAATCTTATGTGCATTGATGTATTACCTATATGCATGTCTGTGTGAGGGTGGCAGATTCCCTGAAACGGGAGTTACAGACAGTTGTGAGCAGCCAAGCTCACACCTGAGCCAGCTCTCTGGGCCCTGAGATGGACATTTTTGTTTGACCATTGACTTCCACGTGTCCAGCTGATCCACGGTTTCACGATGAACTTGGGCATCTCCTCTGGCCCAGGGACAGAGTTCATTCTCATTGATGTGTCAATTAAACGGCCATGCCCGTGCTCCAGGCTTGCGTGTGCTTATTTCCAGTGAGGAGGAATATTGCTTGATCTTTGACACGCCATTGATTTCCAGAGCTCCAGACACTGCCTTCCACAGGTGTGGCTCTCCTGGGGCTTGGGAGCATGTTAGAGTTGTCTTCTGAAGCAGCTGTATTCACTTCCAGCCGGCAGTTAAGGACCTTGGTGTCTTGAAGTCCCAAGTGTCCCTGTCAAAGAGATGACATGAAAAAAAGGGAAGATGGGGCTGGCGAGATGATGACTTGTGGATGTGGGCTCAGACTCACACTCACCTGCTTATTCGGGTGTTGGCTCTGGTTCTCAGAACCTAATTTGGGTGACTCAGAAATGTGTCTCCAGCTCTAGGGGATCCGATGTTCCCCTTCTGACCTTTAGGGGTACTTAGGCACATGTGTGTGTATATATGTATACACATATTCATATACACACATATATATACACAGACACATACACAGACATGGAGATGCATGCACACAGAGATATATGCAGACACACACACGCAGACACAGACAGATATAGACACATGTACACACAAAAATTCAGACACACACACAGACATACACATATAGACAGCAACAGACACAGACACACACCCAGATGTAGACACATACAGACACAAACATAAACACACAGACACACACATGTATACACACACACACAGACACAAAAATATGTATACACACATATACACATAAGCAGACACAGACATAGATACAGACACACAGACACACAAATACAGGCACAAAGACATATACATATAGACAGTAACAGACACACACCCAGATGTAGACATAGACACATATAGACACAGACATAAACACACAGATACACACACAGATACACACACACACATACACAGACACAAAAATATGCACATACACACATGCACACACACTCACACAGACATAGACACACATGTGTGAGAACACCCCCACCAATACCCTAACCCACAGGCCAAAATAAATCTTAATAAAGAAGAAAAGACTGACTGAACACCTGCAGTGGGAAGGCCTGTTCATATCATCCTCAGCCACTTTACTAGCTGAGCCATCCAGCACTGTGGTTATTTGGGCATATATATGGATAAGGAGTAATTGCTGACTCTACTAAAATTATGAATAGATACTAAATATTAATAATCATTTCAACACTGGGGGCAAAGAATTATTGTAATAGCTAATTTACTATGCTTACCTCTAAATTGGTCTTGAGTTCTTAGAGAAATGTCTATATCTTAGGGTTTCTATTGCTGTGAAGACAGTATGTATGACCACGGCAACTCTTATACAGGAAAGCATTTAATTGGGGCTAGCTTACACTTCAGAGGTTTAGTCCATTGTCACCATGGTGGGAAGCATGGTAGAATGCAGGTGGACGTGCTGCTGGAGAGGTAGCTGAGAGGTCTATATCTGTATTGTCAGGCAACAGGAAGGGAGAGAGAGAGAGAGAGAGAGAGAGAGAGAGAGAGAGAGAGAGAGAGAGAGAGAGAGAGAGAGAGAGAGACAGACACACACACACACACACACACACACACACAGACAGACAGAGAGAGATAGAGACAGACACTGGGCCTGGCTTGAGCATTTGAAACATACACTTTCTCCAGTCAGGCCACACCTACTCCAACAAGAGCACACCTCCTAAACCTCTCTCAAGTAGTGCTACTCCCTGATACCACACATTCAAATATATGAGCCTGTGGGACCATTCATATTCAAACCACCACGGGTCGTATCATAATAGTTCTTTTTCTTGTTGCTATGTCGTCCAATGTAAATGCAAGGAGAAGGAATTTATTTTGCTAGTAGTTTCTCAACAGGGTTGTTTGGCCACCCCCCCCCCCCCCGCCCCAGGGTCTTGGATAGAGCATCGTGGTGGTAGGAACACGTGGCAGAGGCTGCTCCCCTCTTGGTGGACAGGAAGCAGGGTGTGAGAAAATGGCCAGGAACCAATCTAACCTTCAAAGCCTTACTTTTTCCAACTAGGCCCCATCTCCTTACATTTCTAGAATCTCCCAAAATATGGCCAGCAGCTGGGGCCCAAGTGCTTGACACATGAGCCTGTAGGGGACCATTTCCTAATAAAATGGAACAGTGGTCATAAATTCTACTTTTGACCTGATAGGCATCCAAGAGAGCTAGCTGGTGGTGGATGTTAACCATTAAACTCTGCTTTTATCTCTAACAGTGTAGCCTCCATCTGCCTCCTCCACTGGTGGCGTTTATCAATAAACAAATTAATAATAAAGTGGAGTGAATGCCTGTAATACTTTGGCCTCTGCATTCACTTGGAACGTAGATAGAGAAGAATGCTAACTTGAGCTTCTGAGTGAAACCACCCACTATCTTATTCACAGACAGATCCTACCTCAGAGCTGGTGATTTAGTAAGCCACAATAGGGTGGGATCCAGCAACCTGGTTTTTGAAATGTCACAAAGGCTGATTTTTGATCCGGTGTTCCTCTGACCATACTTTACATATGCTAGGTTGGGAAAACAAGGCTGCTGTGATGGTTTGAATGAGACTGTATCCCCCACGCAGGCTCATCAGTTCCAACGTTTTGTTGATTCAGACGTTGGTTTGAATTCATTTAAACATTTGGTTCATTCAGACCAAGTTGGTAGATTGTCTAGGAAGGATTAGGAGGTGTGGCCTTGTTGGAGAAAGTGTGTCATTGAGGGTAAGCTTGAAGGTTACCCTCAAGAGCTCACATCGGGCTCAGTCTCTCTCACCCTCTGCCTCTTGTCTGTGGGTTCGGATGCAAGCCCTCAGCTCCTGCCCCAGCTCCATGCCTGTGTCCTTGCTGCCATGTTCCCACCAGGACGGTCATGGTCTAACCTCTGAAACTAAACAAGCCCCTGATTAAATGCTTCTTCTATAAGTTGTCTTGGTTATGGTGCCTCTTCCCAGTGTCAGGACAGTAACTGAGGCAGCAACAAAAGGAAAGATAATCGAACTCAATGCGAAGTATCTTTGTGTTCACAAAAGGTCAAGAAAGGACCTGGACAGACGGCTTAGCCAAGAGTGCTTGCTGCTCTTTCAGAGGACCGGACATGGTCCCCGGCACCCATGTCTAGCAGCTTGTAACTGCCTGCAATTCTGGCTCCAGGGACTCTGACATCCTCTTCTGTCTTCCATGGGCACCTAAATGCATACAGACTCATAATGTATACACAAATAAATTAAATCGTGAAAAAAAGAAAGGAGTGAAGCAGAACAGGTAGGAAAAACAAGAAAGGCTGGAAGAAGATGGTAAATTTCAACACAGACACATAGCTATTTTGAGTATAAATTTAGAAAGCCAACTGCATGTTCTTTAAAGAAATGGTATGAAGTCTGAGTCGAAAGTAAAAGAATGGAAAAAGATGTACTTTGTGTATATTTAAAGAAAAGCTTGTGTCTGTATAATCAAACATGAGTCAAAATAGACTACAGAGAAAGCAAAGATGAGGATGTTTGTAGCAGTGGCTTCCACACAGGGAGGAAATGAAGTGACAGACAGGACCAGAGCCCACAGTTCTGAAACGACAACCTGCGTCTTGCTGCTGTGTCTCTGGAGGCTCAGTGCGGACAGGAGGCTTGGCGGTGTTCACACCTTTCTGTCTGGGGCCTGTCCCTTGGCACCTACAGCTGGGTCAAGGGTGTTAGCTGGATATGAAGTACTCAGGGATTGTTGACATTGTCCCCAAAGAATGTCTGTTGTAGCCACCTGGTGGCTTGAGGAGGTATGAGTAAGGAGGGCAGGATCTTTCTGCCCAGTGGTAGGAGTTTGGTACCCAGTAGGACCCCCCAGGACTGTACATGGACAGAAGAGCATCAAGGAGCACAGGCTAACCTGTCTGACTGCAATAAACACCTTGACTATCAGATATGAGGGAATTACTGGTTGCTTCTGCCCAGCTACCATTTTGGCACAGAGGCTTGCCTATGCATAAAGGCTAAAGATGCCTGTGGCTGTGGGCTGGTGCAATACTAGTTACAAGAGCCAAAAGCGAGCAAGCCTTTCCTGTTTTTCCTGTTTAGAAGCACCCTTCATCTGGACCCTATACCCCTTGACTCTCTGCTTCCTACCACTTTCTGGAAGCTCTCATAGTGGTCATGTATCTTTTTGCTTTTCTGCCACCCTACCCTAGAGTGTAAACGTCATGTAGGTAAGAACTGTAGGCTGTTCACCTTCTCCACTCTAGCTAGAATAGCAGCTGGTGCTGTTGAAGGAAGGCGTTGGGAGTTGATTTGTATCTGGCGCTACGCTAAGCAGTTTATGTAATTATTTCACTTCATCTTAATTTTGAGGTAGGTATTAATTCTTGTTTTATAAATGATGAAACCCAGGTCCTATGAGATCAAGAAAATGACACAAGGTCACACTGTCTGTGAGTGGCAGAGCTGGGATTTGAATTCTGGATTTGACCCGCTATGAAACTCTCTAATTGCTAACCTTTCCTGACCTTCTTTTCGTGCATAGGGTCTGGGGACATGGCCAGAAAGGCTCTCAAGCTTGCTTCGTGGACCAGTGTGGCTCTTGCTGCCTCGGGTGTCTACCTCTACAGCAACAACTTCTTGGACCCTAATGACTTCGGTGCTGTCAGGGTGGGCAGAGCTGTTGCTACGGTGGGTTTTTCTCCTTTGGGGGCGGCAGAGGCATCACAGCATCACTGTAGGCGGTCCATAGGTGCGGCAGGTGGGCGTGCTGAGCTCTATGGAGATGCAGGCCTGTCAGCTCTGTCTGCAGAGCTGTAGGCTTGGATGTGCAGCCTCACAGACCTTCATTCCTGTACACGCAACCCCTGCCACTCTGCAGTTGAACACAGGGTTGTACCAGGTCCCTGTTCTGAAGCCTTGAGGTAGAGACTCCGTGTCTTACTGTAGCAGTGACTCAGAGGGACAGTGTTCCTTGGAAAATGCCAAGGATAGAAGACTTTGGCAGTTCCGTTCTGCCTGCTGTCTTTCAGCTTCTTGTCTGCTGTGAGGTGAACTCCTCAGGAGGCCTTCCTTACCACAGGTTCCCACCACCATGGTGTCTGGCAAGAGTATGGGGCCAAGTGAACTGTGGCTGAACACTTTGAAATCCTGAGTCGAAAGAAATCCTTCTTTAGATCAGCAGCTTGATCTTGTTCTAGTGAGCTCATCTGAGGAGTTCTGGATATGTCATTTTTATGTGGATTGTCTGGGGCTGGGGGAACTCTATCCATCTCCAAATGGAGAATCTGAGTGAATGTTTGATTTTAGATGCTTTCACTGGCAGTTCAATAGCAATATCGGTCTGGTGTTGTGTCTTTTTAGGAAAAAAATTAGATTTATTTAGTTTATTTTATGTCTGTGAATGTTTTACTTGCATGTATGTACATACGTATGTAAGCATGCATGTATATATATGTACTATGTGCATGCCTGGTGCCTTTGGAGGTCAGAAAAAGATGTCAGATACACTGGAATTGGAGTTACAGATGGTTCTGAGCCATCGGGTTCTGGAAACTGAACCAGGCTTTCTGTAAGAGAAGTAAGTGCTCTTACCTACTGACCATCTCTCCAGCCCCCATCATTGCTCTCACAGCCCCGCCCCATTTCCCCCACCACCTTTTGGTTTTCCAGACAAGGTTTCTCTGTGCAGCCCTGGCTGTCCTGGAACTTGCTCTGTAGACCAGGCTGGCCTCGAAATTACAGTGATCCGCGTACCTCTGTCTCCCAAGTGCTGGGATTAAAGACATGCGCCACCACCGCCTGCCTATCGTGGTTTTTTAACTCTGCTGACAGCTCCCCTCCCAGAGACTGCTGTACAGTCTTTGCAGAATAGACTGCCAGCCAAACACATCATGTTCTCTCTCCTTTATTGCTGTTGGCAAGCAGAGATCACAGTTGCTCTTGTTTTGCACCCGTGTGGATGTGCATCATAATGTAGCTTGCTTAGTTTATTTTCTGAGAACCCAGTGTCATCGAGCACTGTCATGGCGCCTGTCAAATAGGCATATGGGTTTTGAATAACAGGCTATGGGATATGAAACCATGGCTTTTGGGGACCACTGTTTTTTTTTTTTTTGTTTGTTTGTTAGTTTGTTTGTTTTGAGGAGTAAAAACAAACTGTTTCATCTAGATCCAGCTTTGAAGGAGCCTCTGGTCATGGAGTGCACATATGGGTGCATTTAAAAGTGGCCGAAAGCCAGGCACATGTCAGGACTGCGGCTATGGTCAGATGCAGGAGTGAGCACTGGGGCCTGGGAGTCAGGATGAGCATCTGAAGGAAGCAGGATTTGAGTGCACCCTTAAGGTTGAGTAGCCAGAAGGAGGCAGGAAGGTATCAGTGGGCACTTTCATGAATCAGCCACCAAGCTGTGCATCCTTTCCTTTTCCTTTTCAAGGACAGTTTTATTAGAGTTTAAAGGAAAAAGTTTGGGTCAGGCAAGCTGCCAGTTTCAGTAGTTGCCCAGAAGAGGGAGATAGGGAAAGAGTTAAGCTGGCACCGAGTCAGCCACGTGGTATGGAATGGCACATTAGAAAAAGAATGAAAAAAAAAAAATCCAAAAACCAAACCAAAACAACAACAACAACCCCCCCCCCCCCTCCACAAGCCATGATGGGCAGTAGTGGTACACATGCCTTTGATCCCAGTACTCCAGGTAGAGGCAGGCAGATCTCTGAGTTTAAGGCCAGCCTGGTCTACAGAGTGAGTTCCAGGACAGCCAGGGCTACACAGAGAAACCCTGTCTTGAAAAACCAAAAACTGAGAGAGAGAAAAGAGAAGAGAAGAGAAAAGAGTGGGGGTGGGGGAGAGAGAGAAGGGAGGAGTGGGGGAGAGAGAGAGGGGGGCATCAACTAAGTGACAAGGCATATTTAGGCTCTGGCTACCATCCAAAAGAAAAAAGTTGGTAGAGTAGAAAAAGGGAAAGCCTTGAGTTTTGACCCAGCTAGGCCAGCAGAGCCAACAGTGACTGCATCCTCTGAAGACCTCTGGCCCTGATTATCCTGGTTCCACACTCAGTGAGCAAACCTTGCTGATGGCTGTCGCCCAGCACATAGAGGTGGAATGGAGTCAGGTTTTGGGGGGGGGGGAGTGCAGATGAATATTTTGGAATATAAATCTCAGAACTTAGTTTCTATGGTCCTTAGTTGCTCAGCTCTGAAAAGGAAGGCTTGATCTCAGGGCTCCTCCGTGCTGGAGAGATGGCAGAAGCCTGTGATTTTCTGACTGACTCTGGGTAAGGGTCCCTCACTGAGGGGGTTTGGCCCAAGGATCTAGAATGGAAACTCAAGTTTAAGAGCATCCACTTAGTTAGTATTTATGGAAAGTCTACCTGTGCAGTGTAAAAGATGCTGGAGGGCATTAACAAGCAGGAAGACCCCGCCCTTGAGTTCAGACAGTTCACAAACAAGGAAGCAAATGGGAAAGCTAAGTTCGGAAGTGGGTGGTCACGATCGAGGTTCCTGGTGCCCGAGGGCCACTTCAGACTGGCCCTCTCTGGAGAAATGTCACTGTGTTCACCCCTGAAGGCCAGGAAGGAGCATCTAGGCTAAGATCTGGTGGCCGAGCATCCAAGGGGTTGGGGCCAGCTACTCCCATGGAGCCAGGATCTCCTGCGTGGGTCTCCTGCTCAGGGCTTGGGCAGAGGTGTGGTACTGATGTCTTCAGTGTTAAGCCTTCTCCTCCCTTGGTTCACAGACAGCTGTCATCAGTTATGACTACCTCACCTCCCTGAGGAGTGTCCCATATGGCTCCGAGGAGTATTTGCAGCGTCGATCCCAGGTAAGTGACCTATGGAACCTGTCATGACTGGGCCAGGATGGGGTATGTCTGAAGAGCGGGCACAGCCAGTTTACTTCCTATGGAAAGCTGAGTCGAGGACAGAGTGGGCATTGAGGTAGACCACTGGCATGGTGTTTGAGACAAAGGCAATGAAAGACCACCTCCTCCTTCCTATGCAGGTGCCTTAGGCTCCTTAGGCAGCCTTAGGGCTGCCATTTTGCATAAAGCCAGGTATCCTACACTAGGGCCATTATTTATAGAGTGCAGTTGGGGAGGCCACTGTGTGTTTCTGATGACAGCAGAGATGTAGGCTGCCTCCGAAGGCCTAATAACTTGTAAGCTGTGTTCTTAGGCAGAAAGAGGTTAATGTTTTTCTCTCTCCCTCTAAAGGCCACTTGGGGCCTCTTGTAGGAGTGGCACTGTGGATCACACACATCTCCTCAGTCAGAATGTAGTAGTTGATGTGGGTGAGTCAGGGAGCTGGAGGGGTTGAACACAAGGTGGAACATAGAGCTTGGGAATAGATGGGCGTGTCTTCGCTCAGGTGGCCCCTGCAGCTCGACTGTCCTTAGAGAATGCTCAGTTATGCTTCTGGACTCAACTTGGCACCTCTCTTCTGTGCTGGGCTGCTTTGCTTCCCAGTATCCTTTGTGAGTAGAGTGGTTAATGAAATGTTTTAACTTAAACTCTGCATTATGGACATTGTAACTATCCACAAAGTCCCAAAAGTAAGAGAGCAGAGCAGAGTGCTGGGACACCCCTCTCCCTTGGGGCTGTCCAGCCTGAGGAAGGACTGATGGCTCCCTCCCTTATTTACTTACTTGGAAGTGTTTAAACAGAACCTCAGGTGCCATATTGCTTCATGTGTCAGTTCTTCAGTTATGTCTCTAATAGAGAAAGACCTTTGAAAAGCCACACTGTGATATTGGGGTCACAAGTAACAAGGTGAGCAATTCCACAGTAACTTCTTTTTATTTTTTAATTTTTAATTTTTTGGGGTGACTTTTCAAAACAGAGTTTCTCCATGTATCCTTGGCTGTCCACTCACAGCGATCCATCTGCTTCCGCCTCCTGCTGGGATTAAAGGCATGCGCCACCACGCCCAGCTTCTTTTTATTTTTTATTTTTAATTTGTTCACTTTACATCCCGATTGTAGCCCCCTCCCTCCACAGTGACTTCTAGTCCATGTCCAGATTGCCCTTCTCCCTGAAACTTCTTTTTAAAGTATTTATTTATGTGTGAGTATGTGTGAACTGTGTGTGTGTACACTTTGTGGTGGCTCACTCTACCATGGAGTGAGGCTGGTGGTCAGCACGCTTTGGCGATCTTCCTGTCTCCACTGTGCCCACAATGCTGGGGCCATAGGTGTATGGTACCACATCTACCTTTTTATCTGGAATCTTGGAATTTGAACCCGGGTTCTCATGCTGGCTCATTTACCCACTGAGCCATCTCCTCAGCCTCAGGACGTCTGCTTATAGTTACTTTGTTTCCACCTACATCCAAACATGGTGTCTGTGTATATATTGTATTTTGTTGACATTTCCTGAGTCTCTTAGAATCTATAACATTTCTTCTCTCTTCCTTTATTTTATTTTATTTTCTATTCAGTTTTTCACCTGTTGGAGAGCCAGATCATTTCTCCTGTAGAATTTCCAGGATTTGCCTGATTGTACCCTCAAAGTGCTACTTAAAGGGAAGTACATTCAAGCGACTCACAGTTCTAAATACACAGCATTTGAAACAGACAAAATGACCCTTGTTCCTCAGGCACCCGGTTTTCCTGCCTGGAGGCAATCATCATTTTTTGAGTATCTTTCCACAGCTATCTGCCTATAATTTAATCACCCTGTCTTTATTCCTTCCACAGACAGTTAGTTACACATCTTTCTCTCAGATGTAGGTTCTCTTACATTGGAGATTGGGGCTCTCATTTTTATATATTTAGTCTTCAGCAATAATGCCTAGGATGGAGGGGGTCTAATGTCTATTTCAATGTCAGGTTGTGCCCTTGCCTTTGGAGAGGCCACAGAAAGAATCTAAGGTTTATATTCAGAAATCCTGGGTTAGTGCCTTGGCTTTGGGAGATCATCTAGCCCTGCGGAGTGGTTGTTTTCCTCGTCCTTAAACCAGACCTGGTGTATGCTGTGTTTCCAAATCTGCAGCACTGAATCAAGCATCCAGGACACAGTGAGTTCTGAGTAAAGCCTTGCAAAGATGAGTGCATGGCACCAAGGACTCATTGTGATATCTCAAAGCCCTTGTCTTTGAGGAGTAGTTTCCCCATCTCCTTTTATTTCAAGCTGTGGCCCTTTGAATTCTCCAGAGTGACCTTCTTCAGAGACTTCCAGGCCAGGACTAGGATAAGGTTTGTCTTGGGGACTCTGAGGAGCTGGCAGGCTGTGAAGAGACTTACTCTCCAGCGTGTAAGTGATCGGAGAGGCAGTGGTACCTGACTCCTCCAGAAGCTGACAGCTCTGGGGATCTGGTGAGGAAGGTACAGCCAGGCCTTTGATGAGAGGGCAGCATGTGATGGCTGGATGTCCCAGATAACAGGATGTAGGCTGGTTCCTGGGAGTCGGGCCTGCGAAGGGGGATCCGGCAGGCACTGAATGCTGCGCCAGTGTTGGCGCCATCACGGCTGATAAAGGAGTGCCCAAAGAAAAGCATCATTATGTCACTTGTCAAGCCAGCATCTCCAGGTTGCAGAGTCAGCCAAGGGACGAACGAGGCTAGTCAGTGACTTGAAGCACTTTCAAGGTTGGCAGGCTGGCCTCATGACTCACACTGCATCCTGGTGGGGAAGAAGAGAAAGCACATGGCACTCTGCTGGGCAGCTGAGGGTGTAAGGATGGGCTCCGGAGAGCCAGATTCCTGATGCCTAGACGCCTATAACTGAGGCTTGTGCGACTGGACATGTTTACCATCCAGAAGGGCACCGCTGCTAGTATAGCTGTCCAGTCAAAGGTTGGAAGTGACAGGACAGGATGGAGTTGGTTCTGCATAGGGAGCACCTTCTGGACTTTTCTTTGGTGATCTAGTGTATTGTATTCTCTCTCTCTGGGACCTTGATCTTGGCTGCACTGTACCTACAAAGCCTTTCAGCTGACCTTCCCTTGTGTTATTGAGCAGACCCCTGAGCCCCGGGACAGCTGCTCAGCAGGATGTGTTCTCTTCATTACTGTGGTGTTTGGACTTGAGCAGCAGAGCCAGGGAGACACAGGATGCTTGCTGTAGGGAGGAGACCAGAGTGTCAGCTGTCCTGCTGATAACTGCTGGGTCGTAGCATGAGGTTTGGGTCGGCTTGCTAGACATCACCCCCAGACTGGATAGACGTCCTCACTCCGGGTCTGTGGATGGGGCGCGCTGGACATGGGGGATGGCCTCTTTGGCGGGTAAGCAGATCCACAAAGAAGAAGAGAGAAGTATGAATGAGCTGGACATGCTGCCCCCCACCATTCTGATCAGAGATTCCTGTCCCAAGCGGAAGAGAGAGGGAAGAGAGAGGTTAGCGTCATGCCTGACCTTGGCTTAGGCTGCTTCAGGCCAGAGGGTGAGCTGTTGAATTTGGCATTGCCACGATGTGCATTTAGAGGTGGGGTCAGATGTTAACTATCAGAATCCTGAGACAGTAGGATGCTTGGGTGTAAAAGGAGCCCCCTTTTGGACCAGTGGACAGGACCTTATGGACAAAGGGGTGGTGGTGTTGACCTTATATGTAACTACTCCTTGAACTTGAGAAGCATCTGCTAGTTCTAGCTTCCAGTGTAAGGTCCAGGACTGGAAGACCGAGGAGGTGAGGAGACACCTTTGGCTTCCCCTACCATCCTAGGCTTGATAGCACCACCCAGACAATGGCCAATCTCATGCTCTTTACACCTTGCACTGTTGTTTCCTGATCTGCTTCCAGCCTGACGAAAGCCCTGCTCGAGGTAGAAAGCAGAACTCAAGATATCCGCATGGTGATTCTCACCAGCTCCTGTGGCTGGGGTTGCCCCTCTGCCTCCTGCCTCCAGGTCTGAGGCTGAGTCTGGGCCAGGTTGCTGCTGGGGTGGGCTTGAGGGGCACAGAGGAAGAGGAAGGAGAGCCACAGAGCTTCTTCCCCAGAAGTCCCTTTCCTACCCAGTCAGTCAGACAAGCAGTCAACTCAACAAACATTTGGCATTTATATTCCCCAGGGAAGCGGCAAGTGGCATAGCTGTATCTCCCGGAAACAGTGAATGAAAGTCATAAAGCCAGCACGGCTGCTTGACAAAGGTCCAGCAAAGCTGTGCCTCATGGTGCAATCACCATCTTGCCGTCTTTCACATTTGGTCTTGATTGCCCCGTGTTGCATGCTTGGGGGAGTCTTTTAATATTTGTACCACTTGGGGCTACTGGATCGATTGGAAATTTCTTATGAGTCGTATACCTTCTCCCAGGTGTACTGTTTTTAGGTTTCTTCAGAGAAGTCCTGAACATACTACCTTTCTCATTTTTCAGGGAGATATCCTTTTTTTTCCTTTCTTTTTGAGACAGGGTTTCTCTGTGTAGCCTTGGCTGTTTTGGACTCACTTTGTAGACCAGGCTGGCCTCGAACTCACAGCGATCCACCTGCCTCTGCCTCCTGAGTGCTGGGATTAAAGGTGTGCGCCCCACCCCCCACCCCCCGCCTGGTGCCCTGGAGATTGTGACTTGAATATAGATGTCAGAGATCTCCTTATGAGACTCCGGCTCGAAGATGGTATTGGAACATCTGCCCCTGCACTTACTCAGGAACAAGATAATCAGAACAAAATCAACATAAAAAAGTAAACTGAGATTCGGTGGGCTAGAGGAGTTGGCAGCAGATCAGGCTACAAGCCTCTTCCTACTGTATGCTCAGGTGACTAGGTGGCATATACGATTGGTGGCCAGAATGTTGTATGCCCCTGGAGGAAAGGATACAGGAACAAAGTTAGATTAGCCAGAGTTATCTGTGCCCTACATTGGGGTGGGGGGGAGGGGGTAAGGGGGAAGGGGGAGGGGTCTTATATTGATGGATGAAGAATGATTTGGATAAATGATAATAGAATGAAGTATTAAGATTCCCCCCTCCCCCTTCCTAGACAAGTTAGCTCATACAGGGCCACTGTGATGTCACATGACCAAGGAACAAAAGAACAAGATTAGACATATAAATAAATTCTACAAATATATAAGATATAAACATTGTATTATGCCAGAAATTGAATAACAACTGCAACAGCTTTGGCCTGAAGAGTTTTTTCTTGGGCCTAATGACAATTAACACTCTTACTCATTAAAAGTTGACTATACACTGCTTGGGACATTGACAGTCTGCCCAGGGGAGGCTTGGAGATTTTCTTCCTGTCTAGTGCCCTTGAAATGGCAAGAGTCTGAGAACCGGCTGTCATGCCTTGGTAAAATATGCCTCAAGATTCTTAGAAGTTGAGTTGTGGGGTTGATGAGAGAAAATGATTGTAAAAGATAACTCTGTTCTGTCACAGTTTATCAATGATGACCAAACTTATGAGCAAGAGGAAGTAAAAACAGGGACAAAAAAAAAAAAATGTCATGTTTTGGAACAACATGCCTGCCTACTGAGTTCTGTATAAATAAAGAAGCACCGGACTGCCAGTCACTCAGGCTAATAAGATTCCCCCAGCTCCCGTGCCTGCCTCACTTCTCCCTCACTGGCTCATTATCTCCTCTGTGGGACCTGGCTATCGCCAGGGCTGGCCCCCGGCAGGTGAGTGGACCCTCAAAAGAACGAGTAGATGCCAGCTCTTTGCTTCTGCTTGGGTTGAGGATAATTCTCCCTCCACCCTAGAGAATGGATGACCATTCAAAATGCACTTTAAGGATCTCGGTTTGCAAAGGGGAACTGTCGCAATGTGTGGTTCTCCAGGAATACCCTCTGAGGCGTGGCCACTGTCCTGCCCAAACCCTTCTTCTATTCGCCTCTCACTCTAGCTGACTTGGACTGACCTGATCTATGTGAGACGCTGCATGAGGCTCAGGAGATGTTGCCCGGAAGGAGGCTCAGTCTTTGCCCTCCAGTCACTGCTCCTGCATGCTGGGGGAGGCCAAGCAGGCATGGAAGACAGCACTGTCTTCTTTTTTTTTATTTTTATTTTTTTATTTTATTTTTTCAGCTCTGTCTTCTTACAGCTCTGTTCTGTGAGCTGGAATTACTGTGTTTGACTGAACCCTATCAACAGCTGGCTCCAGGCTAGGGGGTGCAGGAGCCCTGCATGGGGGCGTAGAGTAGGGTGGGTGGGCGCATGCTGGAGAAAGCCTCACCTGGATCGTGAGGACTGTGTGATTGTTCCACGGTTCTTCTCCACATGCAGGGCCTGTCTACCTGCAGTGGATCCCTTACAGTGGATTTTCACGCCCTGTTCCCCTCAGTCTTCTTTTTTTTTGCTCTCTCTTGTTATCACGAGCATTTGCCTGCGAAATTCTGCGTAGAGAAGGGAAATTGAATCCTTGCTATCTCCGTGACTGGCTTTTTCAGAGACTGATAAATTCTGCAGAGCCTGAGCTGCTTGCAGTGTGCTGGGGTGGGTTCAGCTGAGAATTGGATCTCTGAGGTGAGGCAAACAGTCTGGGACTGAGCCGGTACCTCATTTCTGGCCTCTCTGTCCCCAGGTCTTGCAGCATACCACAAATACATGCAGTTCTGTGCAGTGGCCTTGATCCTGCAGCCTTTCTGATGCTAGGATTGGTCAACAGGAGTGAGCCGTGGTGCAGTCTTAGAGACTTAGGGGCCACTGCCTTCCTTGTGGGAAAGCATGGTGGGACTGCAGATTTCTCCTGGAGACTGGGCTTGCAGGCCCAAGCACATGCCAATACCTTCTTGCTTGGTCTAGGCTCATTAGTGGCTATGGACTGAAACCATTAATCTTGCCCTATCTTGTTATATCTGCATATGGACTTTGTATTTTAAACTGCATGAGACATTTAAGAACTAGTATTGGTAAAATTACAGTTTTGAACTCTTTTTCTTTTCTTTAAAAAAAAATTAGATGTGCTGGGTGTGGTTGTGCATGCCTTTAATCTCAACACTCGGGAAGCAGAGGCAGGAGAATCACTGTGAGTTCAAGGCCGGCCTGGTCTACAGAGAGAGAGAGTCCAGGACGGCCAAGGCTACACAGAGAAACCCTGTCTTGAACCCCCCCCAAAAAGATGTATTCATTTTATTTCATGTGTATATATTTTGCCCGCATGTTATGTATGTGTGCCATGTGTGTAATTGGTGCCCACTGAGGTGGCAAGAAGGCATAGCATCCCCTAGGACTGGAGTTATAGGTGGCTGTGACCCGCCATGTGAGTGCTGAGAGTTGAACCCATGTCTTCTTCAAGAGCAACAAGCTCTCTTCACCAGCGAGCCATTTCTCTAGTCCCCTCTTTAAAAATTTAAATAATTGCATTTACTAGCCATCTTGCTGGCCTTCTCCCCCCTTTAATGCAATACTAATAGCATTCATTTCTGTGCAATACCTACAACTGTCTCTTGCATGCTCCTCCCGCCCCCCTCCGCCTTGTCACTAGAGTAGGGTCATTTTTTGAGAAGCAAGCCAAAACCATCTGTAGGGGATGCTGGGCCAGACTCTGGCTGGTACCCACCCACTACTGGCACCTCCTCTCCCCTCATGAGTCTGGCCACTTCCTTTCTACTCTGCTCCTGGCTCACTTTTTTCTTTTTTTTCCTTTTCTGGGACTGCATCAGGCTCACAGAAACCTGGTGGGCTGGGTTTTACTTCTCCTTCTCTGAAGCACCATCCCTTTCTGAAGCCTGTGGCCCGTGTACCTCAGGTGGTACACGCTGTATTCGCTGAGCTCCTGCGTGTGTGTATCTATAGCCCCACTGCCTGCACCCGTGGGGCTGCTTTCAACTCGTCCCTATCTTCTGCCTCCATGGGTGCTGAGGATGGTGATGGCCCTATTCCCCGGAGAGAACCCCAGCGCCTGCCCCGCATACAAAGCCCTCAGCAGGGAGGAACTGTGGAAACCCAGCGTCTACCTGCTTTTGCCATCTTTGATGCATCCCAGCCTTACGAGACAGGTTGGTTCTCTGATGCTAAGAGCAGGTGTTCACATGTACTGAACAGTAATTACAAGGCTGGTGCGGTGCTCAGGACTCCTATCTGTTTTAACTCTCCGGCAAGCCAGCAAGGTTCTCACTGTAAAGAAACTTCAGAGATGTTTTTTCCTTGGCTAGAATACAAAGCACCAGGTTTCCCGATGTCATCCTCATACATATACCATCATGCTTGGTTCTTGTTTGCCCCTCCTCCCATGGAGCCTGCCTGTGTTCGCCCCTGTCCCCGCTCCCCCCCCCCCCCCCCCGGTTGATTCCTTCTTCCTCAGCCAGCCCTCTTTTGGGTGAAGAAACTCCAGCACAAGTGAGTGAAGTGACCTGTCGTGTGGGCCACAGCTAATTACCTCCCTGCGATGGTCACACCAATGACTTAAAATGAATGGCTTAACATGACAGAAGCGTATTCTCCTGTAGTTCTGGAGGCCAGAAGCCCAAAACCAAAGGACTAACAGGGCTGTGCAGGTTCTGGGGCCCCTAGGGATGACCCTTTGGTCTCCTCTGGAAGCTTCAAGCAGTCATGTGATTGCTTCCATCGTCCCTTGTCTTTCTTGTAAGGACAATTGGGCTTAGATATAGCTTCATCCGCTCCCAGGTAGTCTAGGCTGATCACCTCTGAAAATTCTCAGTAATGTTGACCAAAGCCCTTTTCCCAAATAGGTTACAATTGTAGGTTCCAGGGACTAGGATGTGGCTACATCTTTTTTTTTTTTTTTTTTTTTCTGGGTGGCGGAGCCAGGGGAGAGAAGGTAAGCATCTGTTAAGCACACACCAGGAGCTCAGGGATGTGCCCACTACTTCCTGGTTGGGACCGCCCAGGACTGCTCAAGCCAACACTTACACAGGCATGGATTTCCCTGTGTTACTCCTCTGTCCCCTTACCCTCCGTGACTTCAGCTCTCGGCCATTTCTTCTGAAGCCTTTTGGGCTGTTCGTCTTGGATTTAATAATTCTCATACCTTAATGAGTTCAGGAGGTCAGGCCTCAGGCTAGGAGAACAGCCTTGTACCTGGGTGGGTCTGATGGTTGTGGGACTCTTGCCTCAGTGGCTGCACCTCTAAAATAGGAGTGTGGGAGCAGCCTGATCCTATTAACCAAGTGTGGAGAAAAAGGCTGCCGCTGCGGAGGTGGCCTGACTGCTCGTTAAAAGTAGTGATTGAAGCTGGGTGGTGGTGGTGCACACCTTTAATCCCAGCACTTGGGAGGCAGAGGCAGGCGGATCACTGTGAGTTCGAGGCCAGCCTGGTCTACAAAGTGAGTCCAGGACAGCTAAAGCTACACAGAGAAACCCTGTCTTGAAAAACCAAAACCAAACCAAACCAAAACAAAACAAAACAAAAAAACAGGCTGCTCTTGGTTCTCTTCTCACTGTTGTGGCCCCAAGCAGCTATTTTCTACCAAATTAAAATCCACTCAGCACTCTTCTTGTCCCCAAATAAAAACTCCTCTCCGAGCTCTTGCCTGTTACAGCAAGGCTTTTTAATAGACTCTGCCTTGTAGAGCCATGAGACATATGTCCAATTAGCAGAATAATTTTGCTTAAGTATACAGATAAACTGTTGACTGACAACAGTGGCACATGTTGGCACCTAACTTCAGGCAGAGTAGTTTGGGAACTGGGATGTTGCCTCTTCCCCCATCTCAACCTATCTGTAGGCCTTTCCATCCCTCCATCTTGACCATCTGTATGATGGTGAGGGATATCTCATCACTGGGCAGAGTATCCAAGTATGGCTATTTATAGTGACAATCAAGCAGCTACTGCTTAGGGAACATCTATGGTATGCCAGCAATGTGTGGGATGCTGGGTATACAGTGATCCCGCCTCCCCCGCCTGCCCGAGACAGGGTTTTTCCTTTGGTTGCCCTGGAACCCGTTCTTGAGGGGACAAGAAGTGAGTATGAGTTGTGGAACTCACAAGAGCAGATACTCCAAGGGGACAGGGACTTGGTCTCTCTTTCTTGCCACCGTGTCACTCAGCACTGTGGGTTCAGTATATATTCTTAGATGAGCTGTTGGGAAGGAGCAAGATATTTTGAGCTCTCGCTGAGATGAAATGTAGTCATGGGATAAAGAGCAACTGAAAGTGAGGTGGAGGAGGGCTCTCTGACCTGGGTTGTGTCTGAAGAGCTGTCCAAGAGCCAGAAAGGGGAGAGGGGAGGCTCTCAGGGGAGCCAGAGCTGGCTCTGTGGTTCCCTGGCATCTGTTCAAAAGATGAACCAGTTTCCTTCCCCGTGTCCGTGTTGCCTCGCTACACTGATGATGGGCAGTCTCAAGAGGGAAGAGAGGACCATGAGCCAGAAGGAAGTAAGGCTGCTAGTGATGCCATGATCTTGAGATGGTGGGGTTGGTGATACCACCCAGGTGCACACTGGTAATCTGCGCAGCTCTGGGAAGCCAAAGACAAGGACAGAGGAGCACCTGAGAGAGAGACAGCAGTGCGAGGACTGACCAGATGCTGTTGGCCTTGAAGATGGGACGCGAGGGCCATGAGCCAGGAAACCCGGAGCAGCTCTAAAACCCAGAAAAAGTCAAGGGGATGTCTTTAGTTGGGATTTCTATTGCTGTAAAGAAAAACAAAAAAACAAACCACCTTGACCATGGCAACTCTTATAAAGGAAAACATTTGCTGAGTATTGGTGGTGCAGGCCTTTAATCCCAGCACTCAGGAGACAAAGGCAAGAGGATTTGTAAGTTTGAGGCCAGCCTAGTCTATAAAGTGAATCCAGGACAGCCAAGGCTACACAGAGAAACCTTGTCCTGAAAAGTGAATGAATGCATTTAATTGGAGCTGGTGTATAGTTTCGGAGGTTTCGTCCATCACTGCCATGGTGGGAAGCATGGCGGCGTGCAGGCTTGAGAGGACCTGAGAGTTCTACAACTGCATCCGCAGGCAACAGGAAGAAAGAGTGACACTAGGCAGCCTTGAGCATCTGAGACTTCAAAGCACCACCCCTTAGTGCCACATCTCCTCCTACAAAGCCACACCTGCTCTAACAAGGCCACACTTCCAATAGTGCCACTCACTATGGGCCTATGGGGATCATTTTCTTTCAAACCATCATAGGTGTGCTGGCATACACCTTTAATCACAGCAGAAACAGAGACAGGGAGAGCTCCATGAGTTCAAGGCCAGCTATGCTTATATAGTGAGACTCTGTCTCAAACCAAGAAGGAAGGAAGGAAGGAAAATAAATAAATAGAAATCAGAAAACTCAAGGAGATGGCTTCTCTCCCAGAGCCTCCATAGGGAATGCCACCTACTGACACTTCCGTTTTGTCCACAGAATCACTCTGGGCTTCTGACCTCCAGCACTCTAATTCTGTATTTTTTTTTTTTTTTTTTTTGTGCTTTTTTGTTTGTTTGTTTCTTTTTTGTTTTTTTTAAGACGGGGTTTCTCTGTGTAGCCTTGGCTGTCCTGGAACTTGCTCTGTAGACCAGGCTGGCCTCAGACTCAGAGATCTTTCTGCCTCTGTCTCCTGAGTGCTGGAATTAAAGGCATGTGCTACCACTGCTCAGCAGATAGTTTCCTTGATAAGAGTTGCCATGGTCATGGTGTTTGTTTGTTTGTTACAGCAATAGAAATCCCAACTAAGACAACCCGAGTGTTTTTCTGGGCTTTAGAGCTGCTCCAAGTTTCCTGGCTCATGGTCCTAACTTCCCATTCTCAAGGCCAACAGCATATGGTCAGTCCTCTCGCTACCGTCGCTGGTGCTCCTCTGTCCTTGTCTTTCACTTCCCAGGCCTGCACAGATCATCAGTGTGCACCTGGGCGGGGTCGGCGACACCGCCATCTCAAGATCATGGCACCTGGGTGGTGTCGCCAATCCCGCCATCTCAAGATTGTGGCATCATTAGCAGCCTTGCTTCCTTCTGCAGGGCTGGGAGCTGCTACTAGATCTGTTGAGAAAACAAATCTCACTATGAAAAATTCCGAATGTCATTACAAAGCACAGAGAGTAATGACATGAACGCTGAAAATATATTACCATAATCCTTTTGCTTGCTTACTATTGAAGAATTTTAAACTGTAATTTCAGTCTACACCTCTAAACGGTTCTAAGGAATCCCAGTGTCATTGGTGCGTGCAGTTAGACTAGCAAGCGTTAACATCATCTGTATTAGTCAGATGCTGCGACCCTTTCATACAGTTCCTCATGTTGTGGTGACCCCAGCCATAAAATTATTTTGTTGCTGCCTCATAATTGTAATTTTGCTACTGCTATGAGTCGCAATGTAAATGTGTGACATGCAGGGTATCTGATATACGACCCTCAAAAGGGGTCGAGACCCACAGCCTGAGAACCGCTGCTCTAGTGGAACTAGAGCGTGGATGTGTACAAAGTGGAATAGTTAGGTTGACTGAGCCAGACAGGCAGGGTGGTCCAGCAGTGGCTGTGTTCTATGGAAAGGCTGAGAACCCCATAGCTTCTCACTGCAGGAGGATGGATGGCACCAAAGGCCTGGAAAGATCCCCAGAGACCCATCAGTCTTCAGCCCTCCCAGGAAGGTCCAGGAAGCTGGGTTCTGATGTTACTGAAGGTCAGCAGCAGCTGTGGCAGCAGCAACAACAGCAGTAGGGTAGGTGGTCTTCACCACAAGAAGCAGAGGCAGGCAGGCAAAAGCAGCACTGCCATTTCCTCGGATCTCTTTCTATCTGGGCTGCTGTTGGAAGGTAGTGTCCACTTGGGGGACCTTCGCCCTTAGATAATTCTTCTGGGAAGGCGTGTCTCTTAGTTGATTTCAGACCCAGTCAAGTTGACACTCGCGTCATCTAATGGCTACCCGTGGTCAGTTTTCCCTAGGTTCTCTGCAGTGCCCTTCACGTGCCCCCGAACCTACTGCCCAGCCTCATCCTCTTTCCAAGAGCGAGGCCTTTTTTTTCTTTAAAATTTTTTTTATTAATTTATTCAGATTACAACTCAATTGTTATCCCATCACTTGTATCCTCCTATTTCTCCCTCCCTCCCGCTTTCACCCTATTCCCCTCCCCTAGGTCTATGACCGAGAGGGACCTCCTCCCCCACTATATGGTCAGAGGCTATCAAGTCTCATCTTGGTAGCCTGCTTATTCTTTCTTTGAGTGCCATCAGGCCTCCCCACCAAGGGGAGGTGGTCAAATATGGAGCACCAGAGTTCATGTCAGAGTCAGTCCCCGCTCTCCACATAACTGTGGAGAATGTCCTGTCCATTGGCTGGATCAGAGTAGGGGTTCAATGTTTACTGCTTGTATTGTCTTTGGATAGTGCAATAGCTTGCGCAGACTCCCCTGGGCCCCGATCCACCTTCTTGCCTATCTCTTGGGGTTTTGTTTTCTATCGTCAGCGATGAGAGTGCAAGGCTGTGTAGACATGAAGAGGCTCATCCTGCATCCAGGTCGGTATCCTGAACAAGTGATACTGGAGGGATGCAGGCTGTCTGGGTGTATTTTCTGCTCAAGGCCGTAGCACTTGTTATGCTTGTATGTAATCGCCTTTCTAGAGGTGCCCCTACTCTTCCGGTCTCTGAGCAACTGTGAGAACAAATTAGTTATGCATCTTCCCACTGCTCTTCTGGCCATTGGGTTCCCAAATGGATACTTTTCAGATTGAAGAGTGTAGGTCCCCAACTCCTGTGGGCATCTGTGGAGGCAGGCTTGCTCGCTGGCAGGATGAGCTGCAAGTTGCCAGTAATAATACTGTTGGTCTCTTAAATTCGCAACCTGTTTACTGTTGGCTGAGTTCTTGCAGTCATGACAGCTCATTTGTTGGGATTCCAGGGATGCTGGGACAACTTAATTTGCTTCATACCTTCCTAAATTGTTCACAGCAGTTTTTTTGTTTTTTTGTTTTGTTTTGTTTTTTTGTCAGCAGTTTTAATTCCACTGCTAGAGAGGCATTCCTGCAGCCTAGAACTCTGTTCCCTCTTACGATACAGGCGTTGGCCTGGGAGGTGGTTCATACCAGGCAAGCATGAGGGGTCAGGCCCTAGGACCCATGTTCAAAGAAAGTCAGGTAGATGTGCTGGTGCACACCTTAGCCCAGCACTTGGGCGAGAGAGGCAGGCACATCTCTGTGTTCGAGGCCAGCCTGGTCTACGTGGTATATTCCATGCCTGCTGGCGTTACCAGGTGAGTCTGTTTGTATTAGTTACCTTTCCAGTGCTGTGATAAGAGGGAGCTGGGGACGTGCTCTCTTTGAGCTGGAAATTGTCTTAACTCCCTTTTCTTCTTCTTCAGAAGTATGTTGACATTATATATACCCAGAGTGTCCAACCATCCTGCCTTGGCTTAGACTCACTTTATCGTTTAGGCAGGTTTTGAACTTGGGATCCTTTTGCCTCTGAGTGCTGGAAATGCAGGCCTGTACCACCAGGTGTGGTTTCAATGCCGTTTACCAACGGTAGCATCGGTTTCATTTCTGGGTTGATTTTGTTTGATGTTCATCCTTCTTCTCACACACTGTGTCGTGCTTTCTCCATCCTCTGCGCGCCAGTTAATTTTTCACTAGTTGTTAGATATTGCATTTTTTTTCTTTTGGGTGTTATATATTTTTGTCATGAATGTTTTTAAAATTTGTGCTGGGGCATTGTTAACTTGCTGGGGGGAGAGAGTTGGATTTATTTTCAGGTCTTGCTTTAGTATTTGTTAGTTGGGAATGAGAGAGTAGGTCTGGCTGGTGAGGCCGGAACTTCCCGGGTATGAATAGTGTCCCATGCATTATGAGGCTTTTCCAGTCTAGATGGTAGGAATAGGTCACATGGGAGTCCTGGTACCCAATTCTAATCTTGTGGGGTTGTCCTTTCTTTGGACTCAGGTAGTTTTTGCATGTGCACGTGCTGATTAGCCTGAGGCTGAACGCAGGTTGCCAGCTTTCCTTTAGTACTTACTTATCCTTTAGGAGTTAGTATTTTAGTATTTAGTATTTACGTCTCTCTCACCTGTGAACTCTTCCTAGACTTAACTCAAGGGTCCTTTTCATAGGAACTGTAGTAACCTGGGGCCACCATAGGCTCACCTTCTTTTTTCTTTTTATTGTATTTTTTTTTAATTAATTAATTTGTTTGATATATATGCGTGCTCTGTTTTTGTGCATATCAGAAGAGTGAAGCAGATTACATTACAGATGGTCATGAGCCACCATGTGGCTGCTGGGAATTGAACTCACAACCTCTGGAAGAAGAGCCAGTGTGCTTAACTGCTGAGCCATCTCTCCAGACCCTCGTCTTCCTTCTTTATGCCTTCATTGACAGCTGCACAGGGTTTGAAAAGCACTGTTTTGTATTTCGAATGTGAAAGTGAAGGTAAAAAAAGTCCCTTTTTTTTTTTTTTTTTTTTTTTTTTTAGGACATTAAGGTTAATGGCGTGGGAGACTCCCAAGTTTAGAGTTGCTATAAAGTAAGGCAGGAAGCCTCGGGTGGGGAGATGTTTTATAGTCACGGACATGCTATGCTGATTGGACACGAGTGTGATGTCAGAGAGGCCATTGCATCTGCCCAGCTCAAGGCAGGGGAGCAGTCTGGGTAGGTGGTGCTGGGTTGTGTGTGCTCAGTGTGTGGAACTGGAGGAGACTGCTGAGGAAGCAAAGCTACAGACTCGTATTAGCTAGCGCTTAACTTTGCAGCATCTTTGGAAGCTTTGAAGTTCTGGGTCCCTGTGGACATAAGAAGGGCTTTCCCCTCAGTAACGGATTCTGAGAGCTGGCATCTCTCCTGGCTCTGTGACTTCCTTAGATGCCAAGATTCCTTATTCCTCAGCCGCCTCCATTCAGCTCTTATACTCAAGGCCTCATCCCTTAGCTCTAAATGTCCAGGACCAGGTCCCAGACAGCTAGGCGTAGCTCCCTTGCCCCAAAGCCCGCAGTAATGACTCAAGCCGGGCAGTCCTGACCTGACCTGTCTCACCCCGTCTTTCCTATAGAACCCTCAACAAAGGCATTTGCCTATGCTTTCCACCCACCCTGGTAGTTTTCCACGAAGTCCTGTGTGTCCTGCCATGACTTCCAGGGATCTGTGATTAAAAACTTCCTTCATGATAACTGTGTCTGTGTTATGGATCTTACTATACTTGATTAAAATACTTCTTAGGCTTCCTTAGAACAAGTATAGAAATAACCTGCTTTGGCTGAGAACAGCACATATGTGACCCCACTTCCCAGCAACCTCAAGAGGTAGATACTGTTTTTTTTTGCTTTTGTTTTTGTTTTTGTCTTGTTTTTTTGAGACAGGGGTTTTCTGTGTAGCCTTGGCTGTTCTGAACACACTTTATAGACCAGGCTGGCCTCGAACTCACAGAGATGAGGTGGATATTGTTTCTGGAGTGAAGAGTGAGTTGAGAGAGGTTCTGTAACTTGCCCATGGTGCTGCTGCCGCCACTCACTGTCCTTGTCTTTGTGCTCATCGTCATCGTCTTTGGCATATGTTAATTGTGTGGTGTAATGAGTTTATTACGGCTTGGCTAAACATGCAAGCAGTATGCTTAATCCGATTCGAGACACAGTCGGCTCTGTTTGGAACCCATGGCCTTGTCTTTCACTGTCCCCTACTCCTTCCCATCTTTTGTGAGGCGCTTGTGTTTCTCTGTCTCAGGACACCCCCAAACCTTCCTTAGTTCTGATGGGGCTCCTGTGGATTCTGTCTGATGTCCCTTCCTTCCTGCCAAGTTTGGGGGTGAGTGGGTGGGTAGAGCCCCTGCTCCCAGGGGTTCAGGCAGGAAGAGAGAGTGGTCCTGCTTGGGCCTTTGCTTCGTTGGCTCAAATCAGTAATTAATCGGCGCTGAGTTTATCTTGTTAGTCATTCATCGTCCCATCTCTTGAACCACAAACCAAGCTGTCTAATAACAATGCTTTTAATTAATACGAGGCAGATTAAAACTCATTACAGCAAGGTTATTGATAATGAGGTAATCATAAGGCACGGTATTGAGCTGGGAGTGAAAAAGGAGAAGGGGTCTGGGCAGAGAGACCGTGCCAGCTGTTCTGTGATAGCTCAGTGCGGATGGGAGGCAGGTGTTGGGCTCTCGGTGATGAGCCACCGCACCCGCATATCCAGCTGATCAGTGAAGCAAGGTACTGGGTAAGGGCACAGCTGGGGTCCAGTGAGCAACTGGGTACCAGATGTCAAAGGTCATAGCAGAAATGGGATATGTCTGCAGGGATCCTGAAGTCTGTATGTTTAGAATAATGCTCCATTTCTGTGTGCATTTCTACCCCTTCCCTCCTTCCCTCTCTTTCTGACTTTTTGTGAGAGAGCCTAGAATTCTCTAGTTAGCCCAGATAGGCCTCAAGCTCACGAGCCTCCTGCCTCAGCCTGCAAGTGCTGGGGTTACAAGGTGTGTGCCACAGACGCTATTTGTATTTCTTGTAGCGTGATGCTTTGCAGTCTAGGTGACAGCCTGTAAAATTAGCTTTTGTTTCTATTAGGTTGGAGGACCTAGGCTTATTTGACTGAACCTAGTGTAGGGAGGGTGTGGGATAGAGGGTGTGGTGTCTGTCCTCGTCCTGTTGCCCCGCCCCACTTTTCAAGACAAGTTTTCTTTGTGTAGCCTTAGCTGTCTTGCAATTCATTCTGTTAGACCAGGTTGGTCTCGAACTCACAGAGATCCTTCTGCCTCTGCCTCCAGAGTGCTGGGACTAAAGGTGTGTGCCACCACCAACCTGGCTGTATTTAGCATCTTAGCCATTCTGACTTGGGTAAGATGAAATCTCAAAGTATTTAAAATTTTTAGTTCCCTGATGGCTAAGGATGTTTAACATTTTAAAAATGTTTCTCGTGTGAGTTCGAGGCCATCCTGGTCTACAGAGCGAGTTTCAGGACAGCCTAGGTTACACAGAGAAACCCTATCTCGAAAAGAAAAAAAAAAAATTCAGCCATTTGTATTTCATCTTTTGGGAACTCTCTGATTTATTGATTTTTAGACATTTCATTTCCTGGGAAGATTGACTTGTTTCTCCCCGGCCTCTTTCTCCTAATTTCTGAGCACTGGCTGTATGCTAGACCACGCTAAGCTTGATTTTTATGTCTTACCTTACTTAGCACAGTGATAAGCATGATTATTGTCCCTGATATGCTCAGGAAGAGACCAAGGTTCTGAAGTTTATTAACTTGCTGAGGTTTGATGGCAGGTAAGCAGCAATGAAGGATTTAGGCCCCAGCCTTCCTGACTCTAGTGTCAGTGCCATTGACTAGCAAGTCACATGACTTTCTTTGTTTGCTTAGGGATGAACACATCTTTTGTAGCCGTCTCAAATGTATATAGTTGGATCCAACCGTTGGGGCTACCTCATTTCCTAACCTGGTGACAACGATCCAGTACCTGTCACGTGGGGTGATGGGGCAGCTGTCTTCCCTGCCTGATGTTGCTAGTTTTGGCTCTATGGACGTATGTCCGCTGCTCAGTTGATATTGTGGTTTTCTATGCAGAGACTGTGGTGCACTTCTGCACTGCGAACCCAGGACATACAAACCCTCCCCCAAAGCTCATTTCATTGCCCATGGCACAGAGGATACAGGGCAGAGTGTCTGGAGGATGAAGGTTTGGACCGTTCATCTCCTGGCTGCGAGGCTTCGAGATTGTCACTTGAACCCTGGATTACTTACTCTTTATGGGCATATCAGAGATCAGAGACTGCTGTGCCGGGGAGCTGGCTTAGTTTGTGAAGTGCTTGCCTCGCGAGTGTGAGGTTTTTGATTCCCAGAACCCATGTAAAATGGTGAGCATGATGTGTGCTTGTAATCCCGGGAGGCTCAGATGAGTGATGGAGCTAGGTGGGTCCCCAGGGTTCACTGACCACCCAGTCCACGTGGTGAAGGAGGCTTACAGGCTGGTAAGAGACTGTGTCTTAAACAAAGGGGGAAAGGCAGCTGAGGAGTGACACTTGAGGCTGTCTTCTGAAACACACGTGCACGTATGCACACACGCGTGCGCGCGCACACACACACACACACACACACACACACACACACACACCACACAGAGAGCCAGACAGAAAGACACAGAGATAGAGGTAGACAGGGCATGGGGGAGGAGGAGGGATACAGAGAGGAAGACATGGGGTTGAGGAGGGAGAGATTTAGTTTCCAGAAGTAATACGCAGATTAAAATAAATCTGTATTTGAGTGTTTGCTGTAGGACAGGTGTGTATTTACACTAGTGCACTGGACAGATGCTTTTGCATTTATTACAGCTGCCGCTGTTTGATGGGCCTTAGTACTGTGGCAGCCATTAGCTCCTTAAAAATCACTACATGTAACGATCCGTCTTCAGTGATTTAACAGTGCAGTCCCTCCGCTGCCACACCAGCCACATGTCAAGCGCACAGTAGCCACCCTGTAGGCAGAAGAGTGGAACAATTCCTTGTCACAGGAGGTTCACTGGGCAGTCAGTGTGTGCTCAGGTGGCTCTCGTTTATCAGCTCGTCCCTTCGGTACTTGTGTCGTGTATATGTGTGTGTGTGTGTGTGCGCGCGGGCGTGCGTGTACTCAAGGATGAGTGCTTCAGGAACAGAGTCAAGAGGGCGAGGAGGTCAGGAGATCCTGGGAGCTTTGTCCACCAAGTGTACATGTGCGGCTGGACGGTGATCCCAGGAAGAGAGAATTGTCATTCCTCCATGGATTCTGCTGAGCTGCCAGTAGGCTCAGCACCATGCGGTGCCAAGTGGAGTGAGGGAAAGCCAGAAACCATACTAAGTCGGCAACTTCCTGAATGTTAGAATGCGCCTGGCTTCTGATTTGAAAGGACATTGGGCCTGTGGGAGCTAGAGTGGAACAGGAGCCCTGGGGGGCTGAGTGTTGTTATTTGGCGTTTGTATTTTTCACCATAACAGAATACTTTAAGTTTTCAGTATCAATGTTTCTTGTCTCTGAGTATGTGTGTGTGTGTGTGTGTGTGTGTTGAGAATGGGCGTGCATATATGAGTGTGTGTGTGTGTGTGTGTGTGTGTGTGTGTGTGTGTGTGTGTGTTAGAAGCTGATGAAGGTGATCTCAGGGCTTCTTTAGTGGAAATGAGGGTGCCATATGCAGTAGCTACTGACTCAGTTTTCTGGATCCTGGTTTTGTGGGTATATCACCTATCTTTGTCCCCAGTCTACATTTTTGGTGACTGGGTGGCTTACCCTGAGGCACACTGAATGTACTGTACCCAGGAACTGATTGATGTCCCAGGGTTGACTGGCCTCCCTGGGCTTGGGTGAGCCAAGGACACCAGTGTTGCTCAGTGTTGGAAGGTGACTATCCCTTTGCGCCAAGAGATAACCATTTGTCACTGTTTCAATTCACAGGTGTGGGACAATGAACTGTTTCCTTTTGTAAGGTGCTAGCCAGAATGAGGCCAGTACTTCCCAAGACTCACAGCAACAGAGGCATGTAGACACGCACACACACGTGCATGTGCATACACATGTACCCAGTGCACCCTACAATGTACGTGCACACACAGCAACACACGCTGCAACCTTCAGGATGCACACACATAGTGGCAAACACACACACATAAACACACACACTTACACACACACAAACCATGGTTTACATTTTTCTCTTGATCTGAAAAACCCTTCAATTTTCATCTTAATCATTGCACATTTAATTTCAGGGCTTAGCACTGTGTATCACCCAGCTTCTAATTACATAAGTAATTTGAACAGGGGAAATTGAATGTGAAGAATTATTAAGCAGTGAAAGATGGCTAACTCCTAAAAGAGATCCAGTGAGGTTCTAATGGGAGCAGCAGCAAACACACCCTGCAGCTGCTCCTGGAGACAAGGGGCAGGGAACAAGGCCCGGTCTGACGACTTAGCTGAGTTCTTTCCACCTCTTGAGCAGCCTGCTGGCTGGCTGAGGAGTTTGTCAGTGAGTAAGTAGCAGGCAGCAAGCTAACCTGTGGGACCAGCCTTTTGGGTGCTCAACACATTATGGAGGGAGTCGCCTGGTTCCCAGACTACAAGAACTGGAGAGTGTAGGGCACTGCTAATCTGGGAGGTCCCTGGAGGGAGCAGTGCCTGCCCCTGCGGGCTGCTCAGGAACTATTAAGAGTGATGCTTACATCTTTGTGCTTCTCATAGAGTCCCCCTTCTGCCCAAACCTAATACCTAGCTTTGGGATCAAAGAAGCAGTGGGACCCACAGCTGAGAGGCAGTGGAGATAGTCCCACTTACAGGGGTTTGATTTACTAAAGTTTTTTTTTTTTTTTAAACACCTTTAAGGGCGGGGGAATGGTCTAATTGGTAAAGTGCCTGCTGTGTAAGCATGGGCACCTGAGTTTGGAGTTCTGTCACCTACATGAAAATTGCATGTGGTGCTGAACATCTGTAACTGCAGCACTCAGGGAGCTGGGAGACAGGTTGGATCCTGGGAGCTCACTGGCTGGCCAGCCTGAAAGAGTGGGTGGTCCAGCCTCAGTGACAGACCGGTCTCAAAAATTAAAGTGGAGAGTGACTGAGGAGGACACCTGATGTTGGCCACTGCCCTCCACAGGTACTCACACCTGCTGACTTCTTCCTCCATAAGAGTTTTGATCTTTATGCTGAGCACATCAGCTCTTATCACAACTATAGCTTAGCCTCGGCCAGCTATGGCCACTGCTTTACCCAGTTCCATATGTCCTTCCACTGTCTGGGAGTGGGCAGCTTTGACCTGGTTTCAGTTCTTTGTGGTCTGGGATTGAGCCAAACCCTTATGGATGCTAGTCAGGCATTCTGCCAGCTGAACTGCATCCCCAGCTCCCCATTTTTTTCATGTCTCAAGAGAATTTCCCTGCCTCCCAACTCTTAACTCCTCTGGGGTCACTCTCCAATTTAGGATTCATTTCTTTCTCACTGTTTCCTGCTACGGGAAACAGATTGTTATTGGTGCCACTTGGGCCCTGTCTGCATCAAGGCTGGAGGACTCCACGGGGCGTGGGGGTGAGGATGGAGCTGGAGGAAGATAGAGGTCCCCTAGACTGGGTTGTGATGGGCATCAGAGTTTTATACCAGGGTTAGAAATGGATGGGTCCCTGTGGGGTTGAAGACAGCCTGGAGCTGGGATATGGGTGTTTAGGGCTGCAGTATTCTTTTATTTTTAATTTTCGGAATTTTTATTTATTTCATTTTCTGTCTCTCAGTGTTTGCCTGCATGCGTGGATGTGTACCAAGTGTGTGCCAGGTGCCCATGGAGGTCAGATGAGGGCACTGGATTCCTTAGAACTGGAGCTACAGATGGCTGTGAGCTGCCATGTGGGTGCTGCGAACCAGACCAAGTCCTCTGCAAGAGCAGCCAGTGTTCTTAACTGCTGAGCCATCTCTCCAGCCCCCAGGGATTTCTTCTTACTATCCAAGGCAGCGGTTCTCACCCTTCCTAATGCTTCGACCCTCATGTTGTACTGACCCCAAACCATAAAATTATTTTTGTTGCTACTTCATAACTGTAATTTTGCTTCTGTTATGAATTGTAGTGTAAACATCTGTGTTTTCTGATGGTCTTAGATGACCCCCACGAAAGGGGTCATAACCCATAGGGTGAGAACTGCTGATCTAAAGCAACAGGTTGCTGTGTGGCTTACCTGGCAACTAACTACACAGGAAGAGATCTCTTCCATCTTGTTAACCCTTCACAAAGTTTTATTGCTAATTACATCCTTATTCTTCTTAGCACCCGAGAGTGTAAGTTCATCTTCAGTTGTTTAGCTCCTTTGCTGCTTTGTCGGTAGAAGCAGCTAACAGGTCCCCACAATGCACTGGGACTCCTTGTCTCCTAAATTACATGCAAGGCCCATCTTTCCTTAGAGGCTGTAGTTCCTACAAGGCAGGACTGACCTCATCTCAAGACCCTTAGCTGCACTGGGCTGAGGACTCGGGAGGACCAGCCTGGGTGCGTGTAGGGACGCCTCTCAGCTCTATTAGGACAGAGTCGCATCAGGGCGTAAACGAAGGGTCTCATCTTTGACCACCTACCCAGCTGTCTGCTCCATGTGTGCGAATAAAGCCGCAGATTAAGTGTTTTACAGCCTTTCCTTGGACATTCATTTCTGTTTTCTAAATAGGACAACTGATTTTCGCATCTTTAAAGGTATCAACTCTGCCTCCCTGATCTACTTTGAGGATTAAAAAATATGATGTGTATGAGTAGTTATTATTATCATTATTATTTACTATTATTACTGTCATCATCCTGTCAGTGGCCGAGGAGTAGGTGGCAAAAGTATTAGCTCAGCAAACTCTTGAATGAGTCAGGGTATTAGTCTCCGTTAATAGCTGTGAATGCTCATAGGTGGGGGGGTGAGGCTCTGGCCACTTAAGCTTTGATAGACTGGAGGAAGACTGGAAACAGCAGATTGTGTGTAGAGGCTGGCCTCTGGGTGGCATTAGAAGTGACTGCACTGGGGACCAGGAGAACATTAAAGCCAAAGGTGAAACACTGTTTAAGAATCCTCAATGGTCCTAGTTTGAGCTCAGTCAAGGCACATAGGCATGTTCTTCCCTATCTGACCCCTATCTGTCTATCTTTGATCCAAGGAGCTAGAATCCTCATGGTCTTGTGCTTTATGTACCATTAATCCCAAACTGGTTTTAGTTTCTGGTCCATGTCGTAGTATTTTGTGCCTGCAATGCCATTGAAGTCTGCCAGTTTCTAAAATACCTTTGATTGTGTTATTTGATTGTGTCCTCAGTGCTTAGAGTAAGTCTAAGAAGGTACACCTTTTTCCATTTCTACTAACATTGTCCTCCCCACATTGTCCTCCCCACATTGTCCTCCCCACTGCCTCCTCCTGCTTCTAAATGGCTATATTTGGACTCGAAGCTAGAATGACACATCTTTCAGGGAATTAAAAATGTTATATTGAAAAAAAAAAAAGCCAAAGGTGAAAAGACAGGTGTGCCTGCGTGCATGCAGTGTGTGTGTGCCTGCACTGGGGGGTAAACAAAGGTGTTTGGGCAGAGGCAGGGAAAGAGAATGCTGTCCAGGGAACAGGCTGCTCTCACTTCTCTGTCTCGTCTGTCTCCTGCAGGTGCATCTCCGCTCTGCCAGGCGTCTCTGTGAGCTCTGCTGTGCCAACCGGGGCACCTTCATCAAGGTGGGCCAGCACCTGGGGGCTCTGGACTACCTGCTGCCAGAGGAGTACACCAGCACGCTGAAGGTGTTGCACAGTCAGGCCCCACAAAGCAGCATGCAAGAGGTCCGGCAGGTCATCCGAGAAGACCTGGGCAAGGAGGTACTTTGTGCTGGGGCAGGGAGGGACCAGAGCGAAAAGCGCACCTTACAAAAAGGCTCCGGCCAAATATGGGGCACCAGAGATCCTGTGAAAGTCAGTCCCCAGTCTCCACTTAACTGTGGAGAATGTTCTGTCCCTTGGTTAGAACTGGGTAGGGGTTTGATGGTGACTGCACGTTTTGTCCTTGGTTGGTGCCTTTGATCAAGCAGAACCCCTGGGCTCAGATCCGCCCATCATGTCCCTTTGTGGGGGAGGCCCAATGGCACTCAGAGGAAGAATAGCGGACTACCAAGAAGAGACTTGATACCCTAGCATCATATTCAGGGGGAGGAGGTCCCCCTCGGTCACAGTCATAGGGAAGGGGATTGGGGTGAAAGTGGGAGGGAGGGAGGAATGGGAGGATGTAAGGGATGGGATAGAAAATGAGATGTAATATGAATTATTTTATTTTTCAATAAAAATGTGTTAAAAAAAAAAAGGCTCCAGCAGAGTTCTCGCTGCTTGGGCCTAGGGTAGTGAGGGTCTGTCACTCATGCCGAATCAAATGTCTCAGCAAAGTTCAGTGCTAACCAGATGCTAGAAGGGAGCCTCAGAGACTATTACTAAGAACTGTTAGCTGAAATATGAGATGTCCGTATTCGATAGCGTTGGCTGGTAACCCTAAGAAGATTCGCCGCTTCAGTCTAATACTGTCTGTCAGCCCCTGGGGGTTACTGCATGCTGTTAACTGTTGTGTGCTACACTGTCACAGTTGGTCCTCACAGCAAGTGTGAGGTGAGAACTATTACTGACTCCCTTTTGCAGCTGAGGGATGGAGGCACGCACACGGTGCTAAAATGCCATCAGCACACCACCCAGCTCCCTGCGTTGGCAGCCTGCTTCATCTCCAGGGATGGGATGTTTACTCTTATCTGCCACCGAAAGTGCTCCAGTTCTATTGTCAGTGCCCATTGACCATTACTGCCGGGCGGCGTGGTGTGGAATGCTTTTAATCCCTGTCTTGGGAAGCAGAGGCAGATAGATCTTTGTGAGTTCGAGGCCAGCCTGGTCTATAGAGTAAATTCCAGAACAGCCAAGGGCTACATAGTAAGACCCTGTCTCAAAAAGAAGAGAGAGAGAAAAAGAGAGAGAGAGAGAAAGAGAGAGAGAGAGAGAGGAAGAAGAAGAAGAAGAAGAAGAAGAAGAAGAAGAAGAAGAAGAAGAAGAAGAAGAAGAAGAAGAAGAAGAAGGGGGGAGGGAAAGACTTCCTTAGAATAGAGGCTCTAGAACTAACCTTGTCAAGTCCCAACAAGATTTGCAATATGTGGGCTTTGTTTTTTGTTTTTTTGCGTGTTTTTGGTGCAGTTGCTTGGATCCTCACTGGCATGTTCCAGAGAAAGGGCGGGGTTGGAGTGACCATTGCAGGTGGCTGAGTAACAGGTTAGACCCAGCATCAAGACTCTGTGTGCTGCAGTTTGAGCCCCATGCCCACCTCTAGGCCTCTACTGAGGCCCCATTCCCCTCACACAGTTCCTTGTCTTCTGTAGTTTCCTGAGCTACATGAGCTGAAAGTCCAGCCTTCAGCAGCTGATGCCTCTTCTGAGATTGGTCCGTAACTGTTGCTCTTTCCTAGTCATCCTTAGGTTAAAACCCTGGGGGGGCTGGAGGGATGACTCAGTACTTGAGAGGGCTTGCCATCTTCCAGTGGACTCACAGTGGGCAGCTAACTCACAACCACCTTTAACTTCAGCTCCTGGGATCTGTTGCACTATTCTGACCTCCATGGGCACCTGTGTATGCATGTGGCTTGCACTGGAGTACATGCATGTGCGCACGCACACACACACACACACACACACACACACACACACACACACACACACAAAGAGAATAAAATAAAACCCTTCATAAGTCTTTTGATGCACACCCACGCAACCCACCTGCTCCTCCCCACCACCTACCTGTTTTATGACTGCCTCACGTGGGAGGAGCTTTGGCGCCACAGTCTTGGACCCGGCATAGGTTATGTGCTCTGGGCACCTCGCCTTTTCTGTAAAATGAGGAAGACCATAGTGCCCAGTTTATAGGCTTGGCATGAAGATTGTGGAGGATAATAGGCAGCAAATAAGAAGGGTGTGCCCTGCCATTTTCTCTCTGTGTACCCCTAGCCTTCAGTGCCGGTGGCCTTGGTCCCTGCTCTGCCTGGAATGCTTTTTACTATATTCTCTGTCTGCCAAGTGATTCTAGGCCAGTTGTCCATCTGTCCATCAATCAAGCAAATGCCAAACAGAGTGCTAGGTGCTGTTATCTCATACAAATTGCGGCTGCCCTGGGAAGTCCTTGACCTCCCTAGACCATCTGTATCGGGCCCAGATAGCCCAGCACCCTCCAACGGTTGCCTTGTGGCTTGGTTGGAATCAGGCCATTCTATTGCAAGTCAGAAAACCATTAGGGGTGAAGATCATGACAGTCCATTTTCTCTGGACCTGTAGCACCAGGATAGGAAAGTATATATGGTAGGAGCCAGCGTTTGTTAATGGGCAAATTAACTTTTCTAGATTATGCAAGGCAAGGCTGAGGATGGGCAGAGGTGGGATAAGATCAGCCCTGCTGGTTTTTTTTTTTTTTTTTTACTGATATGTGGAGCTGATAGTAAGCCTCCAGCATTCAGCTAAAGAGATCCTGCATGTCAGCGATGGCTTAGCCTGCAGAGAGGCTCATGGTCTGACCCTGTGGGGCCCGGGTCAGGCACAGTTGCTTCCAAGACTCCCTTGCTCTGGGGAACATTTTATCCAGAAGGAGAGCGGAGGAATGATAGGCAGATTGGCTTCGGGCTGGAATCAGGGAGAAAGCTGGAGGCTGGCAGTGCAGGGCCTGGGCAGAGGAACACCAGGCAGGGCAGCAGTGACACGGTTGGCATGGTGCCAGTCTGCACAACCACTGCCTCAGGCTGAGACTGTTGGCCTCTGGCTTCCAGCAGTGTGAGAGCCACCCCCACCCCAAGCTAAAATGAAATAAGTCACTGTAATAACAGTGCTGAGCATGTCATGCTGGCATGTGGCAGCTCAGCAGGGGTGGATGGGGGTGAGGGTGGTAGGAAAAGATTAACCCTTGGAGGCATCGGGGTAAGGAGTGGGGCAAGAACAGGCCAGTGGCACCTTCTGGGCCAGGGCAGGGCAGAGGGAGGTGTCAACAGCCATGCTGGGCCCAGCCAACTGGCTGCAGGATGTTTGGGGTTGGAAGTTATCTCCATCCTTCTCCAGCTGAGCAGGCCTCAGCCCGGTGGCTGTATGGCCATTGGCCCAGTTTGTCTAGAGCCCTCCTGAGAAAGTAAGGCTATTGTCTAGGTCAGTTCTGAGGGGCTGCCCCTCAATGCTGGGGAGCCTAGAAACCTTGTTTTTTGTTTTTGTTTTTTTAACCACAGACCTTGTAGGTACTCAGTCAGAGTCCCCTCCCTTCCCCTTCCTCACCCCCCCACCCCCTGTCGTGCCACCCCAGGAAGGTAGCATTTGTTCTCTGGTGACACAGTTTTTCATCTGTGGGTGGAGGGGAGGGGAAAGGGGCTGTGTGGGAGGCAGGGTGGGTGAGTGTGGGGGTGTGAGGGCGGAGGAAATCACTCACTTTGCACTCCCTCCTCCTGCAGCCCCTCCCAGGACACTGCTGGGGGGGCCCTCTCTGTAAGGGCAGTGGTAATGGGCTGCACTAGTTCCCACCCCCTGCAGCTGTGGGCCCTTCCTGTGGCAACTCCGCTCCGTCCCTAGTTTCCAGGATGTAGTCGGAAGACGCTGGATATCCTGCACCACCATTTTCCTAGCTCTCCAGTGCTTGGCAAGGTTTTAAGGTCATCCCAAGTTCAAAGACTGTGAGCACATCTACTTCTCAGGCTACAGGCAGGGGGAGCAGCTTAGGGTGCTGCTTTGGTCCCCGACAGCTTAGTTCATGTGTTTCTTAAGGACCCTTCTCATCCAGAGTCCTTGAAAGTCAAGCCATTTCTGGTTCAAGGTAGTAGAGGTTGGCCCGAGAGGGCATCCCCACTATAGGGATGGCACATAAGATGGAGGCAACAGCATTCCTGGACTCTTTGCCTCATGATTACGTTTGGTTCCAGATGAGTCCCATGGGTAGTACCATCAGTGTTGAGAAAAAGATCATAGAAGGTCTTCATCCTTGCATAGGGACTGGCTTAGAAGAGTTCTGGGGGCCACTTGGCTAAGCGAAAGACAGCAGAGAGTAATAGGAGGAGGCCCGAGAGCTTGTTCCTAAAGAGACAGGGACTTTTTCTGCTGTCTCAGAAGTGACCTTGGTCTGCACTGAGTTGAATATTTCTGTTCTGTTCCCTGACCACCCTTAGGGCCACAGGTCCAAATGCAGTACCTACCTTGGCCAGCAGATGGCGCCTAAGCTCACAAGTCAGGGATGTGTGTTGGAGCCCTGATCCTTTCCTGCTAAGGGGTGGTGCCCTGAAGGATGACATTCAGGCTCTTTTTACTCTTGGCTGTAGTCCAAGGAGGCCAGACTGACATCTCTTCACTGTGAATGGGGCAGGTAGAGGCCTGAGAAGAGGCTGTTGACTATTGCTGTTGTTTGAGTAATTGTCCTCTTAAGGATCTGTGCTTCAAAGGCTTAGACTTTGGAGTCATGGAGTCCCACCTGTAGTGGAAAGAGCCCACAGGGAGGACTTAGGCCACTGGGAACTGTCATAGCTACTTTTCTTATTGCCGTAGTGAACGAGTGGGAAGAGCAATGGAAGGTAGGAGGGGCTTATTTGGTTCTGGGCCTGAGCGTGCAGTCCACCATGACGGTAAAGCGTAGTAGCAGGACTGTGAGGCTGCCACAGTGCTTTTAAGGTGGCTCTTCTCACCTCAGATAACCCAACGTAAAGAATTCTTTACAGAAACGGTATTTGATAGTGCTAAACACCATTACTCTGACCACTAAGATTGGCCATCACAGGGACCCTTGAAGGGGATTGGTAGCCCCTTGCTTGTCTCTCTTCGCTTCCTGATCATGAGGCAAGCATCCTGCCCCCATTCTACCCACTCTCAGCCCTCAGCCTCATGAGTGAGTCCTTTGAGCAAATGGGCCCATCCCTACATCTTCCTCACCTGGGTGGGGACTGCTCTGCACAACCCCCCCCCCCCCGACCAGTTCTAACAACCCATGACTTGTGCCTTAACACCCTTTCCTTCCTTCTTTCTTCTTTTTTCTTGTTTGTGGTAATAGCTGGACTATGTGAGAAAGGAGCAGTTTTAGACCCTGATGTCACGGTTTGACTTCATTCCAGACCCCATGGTAGGAGACAGGCTGATAATGCCTGTCACAGGAAGGTTCGAGGAGTTTGCACGAGAGAAAGGGATCCTATTCAAGCAAATAGAGACTTTCTGAAAACCATGGCATCTCACCCAGGCTCTTCCAAGATGGGTGGGGCTACAGATGGGAGGAGGGGCTTCCCTGGTGGATGGCATAGGCTCAGCAAAGGTGTCGCGGTAGAAGAGGCAAAAGCTAGGAGGTGACTGAGCTTTGTTCACTAGACTCCAGTGGTTATGAGCAAGGCTGCATTTTCAAGGGCTGTCAGTGTTCTTTTTAGAATGGGAGCCTGAGGGAACAAATGAATTGGAGGGGACCCGGGGCAAGGGAGGCTGAAGGGGCTGACATAGAGCTAGAGGAGGAGGGAAGGATCGAGACTGAGCTGATTGTCTGAGCGATGCAGTGGTGTGGTCTTTCTCTTATCTTCTTGAGACAGGGTTTCTCTGTGTCACCCTGGCTGTCCTGGAACTCACTCTGTAGACCAGGCTGGCCTTGAACTCACAGTCATCTGCCTGCCTCTGCCTCCCGAGTGCCACCAACCCGGCAGATGTGATCATCTCTTATAAGTGGGCAAGTAAGGTGGAAGAGAGTGTAGGGATGGTGGGACTTAGGAAGTGATCATGATTGTCAGCTACGCCGGCACAGCCATCTTTGATTACTGATACACCCCCACACATGCATGTCTGCCCACAGACATAAGTGAGCCAGGACGCAACAATACATCTCAACACGTGATCCAAGTATGTAGGCGCAGTATGGACACCCGTAATCCTAGTTCTTGCGAGGTCGAGGATCATGAGTTTGAGGGCAGCCTGGGATACACACACACACACACACACACACACACACACACACACACACACACACTGAAATAAGGGAAGAGAAAAGAGAGCAAGCAAAAGTCAATGATGGATGGAGGTTTGTAATTGTCGTGGAATATAGTTGTGCTGTGCCATATAAGATTGTCATCGCTGAAATTTTATGTGAAGCTAAAGAGAATGACGTCACGGGCTAGAGCTTAGTCTGGAAGCTCTCACCTTTGTGTAGTTTGTGTCCTCTAAGTTTAGGTCACTCTTTTGCCATTGAACTCCCCTACCAGGAGTGCTGGGGTATAGAATTGGCTTTGTTTTGAGGTTTCCCATAGTTTCTGGGGATGAGCACATTATGTTTTCATGAGTGTTGTATGTTGCAGGTATTTAGTGTTCTTGGCCAAACATATGGCTGGAGTTTCTTTGAAGATTCAGAAGAGACTGGGGTGGGGGGGTGACTGTAGGTGTACCCCTTTTCTGTACAAACCCACAGGAGCATGTGGGGGATGGTTTCTTTGTCATGTTTTTTTTTTTGTTGTTGTTGTTTTGTTTTGTTTTTTGCTCTGGGTTGAATCAAAAGTTCAGAAAAGGTAAGAAGTTTCTCCATCAAAGATGTCAGTTGCTTATTGAACTTGGTGGTCCCGGTCAGAAAGACAGCACGGTGGAGTGCAAGAACCAGCCAGAAAAAAAGGGCAAAAGGAAGGGGAGCTAGGAGAAGGGGTAGCCTGGGCAGGGAGCACACAGGACTGCTGCTGGCTCAGGGAAACCTTGGTAAGAAGTAGGACAAACTGTCCCCTGCAGGCAGCCTTTCCTCCAGGCCAGCACCTCTTTGCCAGGGCTGGGAACACTGTCACCCCTCTGTTACCCTGAGTCATCCAGAGGAGCTGAACTAATGAGATACAGATATATGTTTCTTTCTATGCATGCATATAAATATGTCCAAAGATACATTGCTTTTTTATTTTAATTGGATTATGTGATTGTAGAGGCTAGCAAGTCCAAACCTGGCAGAGTGGCCCTGCCAGAATCCTAGTAAGAGCCAGTGCTGTAGTTCAGGTTCAGACGTGAAGGCCATCTGCTAGCAGAATTCCCTCTTGCTTCAGGGATCACATCTAATTGCGTGAGGCCCACTCACATATGGAGGGCAACCTGTTAGACTAATAAATCGGATGGGAAGGTCTGTAATTCCAGTACTGTGGAGGTGGAGACAGGAGGATTGCAGTTTGGAGGCCAGCCTGAGCTACATAGTGAAACAGTGTCTTAAAACCCAAGGGGCTGGGTTTTGGATTTCCAGTGTAGCTCGGTGGTAGCACGCTTGCTTGCCTTGCTTTCTCAAGGCCCTGGCTTTGACCTCAGCCCCGGCCATAAGAAAAAAGGGGGCAATCCATTGAGAGTAACAATTACTCTAGTATCTGGGCACAGTGGCCCAGCCAGGACGGTGCAGAGATTAACCACCTCAGTTCTCCATGTGCCCCTTGAGGGGAACTGTGTGTTCAAACCCCCACTTGATATTTATATTGAACTGAGGGGCAGGAGCCAAACTCCCTGTTGGTTTATCAGTTTTGTGGCCATGGGTTTACTATTTCCCATTTCCTTTTCTGTTGACTCTGTTGAGGGTGGGCTTGTGGTGGGTGAGCAGGAACAGAGTGTTAGAACATTGTGTCCATCTGTCTGCTACTCTCTGTCCTTTTATGCATACATACTTACTGAGCTCCTCCTCTGCAGGTACCGTGTCAGCCCCTTGGGCTCCATGCTCTTAGGAGCCCTGGTCTTCTTGGTCCCAGTGCTCTTACTCTGGCGGGGGCCTGATGATGTCAGCTTGCCTCACTGGCCTGCAGTCATCTATAGGATCACATTTTTGGCTTCAGCTGTCCTTTGCCCGGCTTCTCCTGGCCTGAATGCTACCTTTGTTTGTCCTGGCACATGGCTTGTGTCCACAGATTGTCCCTAAGAAGGACACCAAGTGAATGTTCTGGGACTGGAACAGAAGGATCTGGTAGCCACGCAGCTGGCATGAAGAAGTGGGCACGGGCGGGGAGGGAGAGCAGCCCTTCCTCCTGGCTTGTCTTCATCATCCTGCCTTCCCAGCAGATCTCAATAAAAAATACATTTATATTAAAAACATAATGAAGAATAAAAAAACATTTTCCCCCAATAATGCCAAACATCAAAAGGAGATTTTTATCAATTATGAGAGAGAAAGATTTTGGCCATAAAATGGTAATTTAATGAGTAGGAGACGGATGGCGGGAAGCATTAACGTCAGGCACAATGGATGGCCTGCCATTAGTCACTAGAGGAGAGACAGGCGAGGCAGTAGCCATACAGCCTGGCTGGCCCTTTTTTGATGCCTCCCCACCCCCTCGACCCTAGCCCTGTCTCCCTTAATCTTTTCCTCTCCTTGCCTGCTGCTGAGTCCTTGCTCCAGCCTCTAGCTTTCTCTAGCTTTGCCTTGGCTCAGCCTATTTCTTTTCCCGACTCAGTTTCTGCTCTAGTCTCCGAGGCGCCTTCCTTATGAATTTTTTAATTAAAAAAAAAACCAACTTTTTTTTTGAGACATAGTTTCACTGTGTAGCCCTGGCTGTTTTGGATCTCACTCTGTAGACCAGGCTGGCCTTGGACTTGTAGAGATCTGCCTGCCTCTGAGGGGATTAAAGACGTGCTCCACCATGCCCTGCTTATTGTAAGGTCATCATGAGTCACACATCCCTGTGGTTAGGTGGCTCTTGTGTCTGTGGAGAAGGCCTCACAACGTGAAGAGCAGGAGCTGCCTTGTGGCCTAGCCTTCCTGGGCTTCTCTAGGGCTCCTCTGCTTTCTTACTTTTAGAGTTTTTAATTTAATTTAATTTAATTTAATTTTATGTGTGTGAGTCTTTTGTCTACAGGCATGTATGTGTACCACTATTCCACTAGTGGTAGCTAGCCACTATTCCACATGGTGTCCCGAGGGGCAGCTTCCTGTCAACGCTTTCTTCTGTGGTTCCCTCAGGTCCCCAAGTGAGGATCATTGGCCCTTTTCAGCACTTGTCATTAGTTACTTTCCAGGACTGAATATTTCATGGTGTCCAAGTTGGGCTAGGTATACAGTAGGTCAACAGAATTCTAGAACTGGGTTGCTTCTGTTTCCTTGAAGCCTTCACTGAGCTCTCTAGGCAGGTTAGATGGACCCTCTTGTGAGTATGAAGCACATGACTGTGCTTTGCATGGTCGGTTGTCCGGTTGTCTCTGTGCTGGCTTGTGGTCTCGTAAGTTGGAGTTCCCTCAGCACACAGCCCAGGACTTGCGTACAAAAACCTTAGCAGAGGATTATTAGGTGAGCGGAGCTTCTGTCTGACTTGGAATTGGAGTCCTGCTTGAATTCCAGGTGCTCTGCATCATCCTGGGTATGATCTTTTTAGCCTTGGTTTCCTTGTTAGTAGACAGGCGTGATCAAGGAACCTGTGTCTTAATAGGGCTGTGGTAAGGACTGAAAGATAGATGCCATATTGAAATGCTTCAGGACTTTTGCCTGGGCAGTGATGGTCTAGGTAAGACCTCAAAAGCACAGATAAGAACAAAACTAGACCAACAGAATGAAAAAGCTTCTACACAGAAAAGAAAACAGTCAACAGACTGCCGAGACAACCTGCAGCGTGGGAGGAAGTAGCTGCAAGCTAGCTCTTCAACAAAGGAATAATATCCATAGTTTATTAGAAACAAAACCAAAGGAAAAAACCCTACACCCACCTCATTAGGAAAAAAAAAAAAAGACATATTAAGAATTAAGTGTAAGGGGCTGGAGAGATGGCTCAGCAGATAAGAGCACTGTCTGCTCTTCCAGAGGTCCTGAGTTCAATTCCCGACAACCACATGGTGGCTCACAACCATCTATACTGGGATCTGATGTCCTCTTCTGGCATGCAGCTGTACATGCAGATAGAGCACTCATACATACATTAAAAAAAATTATGTGTGATGGCAAATTCCCTCAATCCCAGCACTTGGAAGTTAGAGGCAGGAGAATCTGTATGATTTCCAGGCCAGCCTGGTCTATGTAGTGAGTTCTAGGCCAGCCAGAGCTACATAGCGTGACCATGTCTCAAAAAACAACAAAAACACATAACAACAAGAAATAGGCCAATGCTCTCAAAAGAAGCCATATTATGTGGCTACTAAGTATTTGAGAAGAACACTCAACATTGCTAATCAGGGAAATGCAGGTCCAAGTTGTGTGACCTGAGAGTGGTGGTGTCCACTTGTAAGTGCAGCAGAAGGCTGAGACAAGAGGATCCCTGCAAGTTGAAGTCTAGCCTGAGATGCATAGTAAGTTCAAGAGTAGTTTGGGATACATAGGAAAAACCTGGTCTCAACCCTCAGCTTCTTCAAAGCTCATCTCCTGAAAATGAGATATCTCATGCCAATTAAAATGGCTCTTAGGAAAAAGACAAGGACATAGAGAACAGGAAATTTTGCACACTTTGCCCCTTCTTGAGATAGGATCTTGCTGTGTGGCCCCGGCTTCTCTGGAACTCGATACTTAGACTAAACTTCCTGGTCTTTTCAAGTTCCGGGATAATTGGTGTACACCACCACTCCGTACCTCTCCTGCAGCTTTCAGTCTACTGTGGAAAGCAGTGTCGAGCTTCCTCAGGTCGCTTGGATCAGACCACTGTATGATTCAGTAGTCCTATTATTGGGTCCCTCTCTAAAGAAATCAGCATGCAAAGAGATGTCTGCATTGTCGTGATAGCCAAGATATGGCACCCATCTAAGTGCCCAAAAGATAAGGTGATACATATACATGGGAGATAATCCAGCAACAGTAAAGAGTGAAATTTTGTCATTTGCAACAGCATGTCATTGTGAGGTCACTGTGTCAAGTGAAATGAACCAGACACTGAGAGGCAAATACTGGCATGTTTTCTTTCATATATGGAAGCCGAAGAAGTTCACTACCTAAAAACAGCCAGGGGTTGAGCAGTGTAGTGAGGAGTGGGATCTGGAGAGGTTGGCTGGTGGGTATGTGGTTGCAGTTTGATAGGAGGAAAAGAAACTGTTTTCTAGAAGGGTGACTACAATTTGCAGTATTATACTGTATATTTCAGAATAGAAGAGAGGATTTCAAATGTTTTCACCCTAAAGAAACAATGACTCTTCTGGGTGATGGATCTGCTGACTGTTCTGATTTGGTCATTATCTGTTGTATGTGTGTATCAAAAATCTCTGTATCCTCATAAGTATGCATAATTAGTACATTCCCTCCCCCCCCAAAAAAACCACAGCCATCCGGAGCACATGGCCTGTTGTAGAGTAAATGCCAGGAACTGTCAGCTGTTCTTCTGTACTGAGCCCTCTTAGTATATGCAGGAAGCTCCTAGTTCCTGGGTCTTCCCTGGCTTTGACAAACAGCTCTGTTTTTCACCCTGCCAGTCCATAAGCAAGTGCATTAAGCAGAAGCAACCCATTGGAACCATGGCTTTTGGCTTTATAAGGGTTGTCTTAGTTTGAGTTTCTTTTGTTGTGAAGAGTCATCATGATCACAGAAACATTTATAGAGGAAAACATATAATTGGGGGCTGGTGTACAGTTCAGAGGTTCAGTCCATTGTCATTATGGCTGGAAGCATGGCAGCACACAGGCAGACATGGTGCTGGAGAGGAGCTGAGAGTTCTATACCTGGATCTGAAGGCAGCAGGAAGAGACAGGGAGCCACTAGGCCTGACTTGAGCTTCTGAGACTTCAAAGCCCACCCTTAGTAGCACACTTCTTCCAACTAGATCTCACCTCCTAATTGCACCACTCTTTATGTGCCTAAGGAGGCCAATTTCCTTTCAGATCACCCTAACGGCTTAGAAACCTTCTGGTTCAACCTTGCGGATCCTAAGTGAGGAAATTTGCCTTGATTGGCATAGCTAGAAGGTGGAAAGTGGGGTCAAAGCCATGTGTCCCTGCTCTTGGGTTCTTCCTCTGTAATGGTTTAGGGGGGAAGTTTAGAGTCTCATGGGAGGCTGGTCCTGAACAATCAGGCTGGACCCAGGTCCTAAGAAGCCTCCACCCCTCCCTCGAGACCTTGCGGTCTCCTGTGGACTTTGAAGAAAATATATTGGCATACACCCATATCCCTCAAGACCACGGAATTCTTGGTCAAAGAGCTAGCATGGGCCCTGAGTGGTCATGGGGTTTCACTCCCTCCACTGGCTGCAGTTCCTGGTCTGAGAAGAAACGTCACTGTTGTTGTTGTAAGAGCTTCAGTAACTGCCCAGGGGGCGGACCTTGAAGAGACAGACCCACTCTCTTTCTTTTTTGTTCTGGAGGCTGGAAATTAGAGATGGAGCTGGGCCTAAGCTACCTCTCCCCCTTCACAGGAGTTGGGAAGGTCTGTCTTTCCCATCCAGCACCTGCCAGCTGCTGCCAGTATCTGGGTTTGCATGGCCTGAGCCTCTGACTCCTTTGTCTCTTGGCCTTTTTATAAGGATACTCGCCACTAGGCCGAGGGCCTAGCTTGTTGCAGTATGCACGACCTCGTTAACTTAGTAAACTGCAACTCAAGGGTCTTAACTTACATGCTGAAGTTCAGGAGGGGACACGGACCTGGAGAGGGGCAGAGGTGGGCTTTGGTGCAGTCTTTCTGAGCTCTCCTTTCAGCTTCCCTCTGCAAGTCATCCTCAAACCACAGTTGGAGGGTTAAGTAGCATTCCTCTCTGTATTAGTTACTTTTTGCTGCTATGACAAAACGACAAAATATCCAACAAAAGCAATTTAAGGAAGGAAGGATTTATTTGGCTCACAGTTCACGGGTATAGGCCACCATGGGAAGGAAGTCATGGCAACAAGAGTGTGAGGCAGCTGGTCACATTGCTTCTGTAGTTTTGGAGCAGAGTGAGATAAATGTTTGTGCTTAGCTTGTTTTCTGTTTTCGGCCCTTTTTATTCCGCTCAAGACCTCCTCCCTTGTAAAGGCGCTGCCCAGTTAGGGTGAATCTTCTTACCCCACTTACCTCATCAACCAGACACACCCAGGGTTGTCTCCAAAGTGATTCTCATCCTGTCAAGGTGACAGCTTCACCTTCATGCTTCCTAGTTGAAGAATCGGAGGCTCTGAGATGTTAGCAGGGGTGAGAGCCACAATTAAAATCAAGTCAGAGAGCAGGGAGGGAGGGGGAGGGAGGGGAGAAGAGAGGAAAGAGGAAAGAGAGGAGAGAGAGGGTGTGAGTTCTTGACCAGGCACCTGTGCATGCAAAGCCTGGGTCTGAGATGAAGCTGTTTTAGGCAGAGAGCCAACAGGGAAAGACAGATAGAAGGGACCTGTGCAGTGCCTTATGGGGGAGGGTCTGTGGAGTGGGGCACGATTGGTGTTCATTCCTTCCTCTTGCCAACGCCTAGACCACCAGCTGGGTGGGGGTAGATGATGGATGATATGGTCAGGCTGACAGCTGTCCCTGAGCCCCCCAGATCTGTCAGAGGGACCACAGCATCCTCATCCCCTCCCAGAACAGAGCCCAGGTCCTCCCTCAACTTGGTAGCAAGAAGAGGAATGGTCCTGCAGGCTACTGGGGCCTAGGTCAGCTCAGGTGATTGTCTCTGGTGTCTTCCTGTCTTCCTGTGACCCAGAAGTGGTCATGTTGTTGGTGTGGTTCAAGAAGAGATGGCTGGAGGCAGGGTTTAGGCTCTGCCAGTTTGCCAGGGAACAAAGCTGCCAGCATGGATCAAGTGCTTGCTGCATGGTGGGTGTGCAGCTCAGCTTGGGCATTCCTGGAAGGGGGCTCCAGGACAAGCCTTCGAGAGAGTTTTGTGGGGAGCTCAGAGGTCGCCATGTGGCTGAGGGAAGAGGAGGCAGCTGGTGACCCTGTTCTCTTAAACAAGCTGCCACTGTGAGCAGAGGGGACCTAGACCTGTGGAGTAACTGAGGGATGGTGCCACATACCCAGGGCAAGGGGAAATGCAGTTTTTAATGCTCCAACTTCCTAACCTTTTTACATGTGGCTGCCCCCAGGGGCTGTCCAGATGATCATATGAAAGGGGCAGGTGGGAGGGAAGGGGCAGGTGGGAGGGAAGGGGCAGGTGGGAGGGAAGGGGCAGGTGGGAGGGAAGGGGCAGGTGGGAGGGAAGGGGCAGGTGGGAGGGAAGGGGCAGGTGGGAGGGAAGGGGCAGGTGGGAGGGAAGGGGCAAGTGGGAAGGGGCAGGTGGGAGGGAAGGGGCAGGTGGGAGGGAAGGGGCAGGTGGGAGGGAAGGGCAGGTGGGAGGGAAGGGGCAGGTGGGAGGGAAGGGGCAGGTGGGAGGGAAGGGGCAGGTGGGAAGGGGCGAGTGGGGCTGGTGTCTTGTTTAGTTAATTCTCATGGCTGCCCTGTGAGGAGAAACCCATTTTGTAGGGGAAGGGGGACGCAAATAGTTCAGAGATCAAGTCCTGAGCCTTCCTAAGGAGACTGCCAGGGGAGCCTTGCCTTTTAACTCCCATATTCTCTGGCTTCCCATAAGGAGCCCTGTGCTTTTCACAGTTTCTGTCCTGGCAGGGTAATGTTTTTTCCTGTGATTCCTAAGAAGAAAGTTATTAAGTGCTTCTTCTGTCTGAAATGGACACTGGGTATTTTCAAGCATGTAGTCTCATTTAGTCCCAGAGCAGCTTGGCAAGGTGTGTGTGTGTGTGTGTGTGTGTGTGTGGTGTGTGTGTGTGTGTGTGTGGTATGTGTGTGTGGTGTGTGTGTGGTGTGTGTGTGTGGTGTGTGCGTGTGGTGTGTGCGTGGTGTGTGTGTGTGTATGTGTTGTGTGTGTTGTGTGTGTGTGTTGTGTGTGTGTGGTGTGTGTGTATGTGTGTGTGTATGTGTGTGTGTGTGGTGTGTGTGTTGTGTGTGTGTGTATGTGTGTGTGTGGTGTGTGTGTGTGGTGTGTGTGTGTGGTGTATGTGTGTGTGTGTATGTGTGTGTGGGGTGTGTGTATGTGTGTGTGTGGGGTGTGTGTGTGTGTGGTGTGTGTGTGTTGTGTGTGTTGTGTGTGTGTGTGGTGTGTGTGTGTGGTGTGTGTGTGTGTGGTGTGTGTGTGTGGTGTGTGTGGTGTGTGTGTGTGGTGTGTGTGTGTGGTGTGTGTGGTGTGTGTGTGTATGTGTGTGTGTGTGTGGGTGTGTGTGTGGGTGTGTGTGTGTGGTGTGTGTGGTGTGTGGTGTGTGTGTGTGTGTGGTGTGTGTGGTGTGTGTGTGTGTGTGGTGTGTGTGTGGTGTGTGTGGTGTGTGTGTGGTGTGTGTGGTGGTGTGTGTGTGTGGTGTGTGTGGTGTGTGTGTGTGGTGTGTGTGTGGTGTGTGTGTGTGTGTGATCCTTTACTCCAGTGTTCTTAGATGAGGAAAGTACATCCAATATAGAGACTTTTGATCACACAGCAGTGACTGAGCCAGGGACTGGACAGGTGCGCTTTGTTGACAGTGACTCCAGAGTCCCGCCCACTTTAGTTACACAGGCTGCCCCTAGGAAGAGATGGGCCTGGTTCAAGGCTGTGCTGATAAGTTGGTGAAGCTAGACTGAGCCAGCACCCAATCTGCCCATGAGGCTCTTCTCCTTGCTCTGATCTCACCTGGGTCTGCAGTCTTGCCTGCAGTGTCAGGCTGCCTTTGAGCTGTTACCTCAAGAGCCAGTCAGCTGATGGCTAAGTAATGGCCTCAGGGAGTGAAGGACAGATGGCCTGGCTCTTGTGTGCTCCTCTGGAGAAGCGGCCAGTGCCCTGTGCTTGCAAGCTGTGGTTGGAGGGGAGGGGGTGCTCTCTTCCAGGAAGAGCCCCCACCATTGTTTCTTCCCACCAGCCTTCTACCTGATGCTGCCCTTGGGCTGCAGACAGAGGTGTGCTATGCATGTCTGGCTGATTTATGTTCACCACCGAAACAATAATGTTTAATCTGGAAAGGGCTAATCAATTTTTTATGCTGATTATGAATCAGCCAGGTGGGCCTGCTGCTTCATTCATGGAGCTTCAGGAACGAGTCCATTCCCTAGCTTGGGCCTCTGTGGTGATGTATGCCGGGGGGCCATGCTTTAAGGAGAGTCCCTCTTTGGAGCCTGTACCTCTTGGGAAGAGAAAGAGTGTGCCTGAGTGTGTGTGTGTGTATACATGTGTAGGTGTGTGTTTGAACATGTATGTTTGTGTGCATGCTAGAATGTATGCACCATGTGCATATATGTGTAGGTGTGTCTATGTGTAAATGTGCATGCACACACATTTGTGTTTATTTGTATGTACATATATTGCACATGCACACATTGTGTGTTTTTGTGTATGTGTATACATGTCTTTATAAACATGAAGATATCTGTATGTATACATGTATATTATGTATCTGTTTGCATGTATGTGTGTGTGTGTGTGTGTGTGTGTGTATTTGTGTGTGCATCTCTAACCAGGGAGGTAGCCTGACTCCATATGGAGAATGAGACTTGAGTATGCATGTATGTTTGCATACGTGAATGTACTCATGTGTCAGCTTATGTGCCTGTGTACACCCCTTTAACCAGGTGTAGACTGAATCTAGGTAGAGTTCCAGGCCTGCCTGTTCATGCTTGTTGACTGTGGGCACCTGTATGTTGCTGTGTTTAGATTGGCTGCTATGGGCCTTGGACATAGTTTGGAAATTATAAGTTGGAAGGAAAGGATCACACCATCATGGAATTGGAAAGGTCAGTGAATCCTCTAACACTCTCCTCTTGTAATTTAGGAATGAAGACCAAAATGGTAAAGCAACTTCCTGAAGTCAACAGCTGGATGGCAGTGTGGGTCTCCTTTCAGTCCTGTATCCCTCCAGTGGCTGCACATTCTTCCATAGTGCATGGGTGAGAGTCAGAGTAGGGACTTTAAGAGCTGCTAGGAGCCAGGCGAGGTTGTGCTTGCCTGTAATTCTAGCACTGGGGGAGGCAGAGGCAGGTGGATCTCTGTGAGTTCAAGGCTAGCCTGGTCTGCAAAGCAAGCCCAGGACAGCCAAGAATAGACAGAGAAACCCTGTCTCAAAAAACCACCACCACCACCACCACCACCACCACCACCACCACCACCACCAACACCACCACCACCAACAACAACAAAGAGCTGCTCGGACTGGCTAGCCCTAGACACGGTTGTGACATGCTGCAATATAAGGTCAGCGTAGAATGGACGAGAGTTCCCCTGAGCTTTTGCTTCCAGCGCTCCTGGGTCCCACAGGAGTGTGCAGAGAGGGATGAGCTAGAACTTTCTGGAGGAGGGAGTGAGCAGGATGCAGCGTAGAGAGGAGAATGAGCAGAAAGGCTGTTGAGCACCTGTACACGGGTGGCACGGCCTGCGCTGGCTGACAACTAAGCTAGGACAGGGTGTCACCTTGGGGGTGTCACCCCAGGGAGGTATGTGACTATGGAGAGAAAGTAGGGACGACAGTGTCTATGTAGCTCAAGTGTCCAAGGCTGGGCCACTGGGGTTTGTGGTCTCTGTGTGGGTCTTCTGTTGTCTGCTTATAAACTCTCTGACTCCTCAACTGGCCCTGGAACTTCCGTTGTGTGGCCCTGCGTTATACAGTTGAACAAGCTTCTGTGATGGAGCTCAGTTTTTGGTTATTGGGATCACAGCAATAAAACTTCAGTGACTCCTGTGTATGTGTCACAAGGAGAAAGAAGCACACAGTGTTCTGGATAATAAATTCAGGAGGTGAAGTTGGCCTGTTAGAGGAAGTGGTTTGGAAGTTGTGATCCAGAGGTAGTTAAGGGATGGATGTGACATTACAACTGAAACACCCGAGGCCTAAGGGCAGAAAGAATCTGATCAGGGACAGAAGGAGGTGGTGACTGCAGGCAGGGGATGGAGAAATTGGGGAGATCTGAGACTGGAAGCTATTCACTGGCCCCAGGAAGAGCACAGCATGGTCTCATGTGTGGTAGCTGGTCTACAGAACTATCTGGAAGACCAGTTAAATGTCTTTCATGGTCATCCAGGCAACAGGTGATGTTGATTGGACCATGACGGTGGAGCAGGAGGGGGTGGGTGGGCGTACTTGGAGACTGAATTAAATGGGGAGGGGGTGGGTGTTGTCAGAGGAAGGCACCAGGATCCACCCTCAGGGTTCTGACGGAACAGTGGTAACCTTAGTACTGAGTCCAGTGCTGAAAAGGACCAAAGAAGAGCTGGCCACTTGAGGAGAGTCTTCTATAGTGCTGGGATTTACAGTTGCTTCCTATCTGCAGGATAGAAACCATTAGTGAGGGTCTGAGTGGCCCTGGGTTCATGTAGGAATGAGTGGTCGATGCTGACAAAGGGCCTGAGGAGGCAGCTCAGTGCAGTGCTTGCCCTGCAAGTATGAAGCTCTGAGTTTAACACCCAAAACCCAGGTAAATAGTAAGGTGTGGTGGACTTGTAATCCCAGCACTAGGGAGGCAGAGACAGGTGTATCACTGGAGCTCCTTGGCCAGCCAATCTAAGTCTACTTGGCAAGTGACAGACCAATGAGAGATCCTGTCTCAAAAAAGGTGTACGATGCCCAAGGAATGTCAGGGTTGTCCTCTGGATGATGCAGGGCTGTTTGCACACATACGCACTAAGGCTGAACTGACCACAGTGTTGGGATTCTAGAAATTTAAAATTGAAATAACACATTAGCATGCTGGGGCCATGAAAGCTTTAGGGTGTTTCCCTGTAGCCAGGTGTGTGGAAGGAGAGGCCCATTGCAACAGCTGGAGATCCTGTCAGTGCTGTAGTCATGTGACAGAAGGTTTTTCGGGGCTGTGTAGCTCTCCCTTAGGGCCTAAGTTTGGTGACTGCTGATTACCTGAGAAGCTGCACTTAGTGGCTCTCCTGCAAAGGGGAGAAATGCCGCTGAAGGCCTGTGGGCTTGGCCTCGGCCCAGGGGTTGGGAAAGAACAACCTGAGGAAACAGCTGGGAACAGAAGACCTTACACCGTGGGAGGGGAAATGGGCTGCTCCTCATGTCATTACCTGGTGTGGGAGTCATGAAAGCTCTGGCACTCACTCTTGGCCATATCATGGGATTCCTGTTTGGTCCGTGTTGCCCTGAAGGTGTCCCCAGCTTTCTGGTACATCTTTGTCCTGGAAATGTGACAAAAGGCTAAGAACTGCCTTATACTTTGGCACTTATATTGTGTGCCAGGGGTCAGCAGACAGGTAGAAATGGCCTGCATAAGATTCCTACTGCTGCGGTGACAAGTCTGCACATTTAGTGGTTTCAGTCAACACTTGCTTACTATTTTTCTGTTTTGCACGGTAGAAATCCTAAAATTAAGATATTGGCTATTGTTCCACATCTGGTGTCTGGTGGTTGCCTGGGTTCAGTGTCCAGCAGGCAGGTCCAAGTGCTTTTTGCTTCTGGACGGAAACAGAGGGACCTTGAGTTCAGAGGTCCTGTTTCTCAGGAGTGGCTTAGAGGGCTCAGGGCAAGGTCCGTGCCCTAGGTGAGGCTCCCTGTCTCATGGGGGAGGGGTGGTAGGGGGTGGAAATGAGTTTTCCACTGGCTGTTACAGTTAGCTCTTTAAAAATGAGATTGCGGGCTGGAGAGATGGCTCAGAGGTTAAGAGCACTTGACTGCTCCTCCAGAGGTCTTGAGTTCAATTCCCAGCAACCACATGGTGGCTCACTACCATCTATAATGAGATCTGATGCCCTCTTCTGGTCTGCAGGTGTACCTGCAGGCAGAGCACTGTATACATAATAATAATAATAAAAATATTAGATGTCAGTGGAAACTTGGGAAGTTCCAAAACCCTATGATGATGAAAAAAGGGTTATAGCCGTTTGTTAAGTGGCAGAGGATGCTGGTGGACACCCAAAACTGGCCAGAAGGCAGGCAGCACTAATCTCACAGCGATAGAGTGAGCTTCAGCAGCTGCCAAGGCATCTCTGCCATTGCTGCCTGACTGGCAGTCAAGCCCAGGGTGTCCAGCAGTGATTCTTCCCCAGAATAAAGGCATCTCAGATGGTTGTGGTGGAGGAGTGGAGTGAGAGAGCAAGCCTTTATTCTTGTTAATCAGGGACATTATATCCCTTGGGCAGTGGGAGGGGTTTCAAGGGTGAATGTGTTTGATTTGCTGGGGCTAGGGGTGCCAGGGATACTTAATCTACATATAACAAAACAGTTCTATCATAAGAAGGAAAAGCAGTACTTAGTTATCCTAGGGGCGGGGGAGACTCTCCAGATACAGCTAAAGGTCACTGGTTGAAAGCCAAGACCCCAAGACATCTTATTAGCATAGGGCGAGTATCTCTAGGAATCCCTAGGTGCTTGCTGAACTGGCTTCTTATCAAGAAAGAGTCAGGCTTGTAATCTTCTCTGAGGGCTATGTGACACTCCTTAGGGGGTCTGGGGTTCCCCTGATCAAGCAGAGAGGGAACCCCACTGGGAAAGGGAGTCCATTGTTGTGTAGTGAGCTCAGAGGCTATCGGAAATACCAGACTTTGACCTTACAGCAGGGTCCCACAGTCGGCCAAGGCACATTCCTTCTGGAGACCCTAGGAGGGACTTTCTTGTCCTTTTGTGGCTTGTAGAAGCTGGTTGCTATCTTGCTTTATGGCCCCTTCCACTAGTAAAATAGTAGCGTCTTCAAATTCCTTTCTCAGCCTCTCACCTCCATTCTGCTCTTTAAATCTGACCCTTGTGCACCCCATCCTCTCTCCCTTCCCCCCTTTTCTTCTATTTCCTTTTTTTCTTCAGTACTGGGGAATGGATCTAGGGCCTCATGCATATTGGGCAAACCCTCTACCAATGGGTTATAGTCTCACTTCCTCGTGTGCGTGTGTGCGTGCGTGTACGTGTGTGCGTGCATGTGTGTGTGTACGTGTACATGCATGGAGGTCAGGGGACAACTTACCGAGTTGGCACCTGGGGATTTAAATTAAGTCATCATGCTTAGTAGGAAGGGCCTTTATCTATTGAGCTCCTGCGACACTGGGTCCTGGCCGCTCTCCTCACTTTGGGATCTCTAAGTTTGTTTTCCCTGTGCAGTCACTTCTGCCATGTAAGATCACATTTGCAGCTTTGGGGATGGAAACATAGTCTAGTTTTTCTGCCCTACCCTAGGGCCTGAAAGTGCATGTTTTGACTTTCACAGGTCATATTCTTTTTGTCACGGTGGCTCAACTCTGCCTAGTATGAGGGGGGCTGTGCATATATGTGAATGGATATTCCATTAGCAGGTTGGCAGGGAGGTTGCCATACAGCTGTTGTGTATGTGTGTGTGCGCGCATGTGTGTTTTTCTCTGCGTGTGGTATATGTATGTGTGCATGTGTCTTCATCTATCTCTCTCTCTCTATTTATTTATTTATTTGTAAAGATATAGTTTCTCTGTGTGGCTCTGGCTGGCCTAGAATTTTCTTTGTAGACTAGCTAGCCCCAAACTCATAGATCCACCTGCTTCTGCCTCCTGAGTGCTGGGATCAAAGGTGGTGCCTTTTTTTTTTTTTTTTTTTTTTTGAGACAGGATCTCTCACTGAACAGCTGGCTGATTTGGTTAGCTTTTTCTGTAGGTACTGGGGATCCAAAGTCAGGTCCTTTTGCTTGTTCAGGAAACACTGTACCCACGGGGCTGTCTTCCCGGCTCTGTAACCGGAGCATCCTCCTGTAACTGGAGCATGCTCTCCTGCCTTGTGGCCTCAGTAGATCTGCTGTAGTTGAGTTTCTCTTCCTGTTCAAATTTCTGGGTACTGCATCTTCTTCACCTGGAAAGCGAGTGTAGAAAATGTCTTCCTGCATGTTCTGGATTCCTTGTTCTGGGCTCTGGGGCATGCGGACATAGCTTAGGCATGCTGCCAGAGCTCAGGAAGCCCGTCCGAACAGCAGCTGTGCCTATAAGTGAGGGACACCATGTTTTCTAGTGTACCCCCTCTCTCATTTTGAGCTTAGGGACATCTGAAGGTGGTTGGAGAAGGGCTGTGGGGTTTGTGAGGCTGAGCCTGTTAAGTTTCAGAATTTATGAGCTCCACAGAACACCAGCCTTGCTCTCCTGAGATCAGGGACCCCTTCTCTGTGGTGGAAGGGGCCAGGAAGCCCAAGTTGGTCTGGATTCTGTATTGGGAGTAACTTGTCATCAGATCCTTGGCTCTCTCTTGTCCCTGTATGCCATTGCTCCTTGTTCCTGTCCCTTCATAGTGCTCACAAGGACCGATCATTGCCCTCTTCATTTGTGACGACTTGATACATTCTTATCTGTCCCCCCTTCCCTTTACATTCCTGCTGGTGACGTCAGAAGATGGTGGCTGGATTCATTTTGTACTTACTCCCCCTTAAGTCCTCAGTGACAGCCACTGTGCCCTGCACACGTTAGTCACTTAGGAAATGCTTGTGTGTGTGTAAAGAAGGATGACCTTTGGTGAGTGTGGGTAATAGCTCGTGTAGCTAACCTCCAGAGGGAGTTGAGGAATTAGGAAAGAGTGCTTTGAGGACACTTGACGTTAATGCAGATATAACGTGTTGCCTGTGGTTGATTTGAACATCCCGTTCCTGAGAAGCTGAGTTATCCCGATTCTCCCTTCAGCATACCTAGGCTCAGAATCAAGGAGGTGGAAAGGCCTTATGCGTGCCAGCTGGCACTGGAAGGCAGAAAGTTCCAGACTTCTGGTCCTAGGCATTGGGACTACATCTTGGCTCTGCAATGGAATGAGAACACTTAGCTTGCCTAGGTGCACTGCGGCTTCAGGAGTGGCTCATTGCCTATTCTCTGATCACCCAGGGGACACCTGCTCAGGCTGTGCCCTGGCTGGGGGGTGGGTGGGTCACGATTTCATAATCTTCTTTATCTAGGATCTATGGTCTCTCATCTCAGAGACCTCGGACATAGGCAGGAGCATATACGCGCCACCCTCCAAGGCTGTAGAGTTATTAAGATGGGGGAAGTTGAAGGATTAGATTTATCACAGGCAGTGGTGGATTATGAAGAATAATTTGTCAAATGTCAGTGTCTGAGCCTACAATTTACAGAAGGTTTGCTTAAGCTGAGGAGATCTGATTGGACCGCCCTTCCCCCACCACTAATGAATGACAGCTCTAATGGGATGGCTTCCCAGGCTGGCCAGCTACACTGGGTGTTTATCTGCTTTTTAGTAATCATTATTAACATAAAAATCCCTTAGAGTTTCTTCAGGCACAGTTCTTTTTTTTTTTTTTTTTTTGTTTTTCGAGACAAGGTCTCTCTGTGTTAGCCTTAGCTGTCCTGGACTCACTTTGTAGACCAGGCTGGCCTCGAACTCACAGCGATCCGTCAGGCACAGTTCTTAAGATACTTGGTGCCAAGGAGGCTTCCTTGGCTTCCCTGAAGGAACTGTGCTCAGTTCCGGGAGGATGTTCAGCCACCTCGGTCAGGGGGAAGGTCCCAAGTGTCTTTTCACGATGAGTATGGAACCGAATCTCAGCTTTGAACATTCAGCAGAAAGTACTTAACTGGCTGAGCACAGTTCTGTGTCAGGCTCTTGGGGTACAGTGCTGGGCAAACCCAGAAACTTCTAGTTCAAAGGGGACAAAGAAGACTGAGGGAATAGAGGAGGAGGTGAATGTCCGGCCACGGCCACTGTTCTCAAGGAAGGGTGCATGAGCTCTGAGGATGTATTCAGGAAGTTTCTCTGAGGAGGTGGTGGTGAAGGATGTAGGGCAGAGGGAAGGTAAGCCTTCCGAGTAGAGGGGATACTACACCCAAAGACATGTAGGGGCTAGGGAGGAGGATTCTGGGGTCTAAGAAAGCCTTCTGGTTGGGACAGAGGCAGGAGGTTGAGAAAGAGAAGCAGAGAGGCCCAGCCCTGGTGGCTTTGCTAGAGATTTGGACCATAGGTGAGGTGATTTACTCAGAGAGAAGTGACACAACCCAACTGTGTTTAGGGTGGAGGATAGAGCAGAGGAGATAGGTGCAGCCTCTGGGTAAAAGAAGACAGTGGCTTATATCATGACAGAGCAGGACAGAGACCAGCCTCTCTGACTGTCCCATGCCCTACACTGTGTCCTTATGGCTGGAGCCATCGTGCAGGGGCTTCCTTTCTCTTCCTTCTGCAGTTGTTGGTGGTCTAGGGTACCATCTATACCCTATGTATATGACATCATGCGTCAGCCCTACAGAATCGTTTTTACAGTAACATTGTATAGATGAAGAAGGTAGGCAGGAGGGAATGGGACCTGTGTGAGCTGGTACGTCATGGAATCAAGATTTGAACCTGGATATTCATCACCATTTGTATTAGAATCTCCACAGTGCGCTGCTCCTGAGCTCTGATTGCCCTGAGCAGCTGTTGAACATGTCCCAGAGGCATGCTCACAGCCATCATAGAGGGGTTTTGCCCCTGGGTCCTTGATATTTGCCACGGTTCTACAGGAGGAAAGAAGCTTGGAGATGTGGCCTACTTGACAGAATGCTTACCTAGTATGCAGGAACCCTGGTTTGGTCCTCTGCATCAGTGGTACACCTGTAATCTCAGTATTTGAGATGGGGAGGAAAGGAAAATGAGAAGTTCAAGGTCATCCTCAGCTAGGTAATGAGTTTGGGGCCAACCCGGGCTACCTGAGATCTTGTCTTCAAATGAAACCAAACCACACCAGCAAAAATCTAACCAACCAACCAACCAACCAAAAACAGAAAGAAGAGCAAAGAAGATCAGAAAAGGAAGATGCTTGGTCTGAGTGGAGACGCCCTTGGGAGAGCCAGATAGATGATTGCCTAAGTCTGGCGCCATCAGCAACTGCAGGGGGCACCCTGGGCTGGTCTCCTCTCCCCTCAATCTGCTGCTGGCCCCTCACTTCCTCCCGGTTCAGTAATAGCAATAGCTAAGGGCTCTGGGAGCTGACAAGGTCATACCTCAGAGCTCCAGAGAGAACATGCTGCAGACCATGGAGGTCCATGTGGGCTCAAGCTGTTCTTGCTGTTAGGATTTGCCTTAGGTCTGGGTGGTGTCTGTGAGCGGGAAGCTGAAGGTGGGGTGCAGAGGGAGATGCTTTGATGCCATGTCCTCTTCTTGGTCACCCAGGGTCTGTGTGGCCATACTGGAGGTCTCCATGCCTTAGCTCACCAGGTGTGGCCTCCAGGATTAGGTGTCGTGGTGAGTGTTGTCTGCTGTAGCAAGCAGTAAAACACAAATGTGTTCTTCAAAGAGGTGATTGTCTTCCTTCCAAGATCTCTTTAGGGTCAGAAAGATGTTGTTTTGTTGGCTCAATGACCTAACACTAACGTGATTTCTGTCATGCTATAGGTCTGCATTAGGTGAAGGAATAGTGTCTTGACTCTGCTCCATTGGCTGCCTGGAGCACTGAGGTGTGAGAGATTGTAAGTCATCACGGGGCTATAGTGGCTACAAATGCTGGATGGATTAGTGATGTCTGGCATGGCTATGGCTCGATGTATCACTTGGCTGTCGCTGCATAAAAAATTACCCCCCAAAACCCAGTAGCTTAAAACAATAAGCACTTTTCTTAAAGTTTCTATGGGTCAGGAGTTCAGGTGTGGCTTACTCGATGGTTCTGGATCAAAGTTATTAGGGTTCTCCACAGAGACAGAACAATTGGGTAGATTCCAATAGAGGTAAACATGCTTGGGGAAGATTCATTAGGGGAACTGCTCATGTGATCATGGAGGATAAGAACTCAGAGACAGACTGCCTGTAAGATGGAGACCAGGCCAGGATTCTGTAGTCAGAAAGCCTCAGAGCTGGACAGCCATTGGGCTGTTTTCCATCTGTGGCCCAACGCCCAGTAACCCAGGGGTGGGACCTGTGGGAGGCTTCTGGAGGAAATCCTGTGGGCCCCATGATTCTAGAGCACAAGGCCTGAGGAGGACATGGTCCCAACTTCAGAATGGAAAAGGAAAATCTTTTTCTATCTGAACCCTCAGCCAAATGGATGGCACCTAGGTGGAGGGCTGAGCTTCTCATTTTCCAGAACCCCAGGTCAGGTCTCACCTCCTCTGGAAATGCCCTCACAGGCACAGCCAGAGAAACACTTTGCTGGGTCCCTCTGAAGGACTTCATCCACTCAAACTGGCCTTTAACACTAATAATCAGGCTGTGGTCACCTGAGGATCTGTCTGGGGCTGGACCTCTGTGTCTAGGGGACTCCTGTGTACAGAAAGCCTGGTTCTTTACCCTAGGAATACCCTGTGGGGAGGACAGCTGTTCCCACCTGGACAACTCCAAGAGGGGGAAGGGAACAGAGGGAAGGAGGGAGGGAGATTGGTTGTAGAGCTTCTGTAACTTAGGAGTGGGTCATGAATTCCAGTTCACATGTAAGGGAAAGGGATCAGGCTCCTCAAGGGGAGGAACATTTAAAAACTTGGAACATATTTTAAAAAATCCCTGGTGTGTGTGTGTGTGTGTGTGTGTGTGTGTGTGTGTGTGTGTGTGTGTGTGTGTGTGTTTTTGGGAGGGGGCAAGTGAGAGTGCCTCGCTATCACTGTCAAATGTGACCTTAGAAGACAAAGGCATGGCCTTGAAGGTGGGGTGGGGGAGCTACAAACAAGGATGTGTTCTAGAGGAGGGGCAGGAACTGCACACACCGAATCTGCTGGGGGGGGGGCAGTGGAATGGCTTACCTGGAGCAGAGGTGGGGGATGGGCTCAAGGTGGAGGTGATGAAAGATGCCAGGAGTGCATTGATTGGCATTGTTTTGTTCAAGGCATTTTGCAGAGTCCTGGCTAGCTGGAGCTGTCTTGTCTGCCTGAAGTCCATTCTAGCTGCTCCATTAGCATAGGCTGAGACTTTGCCCATCAGGCTTGAATGGATGGCAGCTGGAGCCCAGCCAGGCATGAGGTGGGCCAGTTCCACCAGAGAGAGCCAGATGTTCTTGGTTGCTGATGCCATGGTAACCTGCGTGCCTCCTCTCACCAACAACCCTGCGGAATGCATTGGTCTGCGTCAGGTGCTCATACTTGGCCTTGGTATTTAGGTCTGTTTGAGACAGTGTATCCAGGGCCTGGGAGATGCGTTATGCCGAAGCTAAAACTGGTCTGATGTGAAAGTATGATGTCCATGGGGTGGGATATTTGATGTTGGGCCTTATTAGAAAGTCCATCCTCACCGTGCCTTAACCTGTGTGACCTTGAGCCAGTGGCCACTTGGGGCCTTGGGCTGGCAGGCCTTCAGACATTGGTGTGGCTGGCTAGGATACTGGATCAAGGCAGAACTTTATTGTGATTAATTAAGACACAGACACTTGTTACATTTTAAGGTAGCCTTAGTTAACCTGGGGCAGGGCTGATATCAATCCTCTAAATTGCCTCCTTTAGTGGGGCAGGCATGGGATCCCTGTCTCAATCCCATGCCATCTGTTTCTAATAACTTCTATCAAGCTACCTCCCACCCATAATCCCATATACTTGCTCATGTTCTTCATCTGGGCTGGATTCTCCATCCACGCCAGCCATGTGCTTCTCCTCCAGCTAACCCATGGCGCCCTTCCTCTCTTCACTTCAGGTCTCTTTTTTTTCCTCGTTCTGGCTGTCCTTTCTTCTTCCCAGAATTCTTCTCTCTTTAAGCCCCACCTATCTCCTGCCCTGTCTAGGTGGGACAGCTTTTTATTAAGCAAAAGGTTGGTCAGAGACAGCAAGCAGTAGTTAGCATCAAAATACACTAGACGACCCCCGCCCCCCCGAGAACTTCCTAGCATCAAGGCATGCTGACTCTTGCCATCTTAATTTGGGCCAAATGAGGCTTTTGGCCAGTGCTTAGCCAGTCCGTGTCGTATTTTGGAAAAGATGCCCAGTGGCCTTGCTTTCTGGGGACCCACAGGCCTGATTTACTGGAAATCTCTCTGTATGCTTGTATAGGCACAGTGTAACTTCCTTTGTCTTCAGGTCCTGGGATGCCTTCTCCCCAAGTATGACAACTGAGGCCTAAGTGGCCAGGGCCCCAGGGAGGATGCTGTTCCTGCCCAGCGATGTCTTTCCTCATAAAGACCATCCCCTTCACACTCACGCACAGTCTTGTCTCTTTCTGCACAGAGCCGGAACAACTTTTTCCCTGATAATTTTTTTTCTAGATGACCATCCCAGTACATTTGAATCTCAGACTGATGGTAATTAAAAAGCATCCAGCTAGTCATCCAGCTGTTTTACTTAATTGATTTTGCTGCCAGACCCAAGAGGAAAGAGAGGGGTGAGTGGGGGGGGGGGGGCGTGGGGAGGGAGAGGGGGATAGAGAGGGAGAGAGGAGAGAGGAGAGAGAGAGTAGGAAAGCAAGCCACAGAGGAAGAGCCCAATTTCCACGAGGGACTAGAGGCAGCTGAGGGCCCTGCTTGAATCTAATTGCTTAAAATGCTGCAGTTTGTTTTCTGCTAATGCTTTTCCACCGAGAGGGCCTGGGAACGAGGCAGGTTCTTGGCGATTGGAAGGGAGGGGCGGCATTTGTTTCAGCTGCGCGGGGCGTATAATTCTGCTTTTGGGACAGGGTCTATTTTTCCTTACTATCTATCAGCATAAAGTACTTTCACTGAACACTTTGAATTAAGGTTCCATTTAGAGATACTTTATTCATATTTAATTACAGGCTGCAGCACCGATCTTTAATTACCTTTTTTTATAAGCCAGCTAGGAGCATCCACTAGTGATCAATTATTGTGTACGTGTATGTGTGTATGTGTTTGTGTGAGCATGGCAGGCTGTAGGAGTTACTTCTAGTTAGAGAAAGAAAGATGGCTGTAGGGATGCTGGGGCCTGGGGTGGGACAGGGGTTTGCCTTGTACCCTTCCCATGATGCCATTGCTTCTGCTGGTGAAATGGAGAATTTGGTTAACTGCTTTCTTCTAGGGCTGCTTCAGGTACTCAGTTAGCAGATGGAGGTAGGTGGTATCTTTGGGGCTTCCTCCATCCCCCCAATGGGGGCAGGAGTTTGTTGGGGGTGCCCTTCCTGTCCCTGTGTGGAGTAGCAGGCCTGGCTTCTTCTCTTCCTGGAGATTAGGATCTGCTTGCCTCAGCCCTTTCCTTCCTCCACTTCCCTGTGGGGTGCTCTTGGCAGCTGGGCTTGTCACACAGCCTTAGAGATGCCATGTCACTCTTTGGTTGCAATGACTCTGCAGTGTCCCCTGCAATGACACAGGTTTGGAACTGGTTGTCCTTCTCAGATAAGGAGGCGACGCTCCCAGACAAAGGCTTAGGGTTGGGGAAGGAAGTTGTAGGGAGACTGGGCAAGGTCCACAGCTCCTCCTTGAGAAATGGTCTCCTTGGTTGGTCCCTCAGGCACTACTGGTCTCACCAGGGATGTGTGTGGATCTCACTGTACAGTAGCAGAAGCTCTGCCTTACACTGTTTAAGGCTTCTTGTCCTGATAAGGGGACAGAGAGGGGCTGAAACCCATAGTCACTGAGTCTCTTAGGAGCCCTGGGCCTGTGTCTCCCTCAGTCTTCTCATACGTACCTGAGAACACGTGGTGTTCGTCAGGGCCCCTGCAGTTGTTCTCCATTACAAAACTTAGCTCAAATTGACTTATGCAAGCAAGCAAACAAACAGAAAAGGAATTATGGGCTAGCTATTCAGGGATGGCTAGGGGAAGGGGCTACACGTAACCAGGATTATTTTCCATTTCTTGGCTCTGCCTCCTTTGTTTCTATCCTGTGACCTTGGCGTGCCCGGAGTTGTGGTTTTTCTTCTCAGGTCTAATAGAAAGTACAACTTCCCCCACAGTTTACACAGACACAGAAAAATTAGTCTGATTGGACTAGTTGGGTCACATGCCTATTTCTGAGCAAATCACGGTAGCTGGAGCCGCCGAGGGCTCTGATAGGCCAGGCTGAGGTCTCACTTGGAATAACAGGTGGGCTCTGCCCAGTTAAAGCTCCATTCTGGACAGCGATCTGTGGGAGTGTGTGTGGCAGTAGCAGTGTGGGAGCAGGAAGGCCGAGTGGGTTCAAGGGAAAGACTAGGTTGAGTCTGTTCTCCAGTGGAGGGAGTGCTGGACTTGGCCACTCAACAGATACTTGTTTGACTCTGACTAGTCTATCTCTGTCCAAATTGCAGGGGGCACAGCAGTGACCAGAGTAGCACCCCTCCCCCCCCAGCCCCCAGCTCACTCAGTGCATGTGCTTATGACGACGGTGACAGCGGTGTTTTCCCATCACAAGTGCAAGCATGTGATGAAAGTTCTTGTGCTGAGAGGCCCAGAGTGAGTGAATGGATAACACAAGACAGTCTTGTCCTCAGGAAGCCAGAACTCACAGAGGAGGGAAAGCCAAGTGTGCTGTTGGGGGAACAAGGAGATTTGGACACCACCAAGGGGAGAAACGGTCCATTGGAGAGCTGTCTCTCATGACCAACACACGAGGCCCTTCCCTGATGCCTGCCTGGGTCCTGGCCTCTGCAGAATGTTGGAAAATGGAATGAAACTTAGTGGAAGGTACAGGAATGGTGGCAGGAGGTGGGAGTCATTGTGACCTGCTGTTGACAGGTGTAGCCTGGCAAACAGGATTGGGATGGTAGATGTGGGGCCTTGAGGAGCTCAAGTTTGAGGAGAGAAAGGGGCGGGACAATGAGGTCTGAAGTGGGGACCAAAGCAGGAAAGGGATGAGGAAGAAGACTGAACTGGCCTTGTATAGGGGCCTGTGGGGAGCAGAGAAGCAGCGGCCAGTGATTCATTACCGTAAACATGGGTGTGTGTTTGTCTGCAAAAATGGCCAGGCTTTCTGCAACTCTGAGGCTGTGCAGGGGCTTAAAGAAATGGAGAGGCTTTGAACCACAGCCTTTGCCAAGCTTGGGAGAAGTTTGTCGAGGGTCTCCTTCCATCTAGTAGGGTATTTGTATTGGACCCTGTAGTGGTGAACCACTGCTCAGAAAGAACCAGTATGGCAGTTCTGAAAGAGAAGGGAGAGAGATAACAGCAGAAGATACAAGAGTAAGTACACTTCCTGCGGCATGCAGAAAGAAACAAGTGTGCACAGAAGAGGCGAGGGCACTCCCAGAGACTCACTTTAGGTGTCTGGCAGCCCTGGGATCCTGCTGGGGTGGGGCCCGGCTAGCCGTGGCTCATGTGGAGGTTGCTGCTCAGGCAAAGGCAATTGATGGCTGTGATCTGAGGCCTCCAGCTTACAGGTCCCTGAGGTCACTAGGTTGGGATGATTGGAATATCTTCCATCTGGCCCTTCTTGCTGCTCTGGCCCTAGCTCTGTTAACTTTTTATGATCTGTGTGTGAAGGTTCAGCTGACTCAGTAGCAGACTGCATGGTCTTCTGTCCTGTCCTGTCCTGTGACCCTGACCTTAGCAAAAGGGCCAAGCAGGGTCCATACAACTAACTGATAAGGCAGGAAATCTGCTGTGGGACACTGAGCAGCTCTGGCTCATCTCTCTGGCTCACCCTTTCACTGACTCAGGCCACCTTCCTCTCAGTTACTCTGTTCTCTGTCTACTCCTGACAGATCCATGACTTGTTCCTGAGCTTCGATGACACCCCTCTAGGGGCAGCCTCCCTGGCCCAGGTCCATAAAGCAGTGCTGCGCGATGGTCGGACAGTGGCAGTGAAGGTCCAGCACCCGAAGGTTCAGGCTCAAAGCTCGAAGGACATTCTTCTGATGGAGGTGGGTGACACACACCCCCTTTTCTCTTTCCTGTTCCTCAGCCTTGTTTTTCCTCAGGAGCCAGACAGCCTCCCAGATTCTTACTCAGGCTGGTGGGTGGACTGTGGTCCTCTGAGGAGCAGAGTGGGAGAGAGGCGGACTGAGACACGACCAAGGCTGTGTCATAAGGACTTGGAATCATACCCTGGCAGGGTTGGTCAGTTCTTGATTTGTCCTGGAAATGCTCCGGATGTGTCTCAGAACACAGTGAGCAAGCTGATGGGGCCAAGCTGATTCAGGTCCTGATGGGGACCTGAGTCACAGAGAGACCTCTAGGGTGATACGGCAGAAATGAGAGGAACCAAAGGGCTCCTCTCGGCTAGACAGAATTGCACCTTAATGTGTTAGATTATAGCATATATAGAGAGAGCATGTGATAAGCCACAGCATAGAAGAATAGCGTGCACATCACCTAGAAATATTTATGCAGATGACTCGTTTGCTTATCTGACATTTGCTTTGAATTAACACATTTAGGTGCTTGCAAATGGCCCTAGGGAAATCCCCAGAGGGCCTTTGTGTGCTTCTGGAGTCTTCCATATGTGTGCCTAGACCTAGGGAGGGAGAGTCTGTGCTCCAACTATTGGGAAGAAGCCAGTATTCCCACATGGAAGTCAGCAGTCTGTTCCTCCTGCATATCCTTCTCCTTCCTGGACTCTCTTCCTTTTTTTTTTTTTTTTTAAAATCCAGACTCAACTCTCAACTCATTTTAAACCAACCACATGCACCAAGGTCTCTTGTCACTGTATATGATGTGGGTGCTGAGGACATTTGAGTAAGTGAGCTCTGTTCCCACAGGGACATAACGAACAGGTGTCAAGTAGGACCTTGAGCTCTCAGTGAAGGAAGGCACTGAGCCTGGATGCGTGGAGTTGACCAGGAGGGTTCCCTGGAGGGTTAGTGTCTTTGTACACTTGAAGGAGTCATGAGACTGCTGGGCATTGCAAGGGTGACCAAGGATGACAGCTTAGCGTGTGGACGCTTATAGGAGCAGAGGGAGCTTGGAGAATTAGCACTAGCTCAGATGGTGGAAGCGATTGGGAGTGAGCCTGGGAAGATAGGCAGGATAGGAGTGGTCCCTTAACCCAGACTCAAGTGTGGAGCGGTAGCCATATTCACCATGACATACTTGTGGGACTGACAACATCTGAATTTCTCAGTAGTCAGTGGGGACCCATTTAAGAATTCTAATCAGGGGCTGGAGAGATGGCTCAGGGGTTAAGGGCACTGACTGCTTCTCCAGAGGTTCTGAGTTCAATTCTCAGCAACCACATGGTGGCTCATAGCCATCTATAATGTGAGCTGATGCCCTCTTCTGGTCTGCATGTACATATGCACTGTATACACAATAATAAATAAAGATAAAAAAAAAAAAGAATTCTAATCAGGAATCTGTCATGATCAGATAAGCACCAGGAATCAAAGTGTGCTTGGCAGTCAGGAGAGTGCATTGGGAAAGCACAAAGTCTGTGTGGCCGGGAGACAAGCTGAGGGCTGCTGTGCTGGTGGGCACGAGATAAAGTCGGAAGCCAGACAGTATCATGGGGTTAGAGGAGAGAGCTGGGTTTAAGTTGGGGAGTCATCCAGACTTCATGACCAGCTGTTTGTGGGAAGAGGCCAAGGAGGAGACAGAAATGTGTCTTTGATTTCTGGAGTAAATGATTATCACTGGGTGTCTTTTCCTAGAGTTCAGTTGGGGAAAAACAAGAAATTGCTCTAGGTTAGAAAAGTAATGAGTATATGATGTTCCAGAAGCTATTGGCTTGGGAGTGTTGTTGCAGCTATCTTGGAAAATCGAGTTTCTTAGAATTCCTTAGCATTGTCAAATGGGAGGCCAAACCAGGAAGGCACTGATGAAAAGGGTATTTTGGGTTGGGGGATCTTAGAGTTGTTAGGAAGAGAAGCTATAAAGGGGTGAAGGAGAGCTGAGACCCAAGGAAGTGGAGGCTCGGTGTAAACTCTTGGTATCCGGTGTAAACTCTTGGTGTTCGGTGTTCAGCCACGGGCGGTTGGAGAGCATAGTGTTCAGTGCTGCTAGGACACAAGCAGGTCTCAGCTGGTGGGGAAGGGATGCTGCAGACTCAGCAGGGAGACACAAAGAGACATCAATCCAGGGGGAGACTCATGAGATTGGGCACCAAGAGCACAAACAGGCAGTGGCCCTTGATGAGTCTCTGCCTTGAGAGTAGAAGGCAGTAAGACTGAGCATGGATGAGCGTGTGGGGCCCTGGAAAGGGAAGGTGGGCAGCAGAGTGGGTACCAGGCTGATAGCCTCTATTTTTTCTCTGCCGTAGGAGGCCAGACCATCTGCCAAGAGTGAGAGGGTAGGAGGTGGCATTGGAGGCTCGAGGGGGTGAAGGTTTAGAATAGCTGCTGCGTGTCTCTCAGAGGTAGCTGTTGGGCTAGGGGACCAGGGCTACTGAGTGACCTTGGTCACAGGCTGCAGACCTAAGGTTTCAGAGCATCTCTTGGTAGCTGATGGCATGGCCCTAGCCAGGAGAAAACAGGATCTAGGGAAGGGCCAGTCAAGAGCCTCCCTTGGCATGACAATGTACCATAGCCCCCATGGGCTAGCACCGTTGTCACTTTGTCCTGTTCAGATCCTCAGCGGCTCCTTAAGAAATGGTGCCTATAAAGCCAATGGCAATATGAACAGTGATAAAGATTTGGCATCTTCCTTCCTGAGGTAAGCATCGGATGCTTTCATTGGGAAGTGTGCCTGGCATGCCCTCTGCAGAGCACACAGTGTCCTCTTGGCAGTGGCTGGGAGGGGTAGAGTTGGGAGCATGGGTAGAGATCCAGGAGGGCAGACGTAGAAGGTCTGATGCTGCTACCCAGGCAGCCATCATCAGCAGGGGCAGGACCAGGCTTGGCCCTTGGTAGGAAAGTCCTATCATTGCTACCTTTCTCCTGGAAAACCAGGAAGATCCCAACTAGTAAGCTTGTTTGATATTTGAAATGTTTTTTAAAAAAATATTTATTTATTTATATGAAGTTCTATCTCCATGTACACTTGCATGCCAGAGGAGGGTATAGATGGTTGTGAGCCACCATATGGTTGCTGGGAATTGAACTCAGGACCTCTGGAAGAGCAGACAGTGCACTTAACCTCTGAGCCACCTCTCCAGCTTTGAAATGAGATTTTTTTCTCTCTTCAAGTCCAGATCTAAATGATATCTGTATTTTAGGGATGACGACTCTAGGAAGGTGCTCCCGCCTACATGGCAGGAGGAGGAGAATGAGTTACTTCTAGGGGACACGAAGGTCATTTTAGGTACCAGAAGCTTGTGGACAGGTGTAGGTATCGGGCTTTTCTGCACAGAGTACTGGGTGTGCCTTCAGGCTTGCCTCTTGCCACTGGAAGGTTAATCTGATTAAAATAATTCCTGCTAAACAGAGAGGGACCAATCAGCTTAGCCTCTGGATGTCTGCTTTTTTAGGAAGGCGAGCTTATCAATCTGAATATATCGCATGTGAGGGTGGGGGATATGGAGGCTTCCTGGAGTGAGACTTTTGAGAGGGGTGAGTTGAAGATCCCTGGGTGTCCCAGCTGGGTTACAGTGGTTAGAGGAGCCATAGGGAAATTCTGCAGATGGAACACCCATATTCTCTGAGGCATGGAAGCACCTGTACCAGCTGTCCCAGAATTGACTGATCCGATGACACCTCACCATGGCCCCATAAAGACCAAGGTCCTTCCCGTCTTTAGTTGGTGGGTGGCTTCCTCAGCTTCCTGGTTTGTCCTTCTAACATAGTGTCCCTTGTGGGCCCCAAACAGCTGCCCAGCTCTTGTGACATCCAGATGCCAAAGAAGGCTTCTTTCTCTGTTATGCTATTTTCTGAAAAGAGAGTTCCCTGTGGGTCTCTCCATTTGGTGTTGCTTGAAGAATTGATACTATGACTGTTTTGACATGCTTGTCCTGGCAAGAGAGACCAGATCACCTTTCATGGCACAGGCTAGTCTGGCTTTGCCTTCTCACCAAAAGCCTGTTTTCCCTGATGGGCAGAAGGGTACACTCGTACCAGCTTAGCCAGAAAGGTGGGCAAGGTAACTCCTGGACTGGTACCCAGGAATACATGCCACCCTAGGGTTTGGTGTTTTCTGCAAACCATGCCCTACCCTTAGGGGTAGGGATTGTCCCTGGGACAGTAGAGAGATGCCAGAGGAAGGGAAGTCACTCTGAGCACAGCATCTGACTATCCCGGCGACACTGGTGACATTGTCCAGAAGTGAGAGGCACAGCCAGAGATACTTTTCAGCTTTGTCATTATCACCCGATACTGTCCCTTGAGCAGTTGGGGTAACTCCACTTCTAGATGCACAGCTAGTGACGCTTATTGATTTGTGTGGCTGTTCAGAGCCAGGCTAATTGGGCCTCGAGATTGGAACAGTGATTCAGCAGGAAGGGCTGAGGGGACAGACACCAACTTTCCACCAGCTGGCTGGTGCTGCACTTCCTTCCTACCCGAAGTGGTGAGCGTTCAGCAGGCTGCATTCACTACTATGGGATGTGGTGGGCTGTAAGCTGGTGATGGATGAGAGTCCTTCATCCTTACTTCCCACAGCAGTTTTGTGTCGCCACTACAGTCCCCCCTCCTTCCCCTCCCCCTATGGTCTATAGAGCTTCTGTAGCTGACGAAGAACAGCTCTTGCTGTGTCACTCCCGAAGGAACAAAGCCATGGCCAGTGCCATGCCATGCATGTGCCACAGTCTTCCGAAGTGATCTGATGCAGTGAGGCAGAGCTTTCCGGCCTGGGTGCCAGTGTCTGATCTGTTGCTTGATGTCACTTGGCCTTTCCCAAGGTCTTCAAAAAAAAAAAAAAAAAAAAGACTGGTGACAGTCCTGTTCTTAACTTTTTGGGTAGCATGTTCACACTCTGTGTCATCTTGTTTCCTTTCTAAATGTGCCGATTGAACAGTGGGAGGCTAGGTACTTCGTGGATTGGCACAGAATCCAACAGCTGATTTTAGTTAAAAGAAACAGATACATAAATACGCAAGGATATAAGCCATCTCATGGGAAATTGTGTTCATTCTGTACTTGTGTGTTCTAAAAGGCAGGAGCGCTTTAATAACTTACTTGAGAAAAAGATAAACCCAGTGAGTGGCAGCCTGTTTCCAGGCCCTGAGCGGATGTCCATCGTCACCAGCACCCATCTTCAGCACCTTGGATGAGTGCAAGTCTTCTCCCCATGCTCTGATTTCCATGGAGCATTGCTTCTTTTATAGCATTTGGTAACAGTAGCCTCCACTGCGCTTTGCCCTTTGCACGGCTCTCTCTGTGCCTTACCTGAGCTTCCTGTCATATTAGCTCACACTGCCTTGCATGAAGCAGGACTCTAGAAGGGATGGAGGAAAACCTGGGTCCAGATTCTGGCTGGGTGGTTATGAACTGTTTCAGGGGTGCTCAGGGCTTCCAGAAGCACTTCCTTTCTTTGTAAAGTGGGCAAGACGGTTAAATGAGTGTGCTGTGCCTGCAAAGTTCCTCAGAGCACATAGCTGGCTCACCGGAGGTGCTGAGTGATGAGTACTTTCGTTTTTATCCCCTTCAGCAATTATAAATAACTGCCAACATGGTGAGGCCTGGTGACACACGACTTTAATCCCAGCACCTGGGAGCCAGAGGCAGGAGGATCTCTAAGTTTGAGGCCAGCCTGGACTATATAGCTATCTCTAGTAATTCAACTACTTAGAGAGACTCTATCTTAAAAAAAAAAAAAAAAAGCCAAGCCAGGCATAGTGGTGCATGCCTTTAATCCCAGCACTTGGGAGGCAGAGGAAGGTGGGTCCCTGTGAGTTCAAGGCCAGCCTGGTCTACAAAATGAGTCCAGGACAGCCAAGGCTACACAGAGAAACCCTGTCTTGAAAAAAAAAAAAAAGCCAATAAATAATAAACAAAATAGCTGCTGCTAGTTTTCAAATTTCTGCATGATCCTATTTTTTTCCGTTCTATTTTTATATGTTCACAATTGATTTTTCTCTACTGTGAGGCAGAGTCACTATATAGGACAATAGTTTACCTATATTTTTCTTTTCATTTTGGTATAGATTTTCAATTTGTAGCCCAGGCTGTTTGTGAACTCACAGCAATCCTTCTGCCTCAGCATCCCTCATGCTGGCATCACAGGCCTGGGCCCCAGTGTCTTGTTCTGTTTTTTTTTTTTTTTTAACTTTATCTTGAGGGAGACATTAGTTACTGACTGCACCTAACTGATAAGGCTCCAGATTTGGAAGCAAGTTCTCAAATATTCTATGGTTCTCAGGAACTCAGAGGGTAACCTTTCCCTACCCAAATCTCCAGAACAAAACCTAGCCATTGTCATCACTCAGCTGTGCGTGCAGTTGTCTCAGGAGAAGCTGAATACTCTGAAATAGCCACGCGTTCATTTGCTTATTCCCTTCCTCATCCATGTGAGTGTCCAATAAAGACCTGCAAGTGTCGAGTAAGTGCTGGATGCTGGTGAAAACGCTGGCTGCTGGAAGAATTTTATGGAGAAAGTGCATTTTGGGGAAAATGATTAAAAAGGCGAACAGAAGGTAACCTCTGCTTCATTTTAGTTAGTTGCATCTGTTGTCATAAAGAAACCAAAACGAATTTACTTAGGTTAGGCTCTTGGATGGGTGTGCAGAGAACACGGAAGGTGAAGGAGGGCTTTCTTTACTCTCGCAAGCCAAGAAGAGTGATGCGTGGCCGAAGCCAAACCCTGCCACCCCCATGACCTTTCCTTCCTCCTTTTCACCTAGTGAATGTCAGAGGTTGGTGAACCCCTCCCTGAGTTAGAGGCACAACCATGCACTTCTTGGCTTCATAACTGACATCAGAATCTGAGCTTGGGCCACCTCATGTAGGGGGAGGGTGGCTTCCTATAACTGTTCTACTACTGACTTCTCCTCAAACAGGTCTCTCATTAAAAAAAAAAAAAAAAAAAAAAAAGGATGTGTATGGTGTGTGTGAATGTGGGTGCCTGTGTGCCATGGCATTGTGTGGGGGTCAGAAGATAACTCTCGGGTCAGGCTCTCCCTTTCCACTGTGGATTTCGGAGGTTGAACTCAAGTCATCAGGACGTGCAGCAAGTGCTTTTACCCACCGAGCTGTCTCACTGGCCTGCAAGCCTCTCGGCTTCAAGGATGGAGGCTCCCTTTATTCAGTTTTGTTTTTCATAGTTTTTCAGGTATCTGTGGCTGGGTCAGTTTAGCACAATGTTTTGAGAGACTGCATCTGTATCACTTTTACTATAGTGTATTATAATTGCTTCTTATCTTTCTTACTTGCAATGCCTCATTGTCGCTCAGCCTCAGTGGACTGGTCTGGGTTCCTCATCCCGTGGGTCGGTGGTCCAGGCTCTGCTAGCTTCCGGATGAGAACGGACAGATCTCGAGACCAAAGGTCCCAAGGTCCTATTTCTTGCTCAGGGGCAGCATAGAGTGCTCAGGGTGAGGCCTGAGGTGGGATGCTAAGCCAGGTTACCAGCCTCTCTGGGGGAGGTGGAAAATGAGTTTTCCACGGAGTGTTACAGTTTTGCTCTTTTAGAATGAGACTGCAGGTCTCAGACAGCAGTGGAGAGACTCAAGCCCCACAAGCCAGGGATGAGACCAGAGTGTTAGAGCTCCTTGTTTGAGCTGCTGTGCTGAGGAAACAGGTTGATGTTCAAACCCCGCTGGCAGGCAGGTCCGCTGAGACACAGGCCCGGCTGTGCTTCACTGGAGGTCAGCACCCAGCCAGTGGTGGAGATGGAGCAGGCCGCAGCGGCTGCAAAGGCAGTTTCACCATTGCTGCCTGACCACCGGGGTCCAGCAGCTGTTTACCTCACCCCCATCCCCTGGAATAAACGGAGTCTCAGATGGTCATGATGGAGGAATGGTGAGCAAGAGAGCACCCCCAAGCACAACAGCCAGCTTTTGTTTACAAACCTTGGGCAATGGGGAGCGGTTTTGGAGGTGAATGTGTCTGATTCACTAGGGCTAAGGGTGCCAGGATACTAAATTTACATACAGTGGTACAGTGGGGGGGGGGTTAGGTGGAGGGGGCGCAGGGGTGTCCTATCACAAGGAGAAGAAAACATAATACTTAATTATCCTATGATTGAGGGAATGACTTCTAGGTAGGATTAGAGGTCATTTGCTGGAGGCCAGGATCTCCTCAGCATAGAGTGGGGTACTTCGAGGAATTCCCTTTGCTGGCTGAATAAGTTCCTTATCAGGAAAGGGTCAGGCCTGTAATCTTCCTTAAGGGCTATGTGACATTTTCTACCAAATCTGGGGTTACCAGAGCAGGTGGAGTGGGAACCCCATTGAGGAAAGGGAGTCCACCTTCATAGACCGAGCACAAAAGGGCTGTCTGGAGAGGTCAGACTTCAACCTTTTCCAGAAGAGTCCCACACCTCATTTATGAATTATAAGTTTTTATGTATTAGAAAGACCACTAAATATAGGGTCTTGTATCAGCTGCAGTTTCAGATGCCCACAGGATTCCTGAATTCATCCCTGGTAGGAGGGAACCACTGAGGGACCCAGATCTCCGAGTGCTATGAAGGTTTGGGGTTATAAATTGATACACTAATTAGTTATTAGCAATGAATATTAATAGTGTCTGTCCTTGTGACAAATGGCATAGAGTCCTAATGGTGACCAATAACGGTAGGATTGACTAATTATATGAATGATTAGTGATATAAAAACCTTTCAGATATGTTTCAGTATGCTTGGATATTAAGGATAATTAACATTTCATAAATAGCATGAACATACAGAAAGCAGTGAGTAATGGTTGCTTGGTCAGCAGCTTCCCCTGGTATAGACCTGTGTAGACACAGTAGGTTGGTTCCCTATGTATGTCCAGGTTTGACCCAAGAGGTCAAGTGCTGATTGCAGAAGTCAGGGAGCTCACTGGGCTGCTTTCCTGAGCCTGTAGGTGAGGCCCAGCGTACAGACATGAACAGAATGCCTAGTGCTGTTTCCTTCCTTCCTTCCTTCCTTCCTTCCTTCCTTCCTTCCTTCCTTCCTTCCTTTTTCTGAACTTGGTCTGTTTTCTGTTGCTCTGATGCCACCAGATGGGACTTAGGCCTCAGACAGCCGCCTTTACTTTTATGTACTTGCTCTGTCCCCACTTCAATAGCAGCTAAGGGTCATCTGAGGATACCTGATGAGAGGCGGTGTCTGCAGCCTCTTAAGTCCATGATGCCTGGGCCTCATGCATGTACCCTGGCCCACTGTGGTCACTGCTTCCTTTTTGTTTCATGAGACACAAACAGAAACACAACAAATGAAGTCAGTTGGTGTAAGGTCACAGGAATAGCCTAGACTGAAGAGGAATTAGACAACAGCCCAATGTAATTAAAAAATAGCTTTGTTAGAAATTGACCATGGTGACCCCATGTGATGGTTCTTAGGATAGCACTTGGTGCATCACAGAGGACATGAGGTTTTTAAACAAAGCCGCATATGCCTTTTGGGTGATGGCTTTGCCGTAGATTTTGAGTTTTTTCTTACTCACATGTGTCTAGTACAGTTTGCATAACCAGCACGAATGGAAGTACAGAACCAGCCTGTCAGTGGGGTTCAGTGAGTCTTTCTGGTTCAGTGAGTTGGAAAGGGAAGATGGGGAGGGAGGGGGACACTGAGTCCCCAGCACACCTGTGGAGCATGGTATGTGTTTGGCTCCTCTCACTGGCCTCCTGGCCTCTGCCTCTGATATTTAACTCACATCGCCAAACTCACATCCAGACGCAAGATAAAATGTCTAACCCCCCATCTTACCATCTCATCACTCAGGAATTCACAGTGAACTCAAGGGTCAAAATTCTAAGTTTTTTTTTTTTTTTTAAATCTAGGTGGACAAACCTTTGTCTTGCCTAACCTGTATGTTTCTTTATTCAATTTTTAAAAAACTATGAAAGGCCTTATTTTATGCAGATAACATATAGAAATTAAGGCAGGGTGAGTATATCTCTTATTAAAAATAATGCTTGGGACCAGGAGTATTTCAGGCTTAGAATTTTGACTCTTGAGTTCACTGTGGATTCTTGAGTGATGAGATGGAGGGGGCTAGGTTTTGGAATTTTTGCACCTATATAATGAGGCAACTTGGGAATGGTCCCATGTCTGAAGACAGAATTCATTTATGTCTCATATACATTTTACACTCGTATCCTGAAGGTGAGTTTCACATAATAATTGTAGTGCTCTTGCATTTTTTGAATGCAGCCTGTCATGAGGTCATGAGGTGTGGAAGTTTCCATTTGTGATGTCCTGTGGGCACTCAGGCAGTTTCAGGTCTTGGGACATTTCTGATCCTAGAACTTTGAGTCCTGCATGCTCAGCCTGTATTGCAACAGCTTTAGTCCCACCCTTGTAGCTTAAGTGCATGACGGTGATAGCTATCGCGGAAGCGCCTCCTCTTCCCTTTATAAGTTGGTGAAGAACAACCCTCGCTAGGGATTGGAGTCAGTTGTCGAGAGCTTGCCTGCCTACCATGTGTAAGACCCTTAGTTTAGTCCCTAGCACTCCACCCAAACCAACACCAACAAAACAGTGATAACAAAATGAGAACAAATATGGGAGTGTCCACAGCACAGGTCATGGAAGCTGTCTTGAGTAAGGCCTTGGGAACCTGGTTGACTTGGGAACATGGAACTGCCCGTAGGCTTCCTGGCTGGGCAGATTTGGGAAAAGTCTCTGAGCCCTGATTAGTGACATGACATGTTCCCACATGTCTCCCATAACTGTGTGGATTCAGAGGGACATTAGAGCTCAGCGCATCCTGGGTACCCAGCCAGGCAGCACCTAGCCAACGGTTGTCAAGGTTACTTCTGGCTGTGGTAGCTTCTTATCCTCTTGGGCTTAGTACAGTTATGGCGACAGAGGCCAGGAGAACAGTGCCCCTTCCTGTGTGTGCTTCAGGGGAGACCCAGGCAGGGGGTAGGAAGTGTTACGATCCTTGTGGGTGCCCTGGGCTGCCTGACAGGTTTGCTCGGTGGATTTCAGGTGCTTGTCCTGGCTGTGAAACAACTCTTCCCAGATTTTGAATTCATGTGGCTGGTGGACGAGGCCAAGAAGAACCTGCCTCTCGAGTTGGACTTTCTAAATGAAGGGAAGAACGCGGAGAAAGTGGCCCACATGCTCAAACACTTTGACTTCCTAAAGGTAGGAGGGCAGGGCAGTAGGGCATGAGTGCTGGGGGGGATGTCCCCACTGAGAGGGCCTGAGTTAGGACATCTCTCCACCAAAGTTCCTTACTTAAGGTGAGTGCTTTGTAATCGGAGACCCATAGGAAAGCCCTTGAAGGCAATTACCAAAAGAGTGAACCCTGGTATGATTGCTGACCTGCCAGTCAAATGAACAGATGTCCTTTACAGCACTGACACTGCGCACCCCTGTGGTATGGTGTGCCGTGGCTTCTGCCTCCACAGAACACAGCGTGACAATGGTGGCGGTGACCGTGACAGCTAACACTAGTGTACTGTGACCCTGCTTCAAGGATACGCATTTCATTTGCTCATGATGTAGCACACAGTTCTGGTACGGCAGTGCTCTTGCCATCACTACGGTGCTCAGATCTGTTCGGCTGAAACCTTAGGACTCACGAGAGAAACAGGCATGGGGCACAACACTCCAAAACTTCATCAGTGATGCAGAAAAAGAAGCATGAGGCTCAGGGCATCCAATGTATCCGCTTGCGTGCCCATTCTGTCTTATTCCTTACCCAGGGTTTATTGTTTTCTTCATCTCTTGCTGCGGCGGTAGGCACTGCAGGTTGGCCCCTGCTCTAGAAACTTCCCTCTTAATGGGAGGAAGAAGACATGTGTGTTGCCTGTTTTACAAAGCGTTTTGCACACAGTGGACACTTATCTTTGTTTTGCTTGTCTTCCCCTGAGAAAGTGCTTAATCTACCCAGGACAGAGAGCTCAGAGGGCCTCCACAGAGTGCTGACTGTACGGAGGAGACAGCAGTGTTTAGAGACCATGTTAGTGTGTCAGGTACTGTTTCTCTAACGGTGCTCACATGCCCTGATGGTGGCCCCTTCCAGCCCACCCCAGTACACAGCTGTGTCTTGGGTAGAGTTCCAGTTCTAGCCCGGGCTCTCTGGCTCTGTGTATGCTACTCACCTCAGAGTTTCTGCCACCTTTTACCTGGCAGGATGCCCCTGAGTTGCCACAGTGCCGAGCCAGACAAGTCCAACAATCTCCTCCGCTGTTTCCATGGAAACGGCAGAATCATCTCCTGGCTGGAGCCAACTAGCAACTGCCAGACCAAGACATGTAATAATAATAATAACACAGATTTCTGAAACAAGGACGCCAAATTGGTAAATAATTAACATACTGATCTGACCCGCTGCCGCCAGAACTCACATACCATCCCTAAGACAATGGAGGAACGAAGGCTCCAGAGTAATTAATTTTGCCTAAGCATATCATAAGCAGGAAGCAAATTTTGTACTGTGAACCCAGCTCAGCTTTTAAAACTGTAGATAGATTGCTCTTGCATGCTGGCACCCCATCACAACATCTGTGCGTAATTAAGCCTCAGCAAAGAGTTTGCCTCTCATGTGTGAGGCCTCTTCCAGTGCGAAAGGGGGGGGGGCACTCTTAATAACCTCAACCCTTCACAGTCAATCTCTGGGCTCCAGCCCACCTCTGAATGAATAGAGAAGAGGCCCGAAGAAGGGGAAGGGCAGCCAGACTGAAGAGTATGAATCTGAACGTGCACGGAATAGGCCTGTGCCAGGCAGTCAGGCTTGTGATTAGCCGGGGGAAGAGTTGGGGGTAGACAGGAAGGGAGAAACTGCCTAAGCATAGGCTTGGGACTAGAAGAGATGAGAGCTTCCCTGTGGGTGGACTGGGGGTGAGACTGAGTCACATAGGCCAGGGTGACGCCAGGAGCCTGAGGGCCATGTGCGTTCTTGGAGAAGTGTCATAGCTTATTAGACTCTTAAAGATGAGTGACATGTATGAAAACCTCTGACCTTTTAATATGTTAGACACTCCGAAAAGTGTTGCACGTGTGTCTACTCTTTAATTCTTATAGCAGGTTTTTGTTTGTCTCCTTGCTTTTTTGTTTGTTCCTGAGACAGGGTTTTTCTGTATATTCTTGGCTGTTCTGGAACTCACTCTATAAACTAAGCTGGCTTCAAATATACAGAAATCTGCCTGCCTCTGCCTCTCAAGTGCCAGGATTAAAGGCGGGCGCTGCTACTGCCTGGCAGGAGGTATCATTTTAAACCCCATGTCATCAGTCGGGGAACAGAAGTCCCAATTGATCCCTAGGGTGACACAGTGAGCCAGCACTGGGCCGAAGCGGGGTGGAGACAGCCATGGCTTAAAGCCTGCATCTCAAACTCTAATACTTGGACACATTTCTGAGTCACAGAGACACACAAGTTTGCATGAGTGTATTGCATTGATTCAGCTCTGAGATGGGTCAGGATCCTCACGAGTCACTGTGTGGCTGTCACAGGACAGCTGGTGTTTGACCAGCAGGTCAGCATCTGGTCCTGTGTGGGGCTCCTGTCCTCTCTCCATGCCAGTGGTAAGTGAGGTGAGGCAGCTCCCTCTATAACCATCAACACCATCTTACTGGGGGTGTGCTGGACTCAGAGAGACTATGCATGTGTCCACAGTCAATACAGCATGGCCAGGCTGTGACTGCAGGAAGACTGCACCCGAGGGATAGCTGTGGTACTAGACAAGTCACAGCACATGGACAAAGTCAAGTTCAAAGTCAAGTTCAAGATCAGGCCCCACCATGAGGCCAAGGCTCGAAGCTTTTTATAGCCCACATCTTGGGGTTGGGATGGTTTTGATGTGGAGGCTGGTGGAGCCTATATGGGGGCAATCCTGTATGGTATAGACATGGGTCGTGGTTCCATAGGCCAGAGGTGGTCCTCCTGGGGCCAGTGAGTACCCAGTGCCTCCCGGAGCTTGCTCTCTTTATTGCCACCTGCCAATATTTGCCTCTCGCTTTCCCCTTCCTGGATGGAAGAAGTAGATGGGCAGTGGTGAGACATGGTCATTCGGGTACTTGAGGGATAACAGCAGTTTGCTGTTTTGTGATTTTTGTGGCCACTTCTATGTGATAATCCACCTCGATTTCCAGCCCTCAGGAGTTGCTGGGGCCAAGGGCATGTGATTGTCAGACAGGAAGGGTCACATCACAGCAAACAAGGAAGGGAGGGAGGGAGGAAGGGTCCAGCTTATCCCTGCCCCTATCCTGGCAGCCCGGAGAGCCTGCCTCCTCAGGCTCTCACTCCACACTTGGTGCTCTCCACATTGCCCAGTAGGTCCTTTTGGGGCTCTGGTCTGGTGTTTAGAGAGCCCCAAGGCCCACTGTCAAGCTCAGGTTTCCAGACTAATGTAAGAGCTTAACCAAAGGTGCCCAAGTAAAGTGCCTTTCCTCTGGAGACCAGGAACAACTGTAATAGCATGGACTTGTTTTGAGTTGACAGCAGAGAGGTATAGCTTTCCTGATCAGCCTGGATTTCCAAATGGTGAAAACCCAGCTTAGGCTCCCTGGGCTCTCAGCATGAGGGCTTTGCTTGTGGTTAGCTCCACGCCCTGCAGGGCCCCTTGCGAGCAAAGGAAACCTAGGCATGAAGAGCTAAGAGAATGCTGGATGGCACAGCTTCGTCAGAAGAACTAGAAGTGTGTAGCTGGACTGGAGGGCTGCGGAGACCAGTCTTGAGGGGATGGGCTAGGGGAGGATTCATCTTGAATTAGCTGCCCTTGGTTTTTCTCCTTAAAAAAAAAAAAAAAAAGTTATCGCAATTTTGGAGGAATAGTATGCTGAACAACTCATGGCCTTGGTGGTGCTTATGGTGTCACCTGCTTGTGTGGCATCCTGCAGCCTGTGGTGCTCTCTGAAGAACCTGTTCTCTTTTGCTTTAGTAGGAATGTGTCAGTTAGTTTATAATTTGTTTGCAAATAACTGAAAGCCCAATCCAACAGTTTTTTTTTGTTTCACTTTGTTTTGTTTTTGAGGCTCGCTCTGTAGACCAGGCCTGTCTCTGCTTCCCAAGTGCTGGGATTAAACTATGGCTATTTTTTTCTTTTTCCTTTTTTAAAAATAACGGTTATGCTTAGGGCCAGAGGGATGGCTCAGTCGTTAAGAATACGCATTGTTCTTTCAGAGGACCTGGGGTTGGGTTCCCAGCACCCACATCAGTTGGCTTACAATTGCCTGTGGCTCCAGCTCTGGGGCCTATGATGCCTCAGGCCACCTTGGCCACCTGTGCTTATGGGCACGTAACCTCCCCCCCCCCCCCACATGCACACAATTCACAAAATGTTTATTATCTTTATAAAGCAGGAAGGAGTGCAGTGGTTGGTGCTGATGGAACTTGGTAGTGTGACAACATCAGAGCTGGCACCTCTGACTTTTTTTTTTTAAACCCATTATGGCTGCACGATGATTGTTACTGTTCCAAGAATTACATTCACTTTCAGGGTGGGAGAGAAAATAAACCTTCCCTGCATCCTCTAGCAGACTGCCACTTACATTTGATTGGGCAGAACTGTGTCACGTGACCACTTACTATGAGGCAGGCAGGGTAGGGGTTTTAGTTTCTCATGAGTGGGGAAGAGGAAGATGGGTAGTAGACATTGGGTTAAGATCCAGCATTGTCTGCCATAGGAGGCTTGTGGGAAACTAGCAGACAACATAAATTATCCTCTGGTTCAAACTCAGTTCATTGCTTCAACAGATCTATTTCCCATGTGCAAAAAATTGTAGCAGGGTTAGGGCCAAGCAAGGGTCTGATGGAGGGAGAAACAGAAGGAAACAGCTCTTAGCACTGGTGTTAGCTACGTGTGCAACATTGACATAGTGCCTGATGGAAACAACCTAAGAAATGAAAGATTTGCTCCAGCTTACATCTTCAGAGGGTTTCACTCCATCATGGTGGTGAAATCACTGTGGAGCTCGTGGCTGAGAAGGGAATACTGGAGGCTCTTTGCATCATAGGGGCCCTGGAAACAGAGAACTTCCAGATAGAGGGCTGGGCTCCTGTACCAGAGGCCTACCTCTGGTACGGCCTCCTTCCACCAGACAGTTGCCAAACCTTTCAAAATAGCGCCACCAGCTGGGAATCAGGCCTTAAAGTGTGATGAGCCTGTGGTGCACGTTTCCAATTAAAGCAATAGCAGCTTCCAGGTAGGACACATTTCTCTCCCAAGTACCTACTTCTATTATAGTGTCTGGCTTATGGTAAGATGGAGTGGGGAATGGGGGGGGGGGCATGAGAAGATTGGAAGGTGAGGGGCTTAGGAGGTGCAGTGGAAGAATGAAGAAGTTGCTCCCACCTTCGTGAGGGATTTGTGACCGAGTCCTGCTGTAAGGGCCACCTGGCTGCGGCATCTGCCTAGTGCTCACTCCAGCCCTCCTCTCTGCCAGTGTCTGGCTCCCTGCAGTGTACTAGGTGCCAGTCCTGACTGCTGCCTCCTGACACTGATGTGACACACATTTTCTTTCTGTAGGTCCCCCAGATCCACTGGGAGCTGTCCACCAAGAGGGTGCTCCTGATGGAGTTTGTGGAGGGAGGGCAGGTCAACGACCGAGCCTACATGGAGAAGAACCGGATCGATGTGAATGAGGTGAGGTGGGGGCTAGTGCTGGGGACAGAGGGACAGAGCGTGGTTGGGGCTGCCTGGCTAGGCCTGCGCTCTTGGGCCTTAGAGCCTGCCCACTGCCTTTAAAAGAACTATGCATCCACCAGGGAGGATTCTCTTAGGCTTCTCCACCTAGTGCTGGGCCTATAGTGGGAACAGGGACAAGCAAGCCTCCCTGAGCATGAGGTTGCTGCTGGCTTCTTTCCTTACAGCAGCTAATCTATACAACTGGGCAGTAGTGCTGAGTCAGGGACTTGCTCTCTCTGTCTCCATGGGGCCTGTTTATCAACTGCCACGCTGCCCTCCTGGGCCATCACTGCAGGACTCAAGCTGTACGACAGAGGGGACTGCAGCAGTCACCTGCGTCCATTTCACAGAGCAACGGAGAAGATGGAGCTGTCTTTACCTCCTGTTCCCCTGGTACCAGGGAAACCGGTTAGTGGCCCAGGTTCTGTGCCCCACCTTCTGCTTCTTGGTCATCCCAGGGCCCCTAGGAAAGAGGGAGTTGTACTTTTCCGCCCACACCCATTGTTAATACAGTCGCTGTGTATGCAGGGTCTGGGTATTCAGGGTGCCCAGGCCAGACACCATCAGCTAAGTCCCCAGGATTAGAACCTAGATCTTTTCTCCTCCACCATCTCCTCTCCCTCCCACAGACTCATGTGGGTCAACAGTAGAACTTGTAACCACTTGGATGATGGCCACATCAGTGACTGTGCCAGGAAGTAGGCAGAAGGAGGGCCGAATAGGCCCCTTCACTAGCCGCACACTGGCGACCCCCAACTGCTCCCTTTGCTTTTCAGCTCCTAGGGTAGGTGCAGGGATGGTGCCTGGGTGGCTCACAGAGGCTGGCTACAGTGGGGGAACAGCTGGCCCCCGCTGGGAGGTTACCTCTAGAGTCTCCCCAAAACGAAACAGAGCCTCTGCCTGCTACTCAGGAGATCCAGCATCTTTGCCCTGTCTTGTCACTGGCATCTCCTTCTACCAGAGATGGACTTCCAGTCTGGGGGCCCACCCCTCTCCATTTCTCTGGATCCAGCAAGCTACGGCTGGAATGGCTCATCAGAGGCGGCTCTGATATTTCAAGGCGAGTGTAAACACAGAAACACATGTGCTGATGGTTGTGGCTTGCTTGTGACTGAGCCAGCTGGAGGGCAGTGGACTCTGGGTAGGGTGGACTGTCTGACCTGGAACCACTTGTTCCTGCCACCACCTTTCCTATATGTGTGGGGGAAACCAATATCGAAACAGAGACCTTAGTGAACATCTGAGTTTTCAATGAAATAAACCAGCCTTACCCTCCTGGTCCTCAGTTTCCTTCGTGGAGGAGATGGACCAGCTGACCTCTAAGGGTCCTTTCTGTTTGGATATTTTATAGACTAGTGACTCTGTGGCTTAGTGATCACTGACTGGCTCAAGACCTAGCTATTTCAGAACCATTAGGGTGTATAGCTATGCAGATTCCTGGGAAGTACCCCAGGGTACACATGAGAATCTGGGGTGGGAAGGCTTGCAGAGTCTCCAAGTGAGTGTGCAGCAGATCTCACCCCAGTAGAAAGCCCTCAGGCTTTCAGTGCTCATGTCCTGTAGCACAGGTGACCCCACCCACCTCTGCTCACCTTCTAGGAGCCAGCAGCTTGCCAGGGCCCCTCTATTTACGTCCCTGAGCCTTGGCAGCATACATGTCCAGGGTTCATATTGCTAGTAACTTTAGGTGCTGGTGACAGCGATTGTCACTGATCTCATTAAAAGCAAAGGTTGTGTGGGAGTCTTCTGAGGTTGATGGGGCTGCTTCTAGTTGTAGAAGGACTATTGATTGTAAGACCTTTATCGAAGGTTAATTGAATTGCAGGGAGTGTGTGTTGAAGACCCTGCCTGGGCTGAGGTCCGGCTTAATTGGCATGAAATTAGCCCAGAGAAAGGTGGCTGAGTTGGTAGCACAGGGCAGCAGGGACAAATGCAGGAGACCTGTGGGCAGATAATCATGTTTCTATGAAGGCTGACTGGATTCAGGGGCCCTGGGGAGAGATACCAGCAAGGTTCTTCCTTAGGGAGAGCCAGTTGGAAAAGAGTGCCATAGTTACATGGTCTTGGATTCAGCCCTGGTTATCAGGATCCCCAGGTGGTGGTGGTGGTGGTGGTGGTGGTGGAGGAGGAGGAAGAGGAGGAGAAGGAGGAAGATGATTGTGGAGTCTGTCCCGTCACTCTCCAGTGAACAAACTTCTGTTAGAGTGGGAATGGGTTTAGGACTTAGCAGAACCTTTGAGACCTTCTAGCTAATGCCTTCTTTTAGGAGCCTCAGAGATGGCAGGTACTGAGCCTCCTTGGAGCTGAGATTACAGGCACAGAGCACCTGTAGCTGGCTCAAGGCTCCTCAGCCTTTGCTCTGTCACCATCTGTGCCCAGACCATGGCCCTGCTGTCTCATGTTGGTTACTTCTTCTGCTCTTCTTATGTTGGGGGCGTTGCCTTTTCTTTCCCTCTGAAGTCATTTTGGAAGGATTGCAAGGGGGAGGAGCCTGTGGCTTTGTCCTCTGTGTAGCCGGAAGCCCTTGCTGGGTTTTCTTCTTGGAATAGTTCCAAAATCCATTCCCGTCACTGTAGGAACAGTGAAGGATCTCAGAGTCACCTTACAGCATGTGTTTTGAGTGCCTACTGTGTGCAGGCACTACTTAGGTATGCTAGAATAGAAACGTGGACCAGGCCAAGCATGGGGCTTCCAAGAGGCCTGGTGCTGGACAGGCTGTGCACCCAAGGTTGTCTGGTTCTGTCATTCATTGCTTCGGTGCCCTCAAGTCAAGTACTTGAGATAGAAGTCCAAGTTCTTTCTGCTATGGGACAGATGCCATCATGTGAGCTTTATAAACAATAGGGCCATGTAAATACATGTTCTATAATTCATACTTCATGAGGGAATTACTCAAGGAGGCATCTCTTTCTCTCTTGAATCTTTGAGAACCTTTGCTGCCTTCCCGTCCCCTGTCTCTGGCCTAGACAGTGAGTGTAGAGCTTTGGATGGAGTTGATCGGCATGCACAGCCATCTATTCTGAAAGGCCAGGCTGATGGCTTTTCCTTCCTTGATTACCTTCATTTCTGTCACTACTCCATGTGGACAGAAGAGGATCTTCTTACTTTGGCTTAGCATCATTCCAATCTCCTGGCCCCTGGCTGGTATCTAAAGATGCCGAAGACCCGATTCCTTAAATCATTAGAAGAAAAACAGCCTTTTCTCTCTAACCCCCATCACTCTTGGGTGCTCATGGGTGTTAGCAAAGTCCTGGGGAGTGAGTCCCTGGGGATTTGTTTTCTCACAGCCCAGGTATCGGTTGAGCCAAAGTAGTTTTCTGGAGTCGCTGTTTTTGGACTTTGGTGCCTCTGTCACTTGTCAGTTGTTCTTCTGTGGGCTTTCTGTTCTTCTGGAATCCTTTTCCCCCTGTGTGCGGTTCTTCTGTGGGCTTTCTGTTCTTCTGGAATCCTTTTCCCCCTGTGTGCGGTAGACCATGGGTGGCTTACAGGGTCCTTTGACAACCGAAGCCTGGCATACTTGGCACGGTGCTGGTCCTGGTGTGTATGCTAAATACACAACGACACGGAAACTCCAGCTCTTTGATTCTCTTGGCACCACCAGGACAGTGTTGCCAGAGGGCAAGGGAGATAGGGAAAGACGAATGCTTTCCCTGGTTTTTTACATTGACCCAAGCAAGGTGGAATGGCATGGAGTCGGTGTGGGTGAGTTGCCACCATAGAGAGGAGAGGAGACATCAGAAGCCAACAGCAATTCCTTCCTCACACGTGTGTTCTGATGGTGATGACTCCCGGGACTCACTTTTGCCTCCTCTGGATTCGAGGCTGCTTGCAGAGCGTTTCTGGTGGAGACACGAAGGCTCTCTTGCCTCACAGATGCTTGCGGCTGCCTCTCATGGAAAGCCTGGTATGGCCTAATTAAGAAGTGGCATTGATGTTCTTTTTGTGATAAAATCCTGATGTCGTTAGAGAAGGAACCTGAGGACGAGTTGATTTTGGCCCACGGGTGCTTCCATCATGGCGGGTAGACATGGTGATTGCAGTGGCTCTGACTGGAACCATGACAGTGGTAGGTCTTCATGTGGTCAGTTCATAAAGAGCAGCCTCAGCTGGAACCAGAGACAGGTGTCATCTGAAATGGCCTACTTTCATCAGCCAGACCGCACTTCAGAAACTCTCCATCACCTTCCAAATAATTGCCACAAGCTGAGGACCAAGTACTGAAAGCATCACTGTGTGTGTGTGTGTGTGTGTGTGTGTGTGTGTGTGTGTAAGACTTAAGTCCTAATGGAGGCTTTCCAAGTGCCACCATCAGATCTACTCCTCAGTTTCCTGTGACCCACTGGCACCTCTGCTCCTGTCCCCACTGCCACTGTGTGAGGCTGAGGAGTTCACAGTGGCTGGGTGGTCGGGGACATCATCTGACAGCTTGCTCACCCAAGATCACTGTGTACCACAAATGCATCGACCGCAGTGTTGGGCAGCTGGAGCTGTCTGCAGACTCTAGATCCCAGTGTTTGCTTCTGGTGACGGGAGGAGGGTGACGGTGATATGTCCCAGGCAGCAGGCTGATCTGTGCAGAGACAGATGCCACAACAGCAGCCTTGCCTTCCTCTCACAGACGCTGGCCTTGCTTTGGAGACACCCCCACCCAGGAACATACACAGTTTTCCTTGGGGTAGGAACGAATTAATTCACACAATTATAGACCAATTAAGCTACTTTCAGCCAATTCAGGCCTTGAGAAAAGTCCCAAAATAACTCCTTGATTTAAATATTATTTACTCAATTAATTCTTTACTCAGCCTTTTTATGGAGTCCTGGTTTTCCCCTCTTCCCTACTGTTAGAGAATAAAGGCATTCGTAATTAGTGAAATCACGTATGAGTGGCCCGTTCTCTTCACAAGGAACAATTCAGACTTCTCAGTGGTTTTTTAGTAAAGAGCACTGTCCTATGTGTGCTTAGAGGTGCGGACTGGGGGAGTCACCCAGCCAGGATTTTCTACTAATATCCTTCAGAAAGACACCTTACTGGATGCTAAGTGCCTAGGAGAGCTTCTCTGGAGGGGAGAGGCAGGTGGCCTGGCCATTGAGCACCTGTCCTCTGGAGTCAGGTCAATGTCTCTGACTGCTGAACAAGTGATAAAGTTTCTTCCTGTCTTTGCATCCCCTTCCCCCGCCATCTTCAGCTGTTTCCTGCAGTGAATGGGTAGGTGTCTGGAGCAGGGCTTGGCCAGCCCTGGGCTACTTCACAAACATGCTACTGCCTACCATTGCGTTTATATCACAACGCTGTGGATAGGGCAAAGGCATCATTGGGGCCATGGGTGTGTGTTCCTCCATGGAAGACGAAGCTAAAGTAATATGGAAGTGGGAAGGCAGGGACTCTGGGATATATTGGCTTTACTTCTGGGATGTGATTGGCCCAGCGGGAAGGCCTGGGACTTCTCCAGGACCCTGAACGCCTGTGTAGGTAGGAAGGCCTGGATGCCCTGTGGAAAGACTGATTCCTGGAGAGACTTGTCAGCCCAGTTTTGCAAGGTGCAAAGAAAATCTACCCAAAACTAAGAAAGAAAATAGGGCCACAAGAGTGGCATGCTTCTTCAAAGTCTTAACACTTAACAGTCAAGCAACACTGTGCCAGTTCCAACTCTCCCCCCACCCCCAGGATTCTGATATCTAGGGAAATGGACTTCTTTTTGTCTTTGTTATCAAGAATTATGAGCTCAGACTGAAGTCATGCATCAGCCTGTAGCTCTTTCCAGTTGAGATGCAAATAGTTACTGCCCAGTAACAAAGATAATCCTGTAGCGGCGGATCTCACCCTCCCTAATGCTGTCACCCTTAGTTCCTCAGGTTGTGCTGACCCAACCATAACATTATTTTCATTTCTATTTCATAGTTATAATTTTGATAGTGTTAATAATTATAATGTAAATATATGTGTTTTCTAATGGTCTTAGGTTAGTGAACCCTGTGAAAGGATTGTTTGACTCCCAAGGGGTCATGATCCACAGGTTGAGAACTGTTTTTTGTGTTGTTATTGATGTTGTTGTGTTTTTTTTGTTTATTTGTTTGCTTTTTGTTTTCTGAGACAGGGTTTCTCTGTGTAGCCTTGGCTGTCCTGGACTTGCTTTGTAGACCAGGCTGGCCTCGAACTCACAGTGATCCGTCTGCCTCTGCCTCCCAGAGTGCTGGGACTACAGGCTTGCACCACCACGCCCAACTGTTGTTTTTTTTTTTTTTTTTTTTTTCTTCTTAAGACCTTGTAGGACCACAAGCAGTTCAGATTTCATCCAGGATTTCTCCGTTCTGTTGAAATGCTTTGAGTAAGTCCTAGCTTTCTCACAGTTGTTTTCGAAGCAGGTCTCCCATTGTCCCTGCTTCCCAACTGTTGAGCCAGAAACCTCGGACATGTCATTCTCTGTGTGTGAGTGTGTAGAACTCTGACAGTTATACTTAGTAGTGACAGGTGTGCATTTGTGTGTCTAACAGTGAGTGATGGCTTTCTCCTCGTAATGATATTTGACTTTGAATCATGGGGTTGCCCTGTGAGGGCGATTGGACAGATGGCTTTGGTTCCACATAACTGCTAATGGAGATCGAGGACCAGGGTGGCTTATCTCTCAGGCCACTTGTGCCCAAAGTGGCAACATCAAGATGGCTTCAGTGCTGAGCTCTTGGCCTCAGCCAGCTCCTGCTCCTTGCTCTGCTTCCTGCACCTGTTGGTGCTAGGTGACACTTGCTTGAGCTGAACATCCAGAGCAGCAGCTCCCAAGTAGGAAGGTCTTCAAGTGGCAGCGGGCTGGCGGGTGTTGAGCCGGTGTGCCTGTGTGCACATGCTCTCTCTGGTGGCTCCCCTCACGTATGTGGTAGTAGTCGGCATCTGCCCCATGGAAGATCAGCCCTCACCCGAGCCCCCATACCCCTGGGGGTCATCTTTCATTGTAGAAATAGGGGGCCCGGAGCGATTAACATCATGTCAGAAAGCTTAAGGGAGATCATACATCTCTCTGTGACAGGTTTGCCCAGACTAAATGAAATGTCACTTCTCCACATTTTGACTGGAACTCCGTCGGCTCAGTCTGGCTGTGCTGCTTATCATGGGCTGATCAGGAGCCCTGATTGGACTTTATATGCGTCCTTGACAAATAGAAATGAATGATTACTTAATAAATGGAATCAGTTTGTCAGATACGGCCTTCTGAAGCGCAGCTCTGAGGAGCTCCGAGGAGCCTAACGAAAAGGGTTCTTGGTGGTACAGAGGCACGAGAACTGTCTGACTTACCCATGACCTGCTTTGACTGAGGCCCATCTCCCAGGCAACAGAAAACTGTGGCCCTGGGGCCCCTGCCATCTTAGCATGAGTCTGAGCTCTGACCTGGGTCAAAGTCCTGTTCCTAATGAGAATGTCAGAGCCCCAGGGTTTGTTTCACCTGAGGCAGACTTCAGGAGTTAGGGTGCTGGGTGTGGTAGGGCAGTTCCCTTCCCATCTTCGTCTCCACAGGAACCTGCAGTGGCTACCACAGAGGCATCCATACGAGGTCATTAGGTCCCTAACTCACTTCTGCAGCCACCCATGAGAGTTGCTATTTACTGAATGAATACAAGTAGAAGCAGCTGGCTCAAGGCCTCAAGGGAAAGGTGCAGAAGTAGCTGTGAGCCATATAGAAGGGATGGCTAGGCAGCTGCGGTTAGACCTGCTTTGAACAAACAGGGTTCTGCCATGAGCTGCTTTAACCTCAAGGCTGTCAGTCTCTTGTCTGCAAAGTGGGGCCGGGGTCATAATTGTAAGGCTGGCAGCTGTCGTTCAAATGCAGGATTATTCTTTTACTTAAGTCTTTTGTAGCCCAGGCTAGCCCTGGGCTTGCATCCCTCCCATCTCATATTCCCCAGTGCTGAAATTATAGGTCTATGCCACCACACTTGACCATTAGGTCATTCTTCATCTTTTAACTTGGTGCTGACTATAAATGCTTGGGCCTTAGGGGAGACTGATAGGGCTAGGATAAACACTAGACATGGGGAACATAGCATCTTAGAAGACTAGGGAGCCCCCACACATGGTGGGTGCAGACTCTTACTGTACCTGGCTGGTGCCCGTTACAAGCAAGTGCATGCATAATAGAGCCAGTCTATAGCACATCAATTATACCTCAATAAAGCCACTTAATAATAAAACAGAGCCAGTCTCTGCTGTCCTAGGAGTTTACGATAGTGAGCCAGATGGTCATTTGTCAAGTAATCACATGAGTAATTTCTAGTGCTGTGAAAGGAAGAGCCCAGTACCCTCTAGGAGTGTGTGTGCCAAGAGCGTTCTTCCAGCCCTGGATAAGAAGCAGGAAGGCCTGGACCTAGACATAGGAGCGAGGGGTGGGTGATTGGGGGTGGCGGTGTGGGCTGGGGGGGTTGGTGGTGGCAGGAGAGCTTCTGGCAGCGGAATGGAGGAATGGGTTGCACAAAAACCCTGAGGCAGGAAGGCACAGAGATCATTGAAGGAGAGAAAGCTGATGTGGCCTAAGAGTGTGTGTATGCCTGTGTGTGTGTGTGTGTGTGTGTGTGTGTGTGTGTGTGTGTGTGTGTGTTAAGGTGAGAACAGGGAGAAAAGGCAAGACCTCATGTCATAGGACTTGTTGCATAGGCCTTATTGGTTGAGGAAGAGTCTTAATCTTGCCGCCCTCGCCCCATGAGTTCTAGCCCCTTCACTGTTGTCCATTTGTTAGTGACCGTGAGGTTCAACTGAGGTTGGAAGGAATGGCAAAGACAGTTGGTGTCCTGGGGCATCTCCCTTCTGGCTCAGTATCTCTTTGTCCCCTGGACATCCATCGACAGATCGTCTGGGGGTCTCAGGTCTGGTTCTGCTCAGCAGCTGCTCCCAGGCAGGGACAAGGCTTTTAGCTTTAATAAAAAAAAAAAAAAAAAAAAAAAAAAAAAAAAAAAAAGGAGTAGAGATAAGAAAGCTGCCTTGGCGGGGCGCGCAGAAGTGACAGGATGATTTAAATGGCCTCTCCAGTGTCGTTTCTTCTTCACAGACATCATAAATCAGATTATCATTGGGCTCTGGGGGATGGGGAGAGGGGAGCAGGGCCTGGGCTCTGGGTCTGTCTAGGGCTGGCCTGGCAGCAGGGTAGCTCCAGAGGAGGGTCGTTCCTGTTCCTTACCCTGCCCTGTCCTTCAAAGGAGTGGGTGGGATTGTTCCCACGACCCACCCTCACCTTTGGGGAAGAGGGAAGAGTGGCTGGTAAGAGAGCAGGGAGGGGACATATGGGGCCAGTGGGCAAGGTAGTGTGGAAGGTAAAGACCCACAGCCACCAGGAAATGCGGAAGAGCAGACATTCTCCTCCCTTACTGCAGGAAATCACCTCAGGAACTCAGACAACACTGGTGGCTAGGTCTATCCCAGCACGCCTGAGTTCCAGGTGGTTCTAATGTGTGGTTCGGTTGGAGCTGACCTTCTCCCTTAGATGTGAGAATTGCGTCTCGCCTCATGCTACTCGGGCCCAATGGCTCCTGTCCTCTCCAGGAGAGAAGCTCCTGGTGTGAGTATGGGTGGGGCAGAGTGCTCACTGGATCATGTCTCTTTCAGATCTCCTGCCACCTGGGCAAGATGTACAGTGAGATGATTTTTGTCAATGGCTTTGTGCACTGTGACCCCCACCCAGGCAATGTGCTGGTGCGGAAGCGTCCTGACACGGGCAAGGCCGAGATAGTCCTTTTGGACCATGGGCTTTACCAGGTAGGAGGAAACACGCTGCTTCATGGGGTCAGAGCCCACTGATAACCTCCGGAAGTCCTCTAGCTGGGAGGCAGGTAGCTGGGGAGAGTGACCGTCCTCTGGTTTATATACAACATTATCCTAAGAGTTTCCTAAACCTCAGTGTCCCTGTGAAAAAGCCAATTGCTGGGGCCTCTTACTGCACGTGTGAGGAGCAGCAGGTAGGAAGAGTGTGCCAGTGTGGCTGTGTCCTCCCAGGGGACTGAAGGCCACCCCAGGTGACGGCACATTTAGCCTGTAGTGTGGAAACCAGGATTGGGACTGTGGGGGGCTGGAGGCCCGAGACTTTGTCTTCTGGAAGTCCGCATCAAGGGCTGGTGTGAATAAGTCACAACCCTGCACTGTCAAAATGGGACATTCGTTATTACCTTGGGGCCCTGGCTTGACTTCATTCCGTGAGGTGGCGGTCCTGAAGACATTCTGCATTCACCCCTGCTCCTTCCTCAGGCCTTGATACCACATCCCTAATTGCAGCCTCCTCTGACCGGCTTGGTAAATAGGGTGCTGGCCAGATTAGGTCAGCTGTTGTTACATGGAGCCCCAGTGACAAATAACCCAGACAGGACAGAAGTTCATTGGCTTGCTCACCTGCTAGTCCTGGCTATGTTGGGTGGAGCCCACGAGGCTCTGCTCCCTAGGACTCACAGGAGGTGACAGCAGAGGAGAGGGTTAGAAAATGAGTGGGAACTTTGCGGGAGGTGGCGTTTTTGCTCTATTCCATCAGTCAGCCCTGAGGTAGAACACTGCCTCTGTTGGTGGGAGGCCAGGAAAGTAGCCTCTACCTAAAAAGGAGATGACAATATAGGTTTTGGAGGGCACTTAGTCTCTGCCAGTTAGGACCAAGGCTTGCCAGGACAGGCGGAGTTCTGAATCCAGAAGTCTGCACTCCCAGTACTTGATACCACAAGAGGAAAATTCTATGCCACGTAACTTTGTTTCACGCACAACACTGTTAAACACATTGTATAAAGCTACCTTTAGGCCGTGTGGGTAAAGCATGTAGGAAACAAACGAATTTCATGCTTAGATGCGTGATCCAGCCCCAAGATGTTATGTATATGTAAATCTGAGAAAGACAGACAGACCACGGCATTTATGGTGCCAGGATTTTCAGATTCATGATATGCAAGCTCAGTCAGCTTTCAACTTGGGCCCCTAGGAGTGGCAGAGTGTTGGGGGAACTATGCCCTCTTCCCTGTGTGTAGTGCTTATCACTAGTCTGGGGCTCAGGCCTTGGACCAAGAGAGACTCAGCTGCTGCCTGTGTTGCCCTGGCTACAGGTGCTCACGGAGGAGTTCCGCCTGGACTACTGCCACCTGTGGCAGTCTCTGATCTGGACTGACATGGAGAGGGTGAAACAGTACAGCCAGCGCCTAGGAGCTGCAGAGCTCTACCCGCTGTTTGCCTGTATGTTGACAGCCAGGTCCTGGGACTCAGTCAAGAGGGGCATCGGCCAAGCTCCAGTCACTGCCACTGAGGTAGGTGACCGTCTCCCAGATGCAAGGATCAGGGCCTGGGGAACCCCTTCCAGCCCAGTGTCTAGGTTCACATCTCTGTAGGGCGGGTTCTGTGGAGCCACAGAAGATAAAGAAGTAGGGAGGAGGGCAGGGGAAGGCTAACTTACTGTGTGCCCTGGGGCTTTCTCCATCTGGGGTAGAGATAAGGCTTGTGGATTGAAAAATCCCAGACTCCAGTAGTTTGGAGAGATGCCACGCTTCCTCCAGCACCTCCCAGGGGCCATAATATTCCCACAGCTCCTACACTTCTTCCGCCTACTGGGCACTGTGGCCTGTGCCCGTGTGCTCTCTGGTTTCATGATGAGAGAGGAGAGCCTTCGCTTCCTCTCCATCTGTCCATCTGCAAACAGCACTGTGCAAATGAAGCAGCCCCTTTTCTTTTTCCACCTCCTTCATGGACTTAAACTGTCTACACAGGATACAGACTTTTGGGAGCTCCTGCTCCCTGTAGCCCTGTCCACTTCTATTTGCCTGCCCAGGCTCATGAGAGTTGATTTGCTTATTTCTCAGTGCTGAGCAGACTCAGGCCTCACTGAGGCCTCTGCTCACAGTAGGTGGAGATGAGGAAAGAGACACTTTTGAAAAGCCTAGGCACTGCTTCCAGCACCTTCTCTTCTTGGTACTATGACCTTGAGTGTTCCCACCACCCAAGGACCTCAGGGTCTTTCCCTGTAAGCTGCACCTCTAGCCAAGGAGGGATCCAGAGTCCGGAGGCAGAGACAGGCGGATCGCTGTGAGTTCAAGGCCAGCCTGGTCTACAAGATGAGTCCAGGACAGCCAAGGCTACACAGAGAAACCCTGTCTTGAAAAATAAAACAAACAAACATAAACAAACAAACCAAAACCCAAAAACCAATGTCTTAAAGAGTCTATCTCCAACCAATTACTATCTCCATTTTCCTTCAAGTGGACATATTTCTCCAGCAGGCCTGGTGGCAATGCTGGGCACCTGCTATTCCAGGCTCTGCTGCCTGAAGTGCATTCTAGAAGAGGGGTGACCTCGGGATGGTGGGTGCTGTGCTTTCTGTTTTACTGTCAGTGCATGTAAAGTGCCCGCTCACGGTTCTCGGAGTCCATTCATTCAATAAACATTTGCTTTAGCTGGCCCCTGAGCATGTGTCAAGGATCCTGCAACCCAACAGACAGTCAGGCCTTTGGTGTAATTTACACTTTGGTTGAGAGAGACAGACAGTAAACAACTGAACAAGCGGGCAAGTGGGGTAATTGCAGGTTACAAGTACCTCAGAGGAAACAAGTAAAGCGATGCGAGGAAGCGGTTGGGAGCCTGGCTCAGAGACCTGGCGTAGCGAAGGACTCCAGCCTTGGGAGTGCCCGGTGGATGCACTCCTGGCACACTAAGCACACCGAGGCCCAGAGCGAAAGCATTTGGTGTGGTCTAGAGGATGGCGGGGCACAGAGAACGAATGCCACGCAGAGATTTATGTGCTGTGGGAAGAGGTCTGAACTCAACTCCCAGGAGGAAGCAAAGCCCTTGGCAGGCTTTGAGCGGGAGATGCTCAGACCTGTTGTTTTAAGGAGACGGGGATTCTGTCAAGTGAGGTGCAGTGAGGAAGGGGGTAAGTGCTCAGAGCCTGAGAGTGCCTGAGAGAGAGCAAGATACCAGCAGCCTGGGGCTAGCAAGTAGCTCTCAGTTCTAAAGAGGGTGATCCAAAGGGTCAGATAAACAGATCATTTTAACAAAGGAGAGGGGGCTGGCTGTTGGGCAGGCATCCACCATCAGGACCCAGGCAGTGGTAGAGCACAGGGGATGGCAGATCTGATATGGTGCGAGGTTAGGGTGGGACTTGGGAGTTCTGCCCATGGACTGTATCGTGCTGGGCTTGGTTAGCTGGGAGTGCTTCTTACAGGCCTGGCTTGAAATTCGTGTCCAATCAAGAAGCCTTGGAGAATCCTTGGCCCTTTCTCAGTGTACACTAGTGCTGCTTCCAGGGCTTGCCTGGGAGCCAGGTGGGGAACTCCCACTTGGGTGGTCAGGTCACAGGGCCCAGTCAGTGCTTTTCTTTTCTTTGGGGGTGCTCCACAGGGTACCAAGGCAGCTGTTCTAGAAGCTCCCACTTGGAGCTTCTTTGTATTCTCTTAGTCACAGGCTACCAACATTCCTGGCACCCTGCTCTTCATGTGCCATACCAACCGTTCTCATGTCCCCTTGCTTAGGACTCAGAGATCCGCAATAATGCGGCCAGCTACCTGCCGGAGATCAACCAGCTCCTTAACCACGTGCCTCGTCAGATGCTGCTCATCCTGAAGACCAATGATCTATTGCGCAGCATTGAGACCGCCCTGGGCACCCGCTCCAGTGCCAGTTCCTTCCTCAACATGTCTCGGTGTTGTATCAGGGCACTGGCCGAGTGAGTATCCGTCAACCTTGGCCATCTCCCTGTTCCAGGGACCGTCCCATGGGTTCTGCTTTCCCCACTATTCAGTCCTTAGGACCCTATCTTGGCTTCTTAAGCTCTAGTTTTCCCTTCAGGGAATCAGAGGGGAGTCAGCAGGCAGGTGCCTTGAGATAGTGTCTTTGGGTGGCCCAGAATGCCTGTACTTTGCTAAAGGACAGCATCTGGAATCTCACCCTCCAGGTCCAGCTTTCCAGATGATTCTCTCCTTCTAAAAACTTGGAAGTTGTTTTTTGAGCATTTCAACCCATCCAGGTGGACCTGTGGTCAGGAAGCCCCAGTATGACCCTGTTTCTAACTGGTCCTGGGATTTGGCTGCCAGGACCAGCCCAGGCAGTGAGGCCATTGCTCGTTATCCTGGAAATGTGGCTGTGACTTGGGAAGGTGTGCCATTAGATCATTAGGGTCACCGGTCTTTCTATCATTGAGACAGTGATGATAAGGAGAACCGTGTTTCTTCAGCAAGGTCTGGGCCTCCATTTGAGTACTGTGAATGCTCTGGCAGAATGCTGTCACCCCAGAGAGGAAGCCTAGCTTGTGATTACATCCCAGCCTGTCCATCCTGGGGAAGGAATGGGTCATTCTGGGAAACTAACAGACTTGGCCACATAGATCATGTATTCACTAACAAATAGGAGCTTAGATTACAGCAGAATACTCCAACCAGTGGAGGACAGGGTTGTGAGGGCTAAGGAAGCCAAGTCCTAAGAAATGTAAGGTCTCAGGTTTGGAGCTCAATGGGTTCTCCGAGGTAGATGGACATGTGGGGTAAGAGAAGATAAGCAGGTCAACAGTTGCATGGCGGGGACTCTAAGGAGAGCTCAGGTCTACATAGCAGAGCGGGATCTCCTCCCTACAGTCTTCAGAGGAAGAGGCAGGTTTCATGCCACAGAGGTGACCAGTACCCCACAGGTCTGGACTATCTAGGCTATCCTTGATTATTAGGCAGCAGGGGTTGGGGGATGCTATACTTGCGGAAAGGATATGTGACCATGAGGATATGAGGGAAGAGAGACACATTTAGTTGAGGGAAACCCATATGATGGAGGATGAGCCCTCTGACGTCTTGGAATCTGGTAACCTGGGTTTATAGACTTCCTTGGGGATACGAGAATTATGGAACCTGAGAATCTCCTGGGATCCAGACACCTGAGGAGTCTGTCAGGTGTCAACAGGGTCACAGGCAGGTTCCTGATGGGGGCGTGGCATTTCTTTGAAAGCAGCTTCGAGAAAGAGACTGCTATGGCTTGATTAGTTCCTGGCCCCAAACCCTAACATGAGACCATTATCACAAATCCCAGTTTTTACTGTGTCTTGTTTTTGGTACAGAGACTAAGCTGGGTTGACGTGTAAAGTGCTCAGCCTTTCTGCATCACCTGACCCCCAGAGGATTTGTATCCTCAGGAACTTTACAAAGGCCTTGACTATATTTGAGTCAGGGTAAGACGGGATTCTGGGGGTGGCACGTATTTACCGTACTTTTGGAAGAAGCCTCAGAATGTTCTCCTGGGTGAGGGGACCAGAACCTTGAAGCTTGTTGGTTACTGCTTTGAAAAATCTTCTCTGGGGAGTCCCTCTTTGCCCTCACTGGACAGTGGTATGATGGGTAACCGAGTGCTCCCCAGGATCAGGGAGCTGGTCAAGTGGCCAGGCCACCTGCTGTCTTGTGTTTTTTTTTTTTCTTCATGGTTCTGATTTTTTTCTCACCTGTTTCTTTTCTTTCCTCCTTCTCTCTCACCCCTTCTCTAGGCACAGGAAGAGGGGTGCCTGTTCATTCTTCAGGAGGACCCAGATATCCTTCAGTGAGGCCTTTAGCCTGTGGCAGATCAACCTTCATGAACTTCTGCTGCGAGTGAAGGGCTTGAGACTAGCTTGCTGGGTGTCAGCACTCCTGGGCTGGCTGACTCGGGCTCCATATTGAGTGTGACTGTCATTCCCTGTCCCATCTCAGTGTCTTTTCACGCCTCACTCTTTCCTTTGTGCTCTGACTACCCACTGGCCCATGTCTGCCTAGGGTGGTCTTCCATGGCACCACCACGCTCTGCCGTCAGATCCCCCTGCTGCAGTGTTGTCCTGGGGGCCCCGGAATGTACAGCAGAGTGAGGTTTGTTTGTTTGTTTGTTTGTTTTTAACTCTATGGAGCAGATAAAGCTACCTTCCTCCCATCTCCTGTATGTGCCATTGGCTTGGTCATCCCCACTTTTATGGGATTGTCAGAAAGGATGGACCAACCCCATGTGCCACGGGGGCATGTTTAGCTTGTAGGGAAATAAGTAGCGTCTTGGAACTCACTAGAGAACAGACCTTGTGTTTTTGCCATATCACTCCCAAGGGTGTCCCGCCTCAGCGAGGAAGGGTGCATCTGAGAGTAACTGTGAAGCTATGGGTTGGTGCTGTTATGGGGACACCTTCAGTGTTGTATGTATTGTGTTTCAATAAACCTTTTCAAGGTTGCAGGGACTGTTTCTTCTGACTCAATGACTCCATTTGGACTTTCAGTTGCTCTTGGTAGCCACTTCCTTGGGAAACCCCTAGGTTTCGCAGGGAGGCTTACGAGAGTGAAGCCTGGTTTGGTTGTAGAGTTTATTTACTAGGTTGGGTGCAAATCCACATGGCTCGCAGTGGACCTGAACACCATGTACCCTGGGGCCTCATCCCCATACGCCATGGAGGCTGTAAGCCCCCTGCTGTCACAAGGGTCACATCCTGCTTCATGGAAGCTTCTGCTGCCTTCTACATCCCAGACTTTGGATGGAGGTATTAAGAAGCCGTAATCTTGAACTAGAGGTGGGCTCCCACTTGTTACCTGTGACTGGGGCATCTGCCTCGTTCAACTGGTTAGGTCCTGGCTTACTCTGGTTTCAGTCAGTGACCTGAGTCTTGGGTCTAGGATTGTACTGGGTCCTTCCTGGTCTTTGGAGACATCAACCTTCCTGATACAACCATAGTCACTATGGCTGTGTCCATCCTGACATTCACGTCATCTATTCAAATCCTGTTTCTGATCTATTGCCTGGGCAGCCTTCACCTCTCCCAGATCCATCATCTGATCCTGTGTCACCATGGTCTCTGGGTTCCTGAGACCCACATATGGCAGGCCCTGCCCCTGTGATCACACACACTTGCAGGTGGGTAACTATCCTAAATCTAGGCCTTAATTCTCTTCTCTGTGGTAATGAGACAACAATCAGACTTTCTAGTGATCAGAGACTATTTGCAGTCTTTTACCTTCTGTAAGAATTAATTGTTCTTGGTGTTCTTGGCGTACCCAGGAACCCAGGAGGGTAATTCATAAGCTCTGTTATTAATCATGAAGATCCATGCTGCATATTCTATTTTATGGTATCTTTTAAGCCAGTGAAGTAAATATAAATGTCCTTTCTGTTCAAGATAATGGTCACTTGCTTTTCACTTTGGATGTAATGGTTGGCTTACTCTGGGATTTAAAACATGTTGCCTATAGGCCGGACATCCAAAACAGTCTCCAGGGATAGGAGATGTGAAAGCAGGGTTGCGAGTCCAAGGCAGCTTGAAAATCTAAGAGTAGTCTGGGCCTTACGAGTAACTTTCCACAGTGCTGTAGATGAGGACTATGCCTGCCCCTAGAGTTGTCTTGTGTGCCTTAGCTGGATTAGGGTTAGGATAGGGCTAGGGTTAGGATAGGGCTAGGGTTAGGATAGGCTTAGGGTTAGGGTTAGGATAGGGTTAAGGTTAGGATAGGGCTAGGGTTAGGACAGGCTTAGAGTTAGGGTTAGGGTTAGGGTTAGGGTGTGGGTTAAGGCTTAGGATAGGCTTAGGGTTAGGGCTAGGACTAGGGTTAGGAATGGGTTAGGGTTAGTATAGGGGTAGGGGTAGGATAGGGTTAGAGTTAGGGTTAGGATAGGGTTAGAGTTAGGCTTTGAGTTAAGGCTTAGGATAGGCTTAGGGCTAGGACTAGGGTTAGGAATGGGTTAGGGTTACAATAGGGCTAGGGTTAGGGTTAGGGTTAGGGGTAGGGGTAGGGTTAGGGTAGGGTTAGGGTTAGGCCTAGGGTTAGGATAGGGCTATGATAGGGTTAGGGTTAGGATACTGTTAGGATTAGGGCTACGGTTAGGATAGGGCTAGGCTTAGGATAGGGTTAAGTTTAGGGTTTTAGTTAATGGTTAGGATAGGGTTTTAATTAGGGTTAGGGCTACGGCTACGGATATGGTTAGGGTTAAGGCTAGGGTGAGGGTATGGTTAGGGTTAGGGTTAGCATTAGTATTAGGGTTAAGGGGTAATGCCTGTAAGTACTCAGTACATGGGTATCCTGGCCTTTAGTTAGTTCATGCAGATATTGGTATTCTTGGCCAGCTTTATGGTTCTCAGGGAGGTCGAACTTGGTTTGAAAAGCTGTATACACACCAGCTCGCTCACATGAGGGGCTGCAAGGATGGCCTCCTTCCTTCACATCAGCAGTGTATGTGTCCCACAGCAGGATCAGAGCTGGTCAGCCTCTGCATTGCAGACTGTAGAGGGCTTCTTGCCACCTCACAGAGCTACCCTGGAAAGATAGAGCTGCTCTCAGAGGCCCCCAAGCAGATTCTGGGTAGCGGGGCTGATGGGAGGTTTGTAGCAGCTCTTAGTGTGGGCACCTGTGGCAAGAGTGATGACAGTGGTAGGTGTGGCTGGAGCAGGAGATGATGACCTGCAAGTTCAGAACAGGCAGGATGAATAAAACCAGAGTAAGGTGCATTCCTGATAGTGGGGACATGGGGCACATTGGCTGCATGGGAAGGTCCATATTTAACAGGAGACGTTGAACACCAGGTGACCTGGTGCTACTGGTCCCTCTTTGTGAACTACGAGAGGCCCCTACAGCCATGCAGCCTCTGCTGTCCCCTTCCCACACTTTCCTCCTTTTCTGTTTCCCTTTGTTCCTTTCCCCCTCCTTCTCCTTTGCCCTACTCCATGAAGCAAAGCCTGGAGGGTCAGGCTGTCTTTATGTGATGGAAGCTGGGCTCAGCCCCGAGAAGAGTCAGCGGGAGCCCTGGGCTTGGCTGCCGCTGCTGTTTTGCAGGGTCACTGCCTTCTGGTCAGGCCTGGCTGCTCCTGGAGATGCCATGGCAGCCCAGCACCAGCCTGCTTCCCATCTGTGCCAGGTGGCTGTCACTGGCCAAGACTTGGGGATCCTGAGGCACCTCCCCCCAACTCTGCCTGTTCTTAGGTGCAGAGTTCTGACTTTCCTTCCCATTCCGTCCACCCACCCCACCCCTCCCGGGGAAGCATCAGGTTGCTGAGACCAGCATAGTGGTGGGTGTTCAGGATCCCTGCCTCTGCCCCTGAGCGCTGCCTTTTCAGCTTCCTCCCCGCCTTCCCCCCCACCCCCGACCCCATTCCATCCCTGCACCAGGCATGATTTTTCTAGAGATTTTCCTGTGTAAGACAGCCCCGTGGGGTCCTATTAAATCCTGAATTTTGCCTCTGTGAGCCTGGGTGGGGCCCAAGACACTGAATTGATAATCAGCCTCCAGGGGATTGTAATCTTGCTGAACTACACTGCTTGCTGAATTACCAGGGACCATACTGAGTTGTAAGGATAGAGTCTTGGTTGTGGGAGTGTGGTCTCAGGACAGCTAGCTACCTGTCTATCACCTGGATACTTGTTAAGGATAGAGACTCTGTGGTCCCTGTCCAGACTCACTGAACCAAACCCTGGTCCAAGGCAACCAGTTGCTTTAATAATTCTTGTAGGATATTCTGAGGCACGCTCACCTCTCTAGTTCCACCTCAGTGGCTCTTGGAGCTTCCTATACAACAGAATCCCTGGAGAGCCTCATGTGCTCTGAGTTAGTCGGTTTGAACACAGGCCAAACACGTCCCCAGATCTGTTGTTAATTTTCTACTGTGAAACAATTTTAGATTTCCAGCAGATTTGCAAATCCAACACCTTCCCTGTTACCCAGTGGTAACATCTCACACGGCCAGGGTGCCTTGATTAGATGGACAATGTTAATGACCAGAGCACAGGCAGTGCTGGTCTAGCCAGTTCCTCGGCCATGTCCTTTCTGTGTTGGGGATCCTGTCTAGATTATTACTGCGTTTTATTGTCCCATCTCCTCTTGACTCCTTTGCTCTGTGACAGCCCAGCCTCTCAAACCCTCCTCTATTCTGGGCCCTTGACTCTTGGGGAGAACACTGGTTGGGCTTTTGTAGAATGGCTTTGTCTGGTGGTGTGTTCTTGTGACAAAGAGTTTGTTGAGGGGTTTTGATTAGGGACTCACAAGGGAAATGCCCTCATTATCCAATCCTGCCATGGGAACACAATGCTATTGTAACGTAGCTCTTCGAAGCTCCCCAGCTTCCTTCTAGAAAAGGTAGACACAGCTTGTCTCCAGGCATCAGGCAGAGGCTCTTCCAAATCAAAAAGTTTTCAAGAAAGGAAAACCACAGATAATAGTAAGACAACAGACACAAGGTAATTAAAATGGTATTGTGGCTTTAATGCTTACATTAACCATGCATTAACCATTCCTAATTGTAATGACCAGTGAACATAGCACTGCCAGACCCCTAAACACTAATGTTCTTCCTCCCCAAGAGGCAGACTCAGTGCTGGGAGTTTTTATTGTCCAGGGGTATTGGCAGTTTTAGAATGGAATGACCTGTAAGCTTCATAGGGACCCATGGGCCAGTCAGGCAGGGTGGGTCTGACCTGATAGCCACTTCTCAGTGCTTGCCACTCTAGCAGGGACACAAGAGAGCCTTCCCTGGGCTGTGGCCAGCTGTATCAAGATCTCCTGGTCACAAATGATGGAGCTGACTGGTGGGCCTGTCCCCAGAGTGATAACAGAGAGGGAGGGTCAGAGGGATGCCAGCAGCAGAGACTCTTCAAGACAGACATTGGGTGGACATGAAGCCCTTTCAGACTCACCAAGCTGGTGAGCAGGGGCCAAATCCAGGGATCTGGCTGTTTCTGCCCTCATAGAGCTTTTAGAAGGCATAGCTCAGTTGCTAGGGCTCTTTAGCTAGTTAGAGTTCTTTCCCTGGCCAAAGCAAACCCGTGCACATCAGATGACAATAAAAATCTACAGACAGTGGCTGTACCATCATAAGGTCAGACAGTGTAGGGTAGCACTGAACAAGCAAAGGCAAGGGCAGAAGTTGGCCCAAGTTCAAATGTGTTTTCCATGTATTTACTCTATATTGCCAATATGGTCTTGGACCAGTAAGTCTGGGTCACAGCTTTTCAGTTAGAAAAGTGGAGATACAGCTGGATGCAGGCGTAGGGAGGCAGAGGCAGGTGGGTCTCCGAGTTTGAGGACAGTCAGGGCTACACAGAGAGACTGTCTCAAAAACAAAAACAAGAAGAAAGATGGAGATACTAATGCATATCTCTTTTTAAAAATTTTTTATTTTATTTTAATTTTTTATTAATTTAGTCTTGTTACATCTCAATGGTTATCCCATCCCTTGTATCCTCCCATTCTTCCCTCCCTCCCATTTTCCCATTATTCCCCTCCCCTATGACTGTTCCTGAAGGGGATTACCTCCCCCTGTATATGCTCATAGGGTATCAAGTCTCTTCTAGGTAACCTGCTGTCCTTCCTCTGAGTGCCACCAGGCGTCCCCCTCCAGGGGACATCTCTTATAATTACTGAGAGGATCAGGTTATATAAATGATGAAGTGCTCTTGGAGAAGAAAGCTATCCAATAAACGCTCTACATGGCGGCTCACAACTGTCAGTAACTCAAGTCTTGGGATCCAGTGCCCTCTTCTGACCTCTATGGGCACGAGGCACACATGTGGTACACAGACATAAATGGTAGGCAAAGCACTCATTGCATAAATAAGTAAATAAATAAATAAATTTAAATACATAAAGGAGATGAAAAATTGAGATCTTGCTTTCCCAGCTTCCCTTGCAGCTAGGTTGACTCATGACATGAATAGTGAAGGACAATCTTGGGAAAGTGAGAAAATTTAAATACATGATTTGTATATGTTTCCTGTTCCTTTCAGCATGGGAGGCTGGTATGTAGTTTAGGATGTCTGGATCTGTAGTAGCTATTTTATGACCTTGAGATTGAGCATAATATGTTATTTTATTGGCATATTGCTATGGACTGAGTTATGTACCGCCTTCTGATTCTTTTTTTTTTAGAACTTAATATTTATTTGGTTGGAGTTTTCTTTTTTATTTTTTTATTGAAAAATAAAATCATTCATATTATATCTCAATTGCTATCCCATCCCTTGCATCCTCCCATCGCCTTCTGATTCTTAAGTTGAATCTTACCCGCAGTGCAACTATTTGATAGTAGGACCTTTAAGAGAGTAACTCAATCTAAACAAAGTCTTAAAGATGAGGTTCTAGTCCTATAGGGCGGGTATCCTAACAAGATGAGGAAGAGACACCAGACCTCCCTCTCTACCCACCCAGAAGGAAGGCACAAGACTATGACATGGCAGCTAGTCACCCAAGGAGTGACTTCATTGGACCCCAACAATGCTTCCCCTTGCTGGACTTCCAGCAACCCAAAGCAACAAGTCTGTGACAGACATGGCAGCCTTGGTGAGCACAGGCACTGAGCATCCTCTGCCAAATACTGGGTAGCCGTTATGTCAGAACCTGATGCCTGTAGACCAATTCCTCATTGAACTAATAGCTTTAAAGTAAAGCTCATTAGACAGGGAATGCAAGGTAGGATTCCCCTGGGAAAGGGCTCCGTCCGGAGTGGGACCTGTGCGAGAGACAGAGGTGGTTGATTTTTACTGGGGCTGTGGTTGAGACCATGGCTATTTGTGAGAGCAGTCACAGGATACATATCTGTCATGGAAAATGGGACTAGGGGGCTTTAGAACACCAGGAGAACCCCCCATGCATGTCTGTTCATCAGATGTCCCTAAGCCTGTGGGCTGTGGTTGGTATCAGGAGATCCATGTTAGATCTCAAAGATCCTGGCAGTTCATGTTAGGTGTTGTTTGTTTAGCTGCCATGATGGATATGGTGTACACACACAGCTTCAGTTTCTCCTGGCTCCAGAGGCTGGAAGTCTGAAAGCACTCATTGGTCAGGTGACAGAGAATGAAGGGAACGTGTTGCTTGGTCTTTTCTGGCCATAGAGGTTATCTGCACCCCCTAATTGTGACTGTATCAGTCCATCATATTTCTCTTTTGGTCCTCCGTGTCTCTCCAAAAAGACTGTTATGATGAACACTGGAGATATCCAACTGACCCCCAGGAATCTGCCACTGTCTAGAACCTTGACAGAAGCACATGGGCGAAGTGTTCTGACCATGTCGGGCGCCATTTGTGGGCATCTTTGAGGGCCAACAGCAGTAATGCTCTACCTTCCACAGTACAGAGTGCTGAGCTAGCGATGTTTCCAGTGGAAGACTTGGCTGTCAGTAAATACCTTCTAAGAAAGCAATAAAGATAATAGTAATAGCTAACACTGAGCATTGATCACATGCTGCCTCTGCATGGCTTCGGCTAATGTGACAACTCTACACAGTCTAGGGGATGCCACTGTCAGCTTTGGACGGATGAACACTGCACAGAGACGGCGTATGTCATTGTGGGAGACAGCCAGGAACCAAACCGAGTCCGTCCACAGCCAGGGCTTGGGTTCAGCCTTTTGTTCCATGGCACATTGCTTTGACTTCTGTTTTCCTCCTCTGGAGTGCACAGCTTGACCTGAGTTTGCTGCTGGAGGCGAGGCCCTCCCTGCTCTCCAAAGCCTCCTCAGACTGGGGTTGCTGGGCACTTGCCCAGGATACAGCTGGGTGAGGATAACCCCTTGAGTGTTATTTCTCACCTAGGCACTGGGCTCTTGGAACCTAGTCAGGCCTCTTGCAACACTGCGTACCAGAAAATTCTCACAAGGGGAGTTAGTAGTTAGTAGTACTAGTAGTTATAATTTTTCTAAATTTTTCCCCACATCCTGGGAATTCAGGATGGGGGGTGACTAGGAGGGGAACCCTGTCCATTCAGGAGACTTGAAAGAGGAGATGAGCAAGTTCTGTCTTAGAGTAGTTCTGATCCGTCAAGATGGTGGCAGCTGTCTGTGCCTTGAGTAGCCTTTTGGTCCTTTGTCTCCCTGTGGTCTGGCTCTGAGACTCTGGTGGTGGCCACCCTACCACCCTGGGTCAGGGAGCCAGAGGTTAGGCTGGCTTTCTTAGTTCTGTCACAGGGTCTCTGAGCTGCAGCTCCCCTGCTGTGGGGTGGCAGCTGCTGTCCCCAGGTGCTCTTCTTGACAGGTTGTAGTGACTGTGAACAGAGTTGCCAAAGGCAACAAAGAAAAGCAACACTGGCAGCTCACCTACCAGGAGCCCTGCTGCTTTCACAGACACCCATCCTCACAAGGAAGTGTACAAGCTTCAGCCCAAGCCACGAAAGTAGATGTATGACCACCCTCTGGCCACAGATGCCTTCCATACCAAACTCTATTGGGAGCTGTGTAGAGTGACCACTTCCCCTGGGCCTTAGCTCCAATGGCTAATCCTGGATCCCCCCATTCCTGCAGGACAGACCCTCCCTTGGGGTCTCAAGCATACGAACCAATAAACCTGCTGTCTGCCACCTTCCTGCAGGACAGACCCTCCCTTGGGGTCTCAAGCGTATGAACCAATAAACCTGCTGTCTGCCACCTGCGTTCTGATGAGTGGTACATATACACTATGGAATACTACTCAGCTATTAAAAACAAGGAATTCCCGAAATTTGTGGATAAATGGATTGAGCTAGAAATGATCATAATGAGTGAGTTAACCCAGAAGCAGAAAGACTCAAATGGTATATACTCACTTATATCTGCATACTAGCCCAAGGGGCATGTCCCACGAAAGCCTTCACTTATCAGGAAACTGGGACAGAGGGGAGGACATCCTATTGGGACTCTAAATGAGAGAAGCATGGGAGAATAGCAAAGTAGAAGGATCCAGAGGGTCCTAGAAACCTACAAGTAGAACATTATGATAGGCAGATTTGGGCCCAGGGGTCCCACTCAAACTAAGGCACCAGCCAAGGACAATACAGGCGGTAAACTTTAAACCCCTACCCAGATCTAGCCAATGGTCAGAACATTCTCCACAGTTGAGTGGAGAGTGGGATATGACTTTCTCACGTACTCTGGTGCCTCACATTTGACCATGTCCCCTGGTGGGGGAGACCTGGTGGCACTCAGAGGAAGGACAGCAGGTTACCAAGAAGAGACTTGATACCCTATGAGCATATACAGGGTGAGGTAATCCCCCTCAGGAACAGTCATAGGGGAGGGGAATAATGGGAAAATGGGAGGGAGGGAAGAATGGGAGGATACAAGGGATGGGATAACCATTGAAATGTAACAAGAATAAATTAATAAAAAAAAAGTTACTTTAAGTTGCTTATTTGTTTTTGGAGGGAAGAAGTCCCCAGCATGTTCCTAGGGCACCTGGATATGTGTTGGAAGGTAACAGACAGCCTAGAGAGCCTTGTATGGGATAGAAAATGAATTCACGGGCTGGGCACTCTGTAGAGAGATGAGCAAGAGCAGGCAGTTAAGTGGCCACACAGTCTGACTGTCATTGCTGCTGCTGAAGGTATGACTCAGGGCTATGGACCAGGGTGCTTTACACACCATCTGTAACCCTCGTCACGGTAGATGCCAGCTTTGTATGCTGGCTATGTCTCTTTTTCTGATAACCCAGGCTCGGGGGTGGGGTGGGGGGGGGAAGAGAGTTACAATTCACTATTTGGCTTAATTTTCCCTATTGATTTTGCTTGCTGGTGTCTACACAGCTGATCCCTAGAGATTGGGCAGGAGCTGGTGCCTTAATCACTGCATTATTTGATACAGACATCCTTGGGAACATTTAGGACAAGGACAGACTCCCACAGGTACTCCACACCGCCCTACTGCTGTGCACTAGGTGGTTAATTCATAGGGCCTAGCCGGATCCTGCATGAGTGTGGAAACTGGGCTTGTGTGTAGGCTGCCTCCCACCATTCATCATTCCATATGTCTGATTGCATTAAGTAGAGCTCAGTTGGGGGGAGGTTGTCAACTCTTTCTCTACTGACCTTTGTCCTTGTTTATAGATTCATAAATCATCCATCTTGGCCTTTGCTCACAGTAGTAGGCTAACCCCAAATCCATGCCTGACTCTGCTTTTTAGGTAGGTTCAAGCTCTTTGCTCCTTGCTTTGGTGACAAGTCTCGAGTCCTACCTTCTGTGGGGACTACTTAGATCACTGTCCCTTCTGACCTGCCCATCTCAGTCTCTCTGACCCTCTGCTCCATTTTAGTCATCCACCCCTCAGTTTTTCCCCTGCCTGTATTGTCCGCAGACAACAAGGCTCATCATGTTGGCTTTCCCCGAGGCCCTTCCACTCCAAGTCAGTCCCTTTCTCTGTGGCTGTCTACACTTGCCTTGGCCTCAGCGCCAGTGGCCTGGGTGGGAGAAACCAGGTAAGTCAGATGTGATGCTGCCTTAGAAGCCTGGAGCTCTGGACAGGAGCTGGTTTGGTCCTTGCTAGAGGTAGGGTGGGTCTTAGGATATTGGGAGAGAAAGGAATTTTTACGTGTTTTGGGGACCAGTAGTTCCTGTTGGCAGCCCTACCAGGAAGGAAGACTTGAGTTTGTCTCTGTAGGATGAGAATGTGAATTTCATTATGATCAAAGAGCATGCAATAAGTAGGCCCACCAGCAGCCATTTGCCCAAAGGCCAAGGCTCAGGGCTCTTGACCTGCATACTGTACTCCCTCATAGACACTATCTCTCTTTTTTCTTTTTAAATCTCTTTTATCCACCAACTTTCTATTATCTCTTTACCCCCTACCATGTAGTCCAGAATTGGCACCCCTGTGGCCTTGTCACCTCTTGTATTGTCCCCTCCTTACCTTCACTCCTCTCCCCAACAAATTGATCCCTGACATGTAAGTTGCTGTAAGTCATAATTGCCTACTTAACTATAGGCATAGCACCCCAAACCTGTTTGAGGATTTTTGTGAAGACCGGCTTACCTAAAATTAAATACTTTTGACCATTTTCAGAGTTATTTGATCTTTTTGTTAATGCTTATTTTTTTCATTTTAAAGATTTTTATGGTCAATTCATGAAAGATCATTTGACTTAATTTTGTATTTCTAACAAGTATTTATTACATGTGCAGATTTTTGGTGAATGATTATCTCGCGTTCTTATGGATATATTTTTCTAGGTTACCTACTTCCATTAGCTTTAAAGATAACCAATATTGTACCCAAAGACATTTTCCTCAGAATATTGCTGCCCTAGCAGTAAATACGCAGGACATTAATTATAATCAACTTCTATGCTCAGTGTCATAAAACCCCCTTAACTAAGGGCACATCAATTTCCAAAGGGGGGAATTAATATCTTCCTTGAGTTTTGTGGTTCATATAGTGTCAAGAATTAGAGTCCCCGAAGCCAGGGTGGCAGTGGTGGTGGCAACACACACCTTTAATCCCAGCACTTGGGAGGCAAACCCTCAAATGATGACTCTTGTGTATAGCACAGCAAGTTGGCTAGTGTTTCTTGTCGCCAGTGACTGGGATAATGTGTGTGCAAAACTTATGTGGAGTGAACTAGTAAGAGGCGACTGGGCTGCAACAGATCTAAGGAAGGAGATGGCCTCAGAGGAGTTGTGGTTGTGGGTTTGTGTGTGTGCGTGTATGCGTGTGTGTGTGTGTGTGTGTGTGTGTGTGTGTGTGTATTTCCAGACAGGGTTTCTCTGTAGCCATGGCTGTTGTGGCACTCGCTCTGTAAACCAGGCTGGCCTCTGCCTCCTGAGTGCTGGGATGAAAGGTGTGCACCACCACTGCCCAGCTATGGCCTCGTGTATTGTACAAGGGCATGGATGGAATGGAATACATCACCAGCACTGAGAGAATGTGTGAGCTTCTGGCTAGGGAGGTAGACCACATTTGTCTGGGATTCCAAAATAGTTCCCATAAGTAGCAGCGTGGTGCTGCCCCTTCCCATTGTGGGTGATGGTGGCTCCAGAGTCTGGTGATTGGATCCTTTCATACAAAACTGGGATGTGGTCCCAGACTCCTTCCTGTCACAGCGTGCCAGTTCCCTGCTACTGATGAAGCAGGGTGGCTTTTCTAACTTGGAGCCTTTCTCCACCGGGGATAGACTTAGGGCTCTCAAAAAGGAAAGGGCAGTGACCTGATTAACTTCTCCCCTATGCTAGAGCATTCCTGTCTTTCTATGATGCTTAGGAGTCAGTCGCCTTGGAGGAGATTGACTTAAAGGCACCATGGTGACATTTCCTAGTTTAGAGAATGTTGCCACTCATACTCTTGTGGCTGGCTCTTCTGCAGAGTTTGCTCTTCTGAGGTGCGAGGACCCATCTGCCCTGTCTAGTTTTGTGTCAGCTTGACACAAGCTCAAGAGAACCTCTGTTGAGAAAATGCTCCTACCAGATTGGCCTGTGGACAAGACTGTGGTACATCTTCTTGACTGGTGATTGCTGTGTGTGCTTTGGTCCCTGGGCTGGTGGTCCTGGGATGTATAACAGCAGGCTGAGCAAGCCTTAGGGAACATATTAGTAAGCAGCGCTTTTCCTTGGCCTCTGCTTCAGCTGCTGCCTCCAGGTTGCTGCTCTGACTTCTTTCAGCCATGGGCTGTGCTATGAAACTGGAGACTAAAACAAACCCTTTCCACCCCAAGTTGCTTTTGGTCATGGTGTGTTTTCTTCACAGCAATAGAAACTCTTAAGACATTATCCTGAGTCACTCGCACTGGAGCCTGAAGGAGTTCTGAAAGAGCCCATCTCCTTTGGGCCCGGGGAGAGACACTGAGGCAGGCTGAGACTTGTGGGTGCTGATCAGCCGGCGAGAGGGAAAGTCTGCACCCCACACTCCCTCTTATTTCTTACCTGTCAAACTAAGGAGCCCACATTACATCAGTGGCCCCCAGTGGAGCCTGATAACCCTTTAGGGGCTTTCTGGAGATGTGTGTGCACGTTTGTTTACCTCAATTATTTACCATCCCTACTGACTTTGACAGGCTGGGGGTCACAGATGCCAGATGTCTTTCTGTGACCAGTTTGGATTCTCCAACAAATACTTTTTCTGTGACAGTGTGATTTCCCAGATGCCATTCAGCATATGTGTGTAGCAAAAGCCCTGTTGATATCTAATTCTGTTTTAAACCTACAGGCAAAACATTCTCTGAGTGGTTTTAATACCTATTGAGTTTTCCAGGAATTCAGTGACCACAAGGGTCGAGGGCTGGTTTGTTTCTTTGGGAACCATCCCTTATTATTTTGGGATGCCAGTGGCTACATGGAGCCTATATTTAAATGACTAGTGCATAGCAGTCTGACTTAACAATTATGTGTGTGTGGGTAGTTTGTAAGTTTTATACCTTTATAATCCCTCAGGATTGTGAAGGGACATTACCAAATATTTGTTGTAAAAAAGGTTGCACTGGGTTTCATTAGGCTAAAAACCACTAGTCTAAAGATTCTTTTTAGTTCTAAAACCTTCTCAGTCTGTTGAGAGGTAGCAAGAAGAACTGAAAACACACAATTATGGAAACAGTAGTAGTGTTCATTGCTGCGACAGAACTCTGGTGTACAGCCCAGGTACCATAGAGAAGCACTTAGTTTTGAACTCTGACTCCAAATGGTAATTAGGATCAGAACCTGCTACTTGTGTAACAGTGATTGTTTTTTTAAATTGTTAAGTATTTTTATTGTGATTAAAACATTGTTAAGTATTACAGACTGAACATTTCTGCTCCTAGCTTGACTTATATATGCTGAAATCTAAGTCCTCAGTGTGATGTTTGGTTGTGGGGTCTTGGTTGAGGGCACAATGATAATTAGGTCATGAGTTAGATCCTGCCGATAGGATTAGTGTCTTTCTTTAAAAAAAAAAAAAAGGTGAATGCTCATAGCCTTGTGGGGATACAGGAGAAGGTTGCTGTAAGTCAGGAAATAGGTTTCCTTAGCTCTGCAGGTGCCTTGGTCTTAGACCCCTCAACCTTCAAAGATCGCAAGAAACACAGGTCTGTCTCTTCTACTCAGCCTATGACATTTTTGTTATAATAGCTCGACCTCATCATAGTGCCCAACTCAAGTGTGTGTCCGCTATAGATGACAACATTGCACGTGGCGCCTTCTCTTTTATCCGTAGTCTTTCCTCATGCCTTGTTTTCATGATGCAATTTGAATGGAATTAAACTTGAACAGCTCCAAATTATATAATTAATTACATTCAACTTCAATTACAATCACTAATTGATCCAACCCTGCTAGCACAACACTTTCATTATTTGGCACACAATTATTGAGTGCCTACTTTGTGTTAGGAATAAAGTAGGAATTGGTCAATTTCTCATGGGAAGGGAGAGCGGGGAGAAGTGGGGGTGTTGAGAAAAGCCATCCAGGGACAGCTGGCTGTAGTCAAAGATTTGGTGGGGGAAAGAGAGAACTGGACAAATCCTGCTGGACGCTGAGGTCACCTCTGAATGTTTGTACGCCGAAAACCTCAAGTGCACCACACTCTGGGCCTGGGCAGGCTGGCCTTGGCACCAGATAACATTTAGGTCTCTCTGGTTTTCACTTTCACCGACTCAAATAATTAACTAAACTATTAATAGACACAAGTTAGGTCTGACGGTTGTGCCTGTAGTCCCAGCAATGCAGGACATTGAGGCAAGAGGACCACTTGAGGTTGACGCTCAAGCCCATCCTGGGTAAAGTGGTAAGATGCTGTCTCAAGATTGAAAACAAAAACTAATGTATACAATGAATGTTTGCCACCCCAGGTGCTCTGCATCTCTTCCCTAATCTGCCTACTCCAAAACATTTCTCATCTCTTTTCACAACCATACTGCATTTGGATCTCTGATTCACCTGAGAGGCCTCTTCATCAACCACCTCGCAGCTGGGGTTGATGTAACTGGCCCGCAGGAAGCATTTTTGAAGTTGTTGGCTTCTTTCAACCGATGTTCCTTAATCTTAGTTTGTTTGGGAGGATTAGGAGCTGAATGACTGGATTGACGCAGACCCTTGTTTCTCACAGTTCTGGAGGCTGAGAAGCCCAAGATCACCGTGCTAGCACATCCACCAGTGAGAGAGAGCCTGCTTCCTGTTCCACGAATTCTGCTTTCTTGTTCTTGAATGGTAGGAGTCGGTATCTCTTTTCTCTTTCCCTTCCTCTGGCCCCTAGCCCTTCCTTCCCATGCGACTCTGGAATGTAGTACTCCCTACTGCTGGGGTGACAGATGTCATTATGCCTTGCTTGAGGTCTCATTTATAAGGACATAAACTCAGTTATGAGGGTGGAGCAGTCCCCACTTTCTAATGCGGCCATGTTAGGATTTAGGACTTAAACTTTATTTATGGGGGTGGAGAGTAGGGTACACACATTCGGACCATGTTTCTGACCTTTGCTCATGGTGCTCAGCAAGGAGATTGCTATGTGCCGGCTTCCCAGATGGGGACAGTTACTGTCTGCTTGTTCTGGGGGGATTATGTCCCTGTCCTGTGCTCTCATTTGAGGGCAGGGGCTGTCTTAGTTCTTCTGGTAGTTACTTGTACTAAGTAGCTCACCAAAGTTTGAGTGAGTTCGGATGTGGTAAGAAAGGTGACCTGTTCTAGAAGCAGGTTAGACATTTGTTGAGTGGCTTGTTGTATTGTTCTTTCTGTCCACCCTTGAAGAACTGGGCCCCACAAAAGAAGAAGACAGGGGGTAAAAACAAAGATGAAAGGTGGAGATCAAGAGGCAGGCTATTGTGCTATTACTGGTGTTATCAGCACTCTCTGTGGGACAGGCTGTGCCATTCCTATTTCAAAGCACACCCAGTGGTGCTCCATCCACTTTTTCGGGGCTGGTGGTAGCATGGTCTGCTTGGGAGTCAGAGGGCTCTCAGAACCAGCTCATTCAAACCAATGGGAAGAACTTTACTCTGCAAGTTCTACCCCAGACTCCCCATTTGCCTCTGCTTTCCTTCAGGTCCTTTGTCCTTTGCTTTCAGCAAAACCTAGGAAGGAAGCGCCTAGGGATTCCATGAAGTGAGAAGGACTGGTGGCTGAGAAAACAGGAAGAGTGTCCGTCAAGGGTGTTGTCACTACCAGTCGGTCTGATGGGGCTCCTCAATCAGCCTGAGAACCCTAGGAGTGTTGGCCCTTCTGCTGGTGCCTCCTTTCTTGCTCCACAGCATAAGCACCACTGCTTAAAAATAAAAAACGCTACAAGTAGTTTTCTCTCCTCTGCCCCCTTCTTGGGTTCCAGTACTTCATACTGAGGCAGAAGTCCTCCAGAGAGGCTCTTGGATCCACACAAGACTGTTGAGGTGGGGGATTGCATCATCAGCCTTTCTGCCATCTCATTTCTTGGCTGTCAGTCTATCCTGAGCGTTTCCTTAGAAATGAGTCTTGCTTTTGGTGTCTCCAGCTTGTGAAGGCATCCCTTGGCGAAGTCTGGCCTTCTATCACCTGGAGCTACTTTTTACTTGTGGTGGAGAATTGCCATGATAACCCTCTAACACCACGTGCTTGGGTGGCAGTTCTCATTTCTCTCCCATTCAGTGTTTTCAGGTACTTCGTGACTTTGATGCACAACAACCCGGGGATCTCCTAGGCCTGACCCATGCTGAAGCTCATCTGAGCTCCCAAACCCATCTGAGCTGTGGGAGCATTTGTTGTCTGAAGGCTTGGTCTATAGTCAGAAGTCTACACGGGTCTAGCATATCTTCCTGTTATCTGTCAATCACCTACCTATCTCGATTATCTATCTGTTGTCATTTATGTATGTTCAGTTCAAATTGGAATGGGGTGGCAGTAGAAGAGGCAGTCAGAAGAAGGGAATGCTACTTTCACTGTAATGTTTTTCTCTTAATTCTTTGCTAATAATATTGTGTAAACATCCTGTTCTTTTTTTTTTTTTAAAGATTTATTTGTTTATTATGTATACAGTGTTTTTACCTGCCTGTTCCCCCTGTACACCAGAAGAGGGCACCAGATCTCATTCTAGATGGTTGTGAGCCACCCTGTGATTGCTGGGAATTGAACTCAGCACCTCTGGAAGAACAGACAGTGCTCTTAACTTCTGAGCCATCTCTCCAGCCCCCATTCTGTTCTTTTAAGAAAGATCCAGATACCTGGCGTTTGATACGAAATACCAGTGACTGCTCCCCACCATTTCCCCTTGACTTCTGCACCTCATAGTGAAGCGAATGTGAGGAAAAATCTAGTTTGGTTGCTAGGACGGGAAAGAAGGGAATGGTAAAGACAACGGTGAGAGTGGAGGGATTTCATCACAGAATAGGGAAAAACTATTCACCTGACATACACGTATAAACCCTCCCCTTTGCTGTAGACTCTACAGTGAGGTATCTCCTAACGTTTTGGCTTGAGGAGTTTCAACCGCCACCTGACACATCCCGCTCCCCTTTAACCCCCATCCCGCTCCCCTTTAACCCCCATCCTTCACTAGAAGCCACGCTCTGCATGCATCTAGCAGAGGTCTTGCTGATTTTTGTTTTGCTCTTTCTTTCTTTTCTGTTTTTGCACTCTTTAAGCTTGTTTTGGACAGGACGCCGTTCTGTGGCTGGCTGCCCCGTTCTGTGGCTGGCTGCCCCGTTTTGTGACGTGTCCCCGCGTTCCCTGCCCCGTCCTCTCAGACCTGCCTGGGCTCAGAGTGATGCTCCAGGAGTTGAGGCAGCATGTGTGGGAAGGATCACTGGGACTTTTTATTTTTCATTTTACTTTTTAGTTACGTTGAAACCGTGGTATCATCCATCTTCAGGTTACGCTGAGCATGTGGGGATATGTGAAGCTGCCGGCATGTAGGAAAATGGTAGGGAGAGCTCCATGGGTTGACGGGGTAATAAACAAAAAGAGACTATTCAATACCGCACCAGACAGAAGAGAGCCCCCAGTCAGGGAGCGCGTTGACTCCCACCTGCCTTTTGCTATACCGCACTGCCAGAGGAAGGCTCCATGGAGGAGGGATGTGTTGAATTGTACCGAGACTCCCCAAATGGACAGAGGACAGTGAATTAGCAAACCCCATCCCGAATGCCTCGTTTTGGATTAAAATGACTCCCTGAATAAAGCACCACGAAGGAGAAGAAATCTGTGAGACATTTCTCCACACTGACTTAAACAGGCTCAGACCAACATGGGGGAGCAAAGCTCCCCACGTGAATAAAAAGTCAAAAGCTAGGAAAAAAAAAACCTGGCAGAAGCAGAATCTAGCTGTACAGCTCTGAGTTCTCAGATCATGTCAACATTTCATATAACCACAGATAATCCAAACCAGCTAGAATGAGAGGGAAGTCAAAATGGGATGAAACAGGAACAATTGAATCCGACTCTACAACCGAATAATACAACCACACTGAAGGCTGGTGGGCAGAGGTTTAAAAACAGAATTGGATAATGTATCTTAAAGTAACACACACACACACACACACACATACACACACACACACACACACGTAGTTAATAACTTAATTTTACACAGGGTGTTTGACTTAGCAATGCTGAAGCCATTATGATTGAACAAGTAAACACTTTCTGGACAAAGAGGGTCAGGTTTCTCATCATCAGAGAGAGATGTTACAAAAGAGGCAAGGAGGATATTAAAATGAACTCTGTAATTGATTAGAGGTATCAATGTAATTAATAGTAAATGCTTAAGCAGATAGGTGGGCTAACTCATGAATATATGTACATAGAGTTCCTAATCATGTTAAGAAGGCCTAGAAGCAATGAAACCTTAAGTCTGTAATCTCAGCTCTTCCAAGGCTGAGGGAGGAGAAGAGTGATTTCAGGCGATGATAAATAATTGATTGAACAAATAAATGAGAGAGGTTTCTGATAGAATTTGTATTATTATGTTCTCTAGGCTCGTGTCATTTTGAAATCTCTATGTTCGAACTTAACACCCATAGGATGGTGTTGAGAGACGGAACCTTTGGGAGGTGATCACACTTACATGAGGTAATGAGGGTGGAGCCCAATGACTGGATTCTTGCCTTTCTAAGAAGACAGGCTAAAGATGCCTTTCTCTAGTCGGCCATGAGAGGATACAGTAAGAAAACTGCTATCTACATACCAGGAAAGCCCAGGATCTGCTTGTGTCTTGATCTTGGGCTGTTGAGGCACAAGGACTGTGGGAAGTGGATGGTTGCTTTAGCCGTCAAGCTCTTGACATTCTGCTCTAGCAGCCAGAAGCAACTTGGACAGGAGCGTAGGAGGAATGATGGAAAGTGAAAAAAAAATTCACTATTTTGTAATGGAGGACTGATGCATCCCAACATGGATAATTATACAAACAGTGTGAACTGGGTGAGAGAAGACGGAAGGATACCAGTGTATGGAAACATTAGGCAGAGCAGCAGGTACCTCGGCGAGAGGAGGAAGGGGGGTTGGTTGAGCAGGAGTGGGAGGGAAGCCTCTGGAGTACACATAATAGTCTATGTCTTTATCTAGGTGTAGTTTCATACATGTATAAAAAAATTACCTGTCTGAAAAAAGAAAAATCACCATTTGGCAAATAGTAGTAAATTGCCAAGGAGACAGATCATCAATGGATGCTAATACCAGGGAATGCATGAAGCAAAATAGGTAGGTATTTGAGTGTTTTCAAGATATCCTATAAAATATTTAAAATAAAAAATTACATTACTACAGAAACTCATTGTGTTATCCTAGTGATGTAGGTTAACATCATCATGACACCAGTCATGAGACATGTGGACATCTTTTGATATAGATGTCCGTAGAAGGATACAACACTGATTGAGATGTTCTTACCCAAGATGCACAATAGAAATGTAGTCATGAGGAAACATTATGGGCTTGAAAAGAAGCACATTCTGCCAGGTGAATGGCTAGTGTTACTTAAAGTGTTCAAGCCAGGGAACATCTGACCATCAAAGACTGAAAACCTATCAGATAATGGGAGTTAAGCTTAGTATAAGATCCTGGATTGGATCATTGACTAGAAAAAGCAAGGGCAATCCGATCTGCAAATTGCAACATAGAAATAGAAATATGGAAAATGAAGGCACCAGAGTTTCTGCAAAGGCTCATGAATGCTCAATAACTGAATCTAAATATATGGAAACATCAATGATTTCAAAGATGGCTCAAGTAAATATATTAGTGAATTAAAGAAGTCAACTCAAGACTTGGACAAGAAGCTTAACCATATGGATGAGAACTTCAGCAGAAATAGAGATTCTAAAAAAAAAAATACTGGAAATGAAAAGCTCAATAAATAACATTGAAAAAATGGAACAAAGCCATTATCAGTAGACTAGACAAAGTTTGAGGATGGTCACACAGGAGTAAACAAAATCAAATATGGCCACACATTTAAGATCTCCGAGACACGATTAAAAGACAAAACCAGTGACCCTGTGATGTACAAGAGGAAACAGATAAGACCGAAGGCACAGAAAACCCTATTGAATAAAATCTACAGAAGAAAATCTTCCAGTTCCCGGGTACACCCAAATGCAAGAGACATTTTGAACCTCAAGTAGATGTGACTATAAAATAAATTTAAAAAGCAAAACCAAAACCCCTCTCCATTTCATAGGTAAAATGCCAAGAGAGAGTGCACACCAAAGAAATAATCTTGAAAACTGTAAGAGAAAGATTACTTAAGAGAGAAGCCTATTACAATTTCTGCAAACTTCACAACAGGTACCCCAGCGGCCAGGCCAACACGGACTAATGTGTCTGAAACTCTGAAACAAATGCCAACCAAGGTGATTCTCTTCAGCAAGGTTATTCCTTAAAAACTGAAGGTGAATGCTGATCAATGACAAGCAATGTAGAGCAATACTTGATCACTAAGCCAGTCCTGTGGAAGACACTTAAAAGAATGCTGCACAAAGAAATTAGGGAAAGATACATAGAAACACAAGTGTTTGGGAAAGGTTAACTCTCACTGGAATAAACAAATGAGAATCAAGAAAGAAGCAAATGTTATTAACTCAGCAAATCAGCAAACCTCTAAGATGAAGAAGGAAGAAATCAGTATCTGACATTCAGTGATAACACCAATTGTAAATGGTCACAAGTTTCCAATTAAAAGATGTGGATTGGCTGAACAGATGGTTTAAAGACCTGTTTGTTTGCTATCTTGAAAAAACTCACCTGTGAGGCAAAGGCATGAACCAAACATGAGCAGATGGAAAATGATATTCCAAGAAAATAGAATCTGAAAGCCAGCAGGAGTATCTCTACTATCATATTACAAAGTAAATGTCAAGTCAAAAATGACAAAAAAATGAATAGGGCTGTTGCATATTAATAAAAGAATTCTATCAATTAGATAATCATAAATATATACACATTGAACATTGGTGACATTCACTTCGCAGAACAAAGTTACTGGACCTAAAGACACAGTTAGGTCCAGATACATTCATAGTGAATTACTTCAGTGTTCACTATTGATCCATTCTTTTATAATAGATGCCAGTGAGATCCAGAGAATCAATAGAGAATATTACGAATACTTACATTCTAATAAATTGGAAATTATAACAAATGAATGAAGCCCAGAATCAACTATATCCACTGCTGAAACCTACCAAGTCTTTAAAGAGGAAGTAGTACCAATGCTCCTCAGAATACTCCATGAAGTAGAAAGAGAAGGGGAGCTTCCAAAGTCATTCTGCAGAACCAGAACTTTGTCAATACCAAAGCCAAATAAGCATACCACAAAAGAGACCGTAGAACGACTTCCTTGATGAATATAGGCATAAAATTCTTCAGTAAAGTACTTGGAAAACTGAATTTAACAACACTTTAAAAAGATTACAGAGCATCCTCAAACTGATTTCATTCTAGGGGTAAAAATGTGGTTTAGAATATGCAAATCAATAAATGTAAAGTACCGCATAAATATAATCGGGGCAAAACCCACAAGATTTCTCAACAGACACCCCCCCCCCCAAAAAAAAGCCTTTGGAAGAAAAAATTCAGCATCCTTCCATGATAAAATCCCGGCAAAAATTAGGGATAGACAGCCCATACCTTAACAAATGCTATTACGACAAGCCAGTAATTAATACTATACTGAGCAGGGATGGGGAGATTGTGTTCTATAAGGTCTGGAGAATGACTCATGATAGCTTTGTGTTTGGCTTTGAATGAGTGATTTTACTCATAATGTAGCAAGAGGTAGCAGATAGATAACAAACATCAAATCAGGTACTCATAGCATCTAGCAGAGATTCCAGGACTAGCTGGACTGAGAGGGCAAATAAAGCTAACATTGACAAATTCGTGCTTATAACATCCTGTCAGCTAGGGAAGCTGACTTGAGGCAGTTGGCTGAAATGCCCAACCTGGAATTTTCTTCACATGGATAAACTTCTGGCGTCTAGTTCCCACTGGAGGCATTTTTATACCATGGGAAAAACAATAGAAATTTCTGTTGAAAATGGTTTACCTTTTGGCTGTTTTCAAGGACACTGTGTTTTTATTGTTGGGCTGTTTTTTTTTTCTCCGTTCCTTTTTGTTCCTGCCACAGGATTAGGGGGGATTGCCTGCCCTAGGTTTGGAGGACACTTGAAAGAGACATGCTTGGGCCCAAAGTAGGAAGGGGAGAGCAAATTGTGCCCCCAGAACCAGCTTTAACCCTCACATGGGAATTTACCGGTGTCTTGTGTGTTATCAGCTGAAAGCATGTCTCTAAATGAGACGTAGGCTTCCGCTTTCACTACTCTATTTAGTATAATGCCAGAGAAATAGAGTAAGAGAAAGAATAAAAGGAACATAAATAGCAGCTGGAGAAGTCGAGCTGCATCACTTTGTAGGTCATATGATCTTAAAAGGCCCCAAGACTTCATAAAACAAAACAACAAACCCCACAAAAACTCAAAAAAAACAAAAACAAAAACAAAAACAAAAACAAAAACAAAAAAAAACAAAACAACCCACTTGGATCTGATATGTACTTCCTGAAAGGTAATAGGCCGTAGAATAAACGTATGGAACCCAGTCACTCTTTTACATACCAATAAAGGAGCACCCTGAGAAAGAAAGAAAATAGGTTTAAGAAATGATAGTAGACATCACAGTAGACTCCAACACAAAACTTGGAAACAAACCCAACCAAGGAGGTAAAAGAACTCATAATTAAAACTGTGAGGCAGGGAAACAAAAGGTGGAGAGACGTTACGTAGGCAGGAGAATAAGTATGAAAATGGCCATATTATCAGAAGCTATCCACAAGTTCAGAGCAGTCCCCATCAAAGTCCAGTGACTCCATTCACTGAACTACAATACAAACACAGTCCAAAAATTAATACAGAACTGCCAAGGACCTCAAATAACTAAAGCAATACTGAGAAAAATGTAGGGAATCACAATACCTGGTGTTAAAATATACTATGGAGACATAGTAACAAAAATAATAGCACTGGCACAACAAACAGATACAGAGACCAGTGGTAAAGAATAGAGTATTCAGAATTAAATCTATAAAGCTGTAACTTTTGATTCTTGACAAAGACAAGTTATTGGAGAAAAGGTAGCCTCTCTAACGAGTGGGTCTCCACATATGGGTGATGAGAAATAAGATTTTTACTTCTCATCCTATACAGAAATAAAATCAAAGGGATAAAATGAAGACCTGAAACTCAAGAAAACCTTTTTTTTAGTGGCTAATTTTTTAGAAATTAAAATATAACATAATCCCCCTCCCTCCTACTCTTTTCAAAACTTCCCATGTTTCCCCGTCGCCCATGTCCTTTCAAACCTATGGCCTCTCTGTCTTTAATTATTATTGTTTTATAAACATATAAATATAACCTGCTGAATCTGTTTAGTGTTAATTGTGTGTATATGCTTTCAGGTCTGACTGCTTGGTATTGGGTAAGAATTAGGTGGCTCATCCTTGGAAGACTAATTCTTTCTCTCTCAGCTGTTAGCTGCTTGTAGCTTTTCATCCCTGAGTGAGTTCCCTGATCTGTGTTGGATGCAGCTTGTGTTTGAGTTGTTCAGGTCTTGTTTGTTTGTTTATTTGTTTGTTCTTAGGGGTCAGGTTGAGACAAGGTTTCTCTATGTAATAGTTCAGGTTGTCTTGGAACTTTCTTTGTAGACCAGGCTGGCCTCAAACTCACAGTCATCCTCCTGCATCTGTCTCCCAAGTGCTGAGATGAAAGGCGTGTGCCACCATGCCTTGCACAGGTCTTGTTTAGTAAGCCATATTGTTGAGATCCCCTGTCTTCTCTAGAAGAAACAGTCTTGCACCTGACTTCCTGGCTCTTAGTCTTCCTGCCCCTCTTCTGCAATGCTCCCTGAGTCTTGGGTGCAGGACTTGTGTGGTAGGTGTATTGAATTGGGCTGACCAGCCCACCAGTACTTCCCTGCATTTTGACCAGTTGTGGCTTTCTGTAATGGTCTTTGTTGCAAAAAGACGCTTCTTTGATGAGGGAGTGAGAGCTACACTTACCCGTGGGTAAAAGATGCAGTTTAGGATGCAGTTATGAACTATACGGTTCAGAAAAGTGCCAGTAATAAGTTCTTCTCTACAATCCATGACCTCACTATTCCTGGATAGGTTTCCAGTACCAGACATGATTTCCCTCCCAATTAAGCAGGCCTTAATTCCAATTAGACAGCAGTCCATTCCACCAATATGTAAGTACATTCATTGTACTGTTGGGGATATCTGGTCATGCTGGTCACTGTTGGGGTTGATAGGAATCACAGATTAGTAGGATTATTGATTGTTTTCCTTCCTTGGCACCTGCTCTTGCAGCCCACACACCTAGCCATAGCCAGCCCACTGCCTACATGTCCCTTGTGACTACCACCTATACACTGATTTCCCCCCCAAATGTAACATGAAATTAGTTAAACTGGAAGCAAAAACTGGGAACATGTGTGTATCCCTCAGCTGTGTATCCATTTCTCAGATTTTTGTTTTGCTTTTTGAGACTAGGTTTCTTCATATAGCCTTCATATAGCCTAGAACTAGCTCTGTGGAGGCTGGCCTTGAACTCACAGAGATCCACCTGCCTCTGCCTCCTGAGTGATGGGATTAAAGGCATGTGCCACCACAGTCTAGCCATTCCTCAGATTTTTTTTTTAGCCAAATTAATTACCCCTTTCCAGAAACCAAGGGCATGCCTCGTGAACATAGTCCAAGAACCAATGAAGCTGCAATGTCTCCAGCTCACTTCCAAGGCTTATCCAAACCTCCTCCAAAGCACCAGCATCGAATCACCTATCTCTAGATTCTACCTACCCCACAAATCTTAATATATAGCTGCTTAGCTCTAGATTCTAACTGCCTATGTTGGACCCTAGAGTAGTAGGGGGTTGTTGCAACAGACCACTCGAGGACCACAGTGTTGATGCAAAAGCATAAGGTTTATTGCTGATGCGCATCAGGGGGCCTCAGCACTCACTCGGGAGCGAGGGAGGCGCCCCGAGTCACAGACTTTTTAAAGGCTAAAACCGCAAAGGTTAGGAGGGGCTACATGCCCTATGTTAGGATTGGCCCTGGTGGTCGCTAGGGGTGCTTGTCTAAATGTTATTGGCTATTGCTGGGGTCGTTGGTCTTGGGGGCTATTCTTGGGAGGGAGGAGTGTTGGGGAGTTTCCAGAATTTCCAGATGGTACTTTTCTGAAAATTGTTTATCTTAGTTGAAATTGCTTATCTCGGTTGGCCACTTTGATCTCAGAAACTGAAGCTGAGCTGGCCTTCAATTCTTTTTGGGTCATTTTCCCAAGCTTGCCTGGGTCACGTTCCCAGGCTGGCTGAGAGAGAGGGCCTTACACCTATCTCTAGATTCTACTTGTATCATTGTTTTACACCCAATGATTAGAACTCTTTCTTTGTTTCCTTCCTTCTTCTTTGTTTCTGTCTTTAATTTTGTTTCTTCCTTCCTTTTTATTTATTCCCATTTCATTATTTTTCTTTTACCTGCATGCATAAGCATTTATCTGTTGGGAGCACTCCCTCATCTGACCAATCAGAGTTCCTCGTAGCCAGTGTCCATGCTCCTGTCCTTGTTCAGGTGCCACTTATCATCTCCTTGCTGGCCTGGGGTTGAGTGGCCTGGGGTCTTTGATGGAGAAACCACAACACCTGGAAGTTCATTGTGTTTATTTGATACAGTTGAACAGAGAGGCTGGGTAATTAAGTGCATCTGAACATTCAGACCAACAGAGTCAGGAATTGTGGTCTACAGTTGGATCAAGAGGACAGGTTTAGCTAAATCTTTGCAGGAGCTGTCTTTATAGGGGAGTAGACTTTGGGTTGTAAATATCTCAGGAGAGAAGGATATGATGGACATTTTATGCACGCATGGTCACCATTTGCAGGAAGGGAGAGCTGGATGATACTGTGAGGGCTACTCTTGGTTGTCAACTTGACCACATCTGGAATTAATGAAAACCCAAGCAGCTGGGTACATTTGCGAGGGGTTTGTCTTGATTCGTTTATTTGAAGTGAGAAATACCCTCCCTAAATTCAGATCTTTTGAAGTGGGAAGATCTGCCTTAATTTTGGGCCATACCTGGTGGCAGCCTATGTGGAGAACATGGAAGAAGGAAATGTTTACTCTTTGTCCGCTTGCCCTTGCTCTTGCTTCACTGGCGTCGGAGCCTACTTCTTTGGGATTAAGGGATTCTGATGTGTACTAAAGACCGACTGAGACATCTAGCCTCATGGACTGAATGACTACTGGATTCTTGGACTTTCTGCTGGGGGGCAGCCATTCTTGGATAGCTGGACCACAGTCTCTAAGCCACTCGAGTAAACCCCCGTTCTGTGTAGATTTGTTCTATCGGTTCTGCTCCTGTAGAGAATCTTGACTAACACAAATGGTACTCCTTTTCACCTTTTTATTCAGCCTGGAATCACAGCCCCTTCCCTCTGCTCTAACTTAAAGGCTTGGTAACTACAGGCCACAGTTCCAACTCTCCTCTGGGACACCATGTTTCTGAGATGAGCACATATCGGAAACATCAAGGGTGCAGGCTCTGTGCAGTCTGCAATTGCTGACCACGCTTCAGGCATCACCTTCTGGCAATGACAGTCACAAGGTCAGTTGTGCTGCTCTGACTTGGAGCCCTTGCGTTCCACCTGGCTCTTCCCTAGGCACCAGGGAGCTCTTTCATGGTGTGTATTTTTAATGGCCCCTCGGAGAGACACTGTCGCCGGGGCCTCCCTCATCTATCCAGAAACTGCTGAGCCTCAGAAGTCAGTAGGGTGGGGCTCACCAATTCCTCCTATCCTTTGCTTGACATTTGTCTCCCCTCAGACAAGGCTCTGTTCTGACCTCTTCCTAAATAGCCATCAACTCTATCCCAGTGGGCTTTCCTGATTTGCAATGATCCTGCTCACCAAGAGGCCCCAAACTGCACCTAGCTTACCCGGGAACTCTCTCTGTTACATTGGCATATTAAACTCACAGAAGCATTTTTTTTTCTTTTTTTCACTTCCATAGGAAACCCATATTCTCCCCACCATCTCCAAATTCACCACTCTGCCCTTTATATCTGTTATCTATGTTCATGGCAACAGCATAAGGTGTGGGTGGAGCTATTTTGCTTAAGGGCGGGACACAACTCAAGCCTCCTCCATCATAGCATTGCATCATTCCAACCACATTGGTTGGGTAAGGGATGGTTGGATAAGCCAATTTGGACCAATCTAAGACTCCATTCTCATTATCAGGGAAAAGAATCTCTTCTGGGATATGGTATATCTTAGCTTGCTGACAACCTTTCTACCCCAAGTGACAGCTTCTGTAGAAGGTGATGCTAGAGACAGAGGCCCAGGGATGTCATCTGAGCTCCTTAATCCTACAGTGTCTCAAACCCACCTACTTGTAGCTGTACCCTGGGGTCATAAGACTACAGAACTCACTCCCTCTCCGTTTTAACATCACTTTGTAATCTTAAAAAATATTCTTAGCTTGGGCAGTGGTGGTTCATCCCTTTAATCCCAGCACTCAGAAGGTAAAGGCAGGAGGATTTCTGTGAGTTGGAGGCCAGCCTGGTCTACAGAGTGAGTTTCAGGACAGTCAAGCTATTACACAGAGGAACCCTGTCTCAAACAACAACAACAACCATAACAACAACAACAGCAACCACCACCACAACAACAGCAACCACAACCACAACAACAGCAGCAGCAGCAGCAGGAGCAACAACAACAACTCTTTAAAACAAGCTTATGTCTGAGTTCGTGTGCATGTATGTGGAGACCAGAGAAGGACATTCAACTCCTCAGAACTGGAGTTCTAGGTGGTTAATATGAGATCTGGGAGCTGAGTCTGGATCCTTTGAAAGAGCAGTTAGGTCCCTTAAGTGCAGGCCCTAAAGTGGAGTCTTGTACAGGAACTGATGTGGAAACATCTATCATGTGTCAGGCAGAGGGCTAGGAATTCAGAATTATTTTAGACTTATTTTATTTGTATGAGACGCCTGCATGCATATCTGTGTACCACATGCATGCCTGGTGCCTATGGAGGTCAGAAGAGGGTGTTGGATCCATGGCACTAGCTACACATGGTTCTGAGCTACCATGCGAGTACTGGGAATGGAACCTGGGTCCTCTACCAGAGCCACAAGTGCTCTGTACTGCTTAGCCATCTCTCCAGCCTATAGTTATGAACTTTAAATACATTAGTTTTTAAAATATTCTGTTTACTAACCTTGTACATAATAACAATTTCCTCACAGTTATAACTTCCCTAATTTGAAGAAATTAATGAGAAAACTTATCATAATTTCCTCAATTGTATTTGCTCAGATAAGTGAAGTGGGACTTATCTGATCTGTGCTTTCAGTCTGGACTCTGTAACCGGTTCTGTCTTGCCTTTTTCTCCAGCTAGTTCTCCTGGTTCTGTCTTTCAGACCATTGGTATTAGGGTTTATTTTACATTTTAATGAACATATCCCTCATGAAACCATAAACCGTGAGTTCATAATGGCAAGTGCCAAGGCCCATGTTCTGCCTATCATCATCACCATCTCCAGGACACCTGCCACTGGACCAGGCTCCTCGCAGATCCTGAGCAGACCCTTGTTGAACCTACAACATGCCCATGGCCTTCGCAGAAGTCTCACAGCAGCTCCCATATGAGCTCACACTTATTCAGCTCTGCCCTGTAAGCACTATTACCTCATCTTCCTTGGAGCTGACCCCCAGGGGGCTCCATTAATCCACTATCCGTTCATTTTTTTTTATTAATGACACACTCAAAAATTGAACAGCATACACTCTGGGTAGTTGTGCATGGTGGACATGAGTGCCCAGTTGCTAGCCCCTCCCCTTCAGTTTTATTTGTGGAACACTATACTATTTACAAGGAATTTCATCTACCTTATCTCAGCTGAACTGAGATATTCTATTTTTGTTTCCATAATGCAGTTTCTCTCCAGTGTCCTTCACCCCATGGGACTCTCTGCTGCCTCCCTGGAGCCTCTGCTTAGATGATAGTAGCAACAGTTGCCAAGGACCAAGTGGAGTTACCAGCACCAGGCTTTCCCCTCTGGGGCAGCATTTACCTGAAATTAGCAGCAGTCCCTGCACAGCAGAGGTGACTGTACTGACGTTGAATGTGGTCCTTGTTTGTCTTTTTCAGCCCAGAGATCCTGTCAGTGTGGAGAAGCGATAATAGCATGTTATTAAGTTCTTTTTGGTAATGTAATTCAGAATCAGGCGGCAGTTTGGTCACCGAGGTCTTTGAAAAAGCTTAGAATAATTTCAGTGTCATTATCCCCCATTTCTAAAGAACCAAGCTCCAACATATAAACCTACATCTGGCCACTCATAGCGTGTGTGTGTGTGTGTGTGTGTGTGTGTGTGTGTGTGTGTGTGTGTGTATGAGAAATGTGTGCACAATGTGCACATAAGCACAAGGGTGTGGGCAGCCATGTGCATTAAGCAACCGCAGCACTGAAACTTCTTCAGAGATTGCAGTGTCTGCACTAACTGCTTCCTCTTGGAAAGTGAGGCTTCTCCCATCTAGAGTTTTTTTTTAACCCTAGCTTCTCTTTTGTCACATTACAAAAATCTCCATTTTTATTTAGAATTATATTTATTATACTAAAAAGAATAAGAATCCTGCTTCTAATTGCATATTCAGGATGAGCAACGGAAACCCATGGAGACCACATTTTGGTCACGTGGCTCTCTCTCTAAGTCCCTGAGCATCCGTAGAGCTTCTAATTCTTTGAGAAAAGTGAGAATGATTTAACTGCACCCCCCCGCCCCCGATAACATGGATCCATTGTTGCCTGTGTCTCTCACATGCTACTGCCTCCCATGTGTGTGGAGTTGCTGCCATGATTAGAAACTGCATTTTCCAAACTGGAAGGGCCCCCTGAGGTCACGACTCAGCTCCCTCTCCACAGTGAAGGTGGAACAGACCTGTGAGCAGTGAGTGCCCAGGCTAAATTCCCGAATGGCAAACCACCAGTGGATGCCAGGCGTGTTGGTCTTCCTCCAAAGTTCTGGGAGTATCTCAGGGCCCTGGAAGGCCACTTCTCTTACCCTGGACACTTCCTGTGTCTCTTTATGATCTGCTGGTGGGAACAGAAGCCTGGACTTTGTGTAATCCTTATACAATTCTAACCAACTCTGGAAGCTTCTAACCTCTTTGGGCCAGGTCACTGGGGCATCTTCTTAGACTAGACCCTGTGTGCTTCTCTATGGACTGGAATCAGCCCTAACAGTTAACTCTCAGTGTTGTTGTGTGGCTTAATGAACCCCCATAATGGCGTGATTTGTTTCACAGGTTGCTTACCACTGTTTACTATGTTTGCCTGACAGCACATTCACTAGGTCCCTATTGGGCTCTTTATTCAGTTTAAAAACTGACTCCTCCTTTTCTGAGGATCTCATGTAGCTCAGGCAGGTTTTGAACTTGATTATGTAGCCAAGGATTGCCTTGAACTTCTGATGTTCCCTCTTCTATTCACCAAGTGCTCCAGTTATAGACATTAACACCTCATGTATGTGATGCTGGGGGTGGAGCCCACAGCTTTATACATACTAGGCATGTGCTTTGCTGACCGAGCTACATTCTCAGTTCTAGACTCCCAATATTTAATCTTGCTATGCAAATTGGCATTTCCTCATATATAACTCTTCTATTTCGTAGCTTTTCTTCATTTTCTGCCCCCTGAAGAACTGGCTACTATTTATAACTGGGAATACCCCCTTCTCTCTCTCTCTCTTTGTGTGTGTGTGTGTGTGTGTGTGTGTGTGTGTGTGTGTGTATGAGAGAGAGAGAGAGAGAGAGAGAGAGAGAGAGAGAGAGAGAGAGAGATGTGAAAGAGAGATTTCATGTAAGTGACATGATATGACTTATGATTTAAGGGAATCATTCCAACAGCTGCCTTGAGAAGGCTCATAGGGACCAGAATGGAAGCTGGGAGACTATTAGAGGCTACTGCATCAAGCCAAGAGCCATGGTGTATCTTCGGGCATCATGTTTCAGATGGATTTTTAACAGAAGATGTGTTGTATTTTTGAGGATAGATGGAGCAATGAGAAGGGTTGACATTATTGTGGTATGGGCAGCCAGTGGACCACTGGGGGCAACGAACTGGAAATGGAGAAGAAGTGTACGTGTGTGTGTGTGTGTGTGTGTGTGTGTGTGTGTGTGTGTGTGTGTAGTTGGGCATTTGATCTAGACACAATGAGTTAGAGATGATGTTTAAGCCTCTGAGGGGACAGGTTAGAGTTGAAGCTGGAAATGTAGGTTACTTAATATAGGAATAGGTGAAAGATTGGTCCAAACTATGCAGGCATGGGTATTTATAGGGAAAGCTTGAGGACTGAGGCCTGTAACAGCTGAAAGTTAAAATATTGAGGAGGTAAGATGAACAGAGAGGCGGGACCTGAAAGCCACATGGGGGAAGTATCTAAGGAGAGGCATGGGTGATTTTTGTTAAATGCTGCTGAAAAAAGAATTGCAGCTGGCTGATTGGAATTGGTGCTGTGGAGGCCTTTGGCGACCTGCACAGTCCAGGATTACCATCTCAGCCTTGTGGCTGCAGCTGTGTGACACAGCAAGCTAGAGGCATCATGCATAGAAAAGGACACCCCCAGGCTTTCAAGACATGTGACAAAACACTCACTGTCACTCATAATGAACTAAATGTAGATTTAAACAGGACACCCATCTTTTATTTTAAATCAATCTGAATGGGAGCTGGACACTCTGAGACCTAGCTAACTCTGCCTTTGATAATGTGAGTCAATGTGAAGGCTGTGGAGGAGTCTCAAAAAAAGGAGGTATCTGAAATATTTCAAGCAGAAAAATGTGCAACAAGGGAACAATGTTAGAAGTTAACACATTGGAAGGTCTGGAGGAACTGAAGTTAATATTCTACTACCCTTTTTTGTGTCACACTGTCACAGGCTATCATCAAATGGTATTGAGAGTTGTTGTTGCCACCCAGATGTTAGGAAGCAATCGCCAAAGTCATATCTGCCTTATAGCTGTGAAGCCAGTGATAGATGGTGACTGCTAAAAGTCATAGAAACCAAGAGCTGCTCGTGAGTGGCCACCAGGATGGAGAAAGAACCACCTCTGCCCTCTTTAGTCTCATGTCTCTTGTGAGTGCATCTTATTCACAAAAGCTAACTGTACTTAGATTCCATTTGGGGGAAATGTCTGGAAAATGTAGTTTCCATGCTTCTAGCCATTGGGATCTTGTTACTATTATTTTTATAAAACTGTTTGTTTCTCGGTTTCTTTCTTAATCCTGCTATCACACAAATATTTGAGACTCTCTTATATTTGTTTAATAATAAGCACAATAACTGAGCAGTTATTACTCTACTCTTAATCCTCTCTATTTTAGCTTCCTCCCAGAGACACTTGCTCTTTGTAGCTTTCCTGCTCCACTCCTTCTCCTGTTGTCTCTTGGATCTATCCCGTAGCTGAATCCCCTGCTTACTCTTCTAACTTCTCCTCCCCTGGCTGGCAGGAAGTCCAGCCCTATTCTCCCCCCTGCTCAGTGATTGGCTGTAAGCTGCTTTATTGGTATATCAGGTGACAATTGGGAAACAGTGTTTACATAACATTGAGACAAGAAACTCTTAGAACAAGGATTGCAACCAGATATGGGGTACAGAAATCAGCATTTGAATTACACAATAACTGGGGTAGGCTTTGAGGTTTCAGAAACCCTAACAAGGTCCAGTGGCTGTCTCTTTCTGCTGCATGTGGATCCAGATGTAACAAGAAAGAAGAGGACAAAGGACGTCTGTTGACTTTTTGTCTGCCTTGCACTGGACCAGGCATGTGCATCTTCTCCTGCTCTTGAACTGAGATGTGCAGCTACTTCTCCAGCACCATGTCTGCCTGCATGCTGCCATGCTCCCCGCCATGATCACAATGGACAAACTTCTAAAACTGTAGATAGGCAAGCTCCAATTAAATCCTTTCTTTTATAAGAGGTGCCTTAGTCATGGTGTCTCTTCACAGCAATAGAGCACTGAAAAGACATGGATACAGAGATATCTACAGATTCATTCTCATTCTCTCTCTCTCTCTTTCTCTCTCTCTCTCTCTCCCTCTCCCTCTCTCTCTCTCTGTCACACACACACGCGCACACACACACACACACACACACACACACACACACATACACACACACACACACACCACACTATCTTATCCAAACATGGTTGGATTCAGAAATGTTTCAAATTTAAGTGTGGTCCAGATTTTAGAATATTTGCAGAGACTTTATTGTTTGAGTGTCTCTAATATGAAAATCCCAAATTCCAAGTGCTCTGAAATTCAAAGTTTTGAGCATGAAATAGAAACTCAAAAATTTTAGATTTTTAATTTTTGAATAAGGGCTCTTCTATGATTTAATATAATACAATAATACATATATAAAGTATGGAAGGAGAGAAGCATGAGGAATGGGGCAGGGACACACAGAGTGTGAGGAACTGGCTCAGTTCTGGAGGTTGAACAAGCTCATCATCTTCCATGGGCATCTGGGCACTGAGGAAAGCCTGAGAACCAAGACAACTGTTGCTACACATCTCAGTTTAAGAGCAGGAGAAGATGCACATGCCTGGTCCAGTGCAAGGCAGACAAAAGCCAACAGATATTCTTTGTCCTCTTCCTTTTTGCTCTGCTGGATGAAGGCTGCTCACAGAGGACAACTGCATGACTGCACTCACCAGTTCAGATACTAGCCTCACAGGAAGTAGCCTCCCAGACACACCCAGGAATAGCAAAGCACAGGGTCCTCCTTTCTGTAATAAAGTTGACATAAAATTGCCATCACAAGGTTCAAGTAAGCACTCCACAGCCAATTCTGGGCTCCAGATCTAGTCTCCCCAGCCCATCAGCAAGCAGATTCAGTCTTATTTCCCTTTGACAATCTGTATCTGTCCAACTGAATGCTGCCAATGACCTTTAATGCAGTTGGAAGAGGTCTTTAAACTCCAAGTGAGGATACTGCTTCCCTACCTTGATTTTAACCTTGTGATGCCCTTCATGGAGGCCTCTCTTCTAACCTACAGATATGTGGGTTGTGTGCTCTTTTAAGCCATGGAATAAAGTTTTGTACAAGAGAAAGCAAAGACAATTCAAGATTCAGAACACTATTGAAACTCAATGTTCAAAATTAGTGTCATTAATAGGTAGAATGAGTGGATATTTATTATGTGTCTGCTAATATGACAGAACCAGATAGGAAGTTCACAGCATCACTTACAGTATTCTAATCATATGTATTAAATTAGAGTCACACCAAGCTTTTAGATTATGCCATTATATGTGTTTACAAACACAGAACTATGCACCAAAACAGAAGATGTTTACTGTCAATAATAATTATGCCTCAGTAAGTCTACTTTGAAAAACAAGGCTTGAGGGCCTGGGGAGATGGCGCAGTTGGCAAAGTGCCTGCTGTGCATGCCTGAGGACCTGAGTTCTATTCTCCTATACCTAGGTTAAATTTAGTCTCCTGCCTCATACCTGTAACAATAAGCTGGTGGGGTAGAAGACCGGCAGATCCCTGGAGTTCATTGCCAGCCAGCTTAGCTGAACTGGTAAGCGAGAGACTCTGTCTCAAAGAGCCAGATGGAGAATGGTAGAGGAAGATACATAATGTCCTCTGGCCTTCACATAGGCATATGTATATACACATGTAAACATATAAACACACACTCATACATGCACACACACACACACACACACAAATGCATGCACCAAGGCGTTAGGTCTACCTCAATTTTCAGAAGTTGCCAGGGCTTCTTAAGTGACAGAATTAGAAGACAGGCATATTTAGAATATAGGACATCCTTCATGACAGCTGGCCTGGTCTCTTCAATGAATCAATGGTATGAGAAAAAAAAAAATGAGGAGAGGAGTGTCCTAGATCAGACTAGACTTAAGAGACATAATCAACCAATTCACTGCGTGAGTCTTATTGGATTCTTGTTTCAAAGAAACAGCTCTGAGATATTTTTAGGACAGTTGTATAAATTTGAATATGAAGTGAGTTTTAGATGATATTAGAGATTAGTGTTGGGTTTTGTTAGGTGTGAGGTTGTTAATGGGAGAAATATTCTTATTTATTGACAGAACACACTGAAAGGATGAATTGTCATGATGTTTTAAATTTACTATGAAATGTCTCAGTTATAAGGAAAAAACTGGCAAAGGAATATATATTATATATATGTATATGTACATAATTGTTGAAACTAGGTGGATGGGTGCTTATTTTGTTATTTTCTCCTCTTTCAAATTAAAGTTGAAATTCCAGGGAAACAAACAAACAGCAGGGGAAAGATGCTTCTGGGCCCTACACAGTTAGCCGTAGCCTGTGGCCTTGGTGTGGGTGATGAACTGTGGAATATGGAGCTGCAGAAACACATCTGTTGAAACCAGCCTCAGCCAGTGCCACTGTGGAGGGGAAGGGCCTCTGGCTGCTTCTGTTTTCCTCAGAGCATGCATGCATGAGGAAGGGATTGTTCAGAACCCTGCTGGCGAGAGGCATTTTCCATGTGGGTAATGGACCTGCCCCAGCCAAGCCAAGTGCCTATGTGATTGTAGGAGCACAGGTTTTTAACAGTAACTGCCTCTGTCTGTCTGTCTCAAGTGTAAGAGATTTCAACTGTGAACAGTTAAAATGCTGTCAGTCTCCACTCATAGCCTGTATCATGCTTTCCCTTAGGTTGGACGGATGATAGTAGAACGGCCATAGGGATCTAGCTAAAAGGAAGTGAATCTGGGGTGTGCTCAGTGGTATTTGATGGAATGCTTTCTGTCCTTTGCTGGTCTTCCTGTGGTGGGGAGGGCTTGCATGAAAACCCCCTACTGCATGCAGTGTTGACAGCTGCCTTTGTGACACAAAGTTTCAGGGCCAGTGGTCGTAAGAATGAATCCCATGTCCACCATCAGAAGTCTTTGGGTGGCAGGAAAGAAAAACGAGGTTAAGATGTATAGTCAGAAGCTATTCTGTATACTTCCCCATTTTTATTGGTTGTAGAATGTAATTGGAGAATTGGGAACTTATTGATATTTGGTTAAAATAGAATACTTATCATGAAAATGCTTAACTATGTAGCTCATATGCTCACAAAGATAAATGTTTTTAAGTGGATGTCATAAAACCCAGAGTTTATCTAAATTTTTATATTATCGCGACAGAAGTCTTTAGTCTTACTACAGATAATTAGTATATCTCTAGTGCTCTACACACAGCAACTATCAATATTTAAAAGTAATTTCTAGGCAGATCTGTTGACTTAGGACTTGTAATCCTGGCTACTCTAGGAGGCGAGGCAAGAACATCCCTGGTTCAAGGTCTTTTTCGGATACAAAGTGAGTTCAAGGACATCCTAAACAACTTATTGAAGTACAAAAAAAAAAAAAAAAAGATGGCTGATCTTTTGTGAGTAGTGGTGAACAAGGATAGACACTGTGAAGGTCTCCTGCACACTTTGGAGTACAAGGCAGTAGGGCGCTGTTTGCCCACCCTGAAGTGCCACACACCACCACTGTACCAAATACACATCTCCATACCCAACCACATGGGAGTCAAGTCCGGCTTCTGGTATTTCAAGTCATAGCTGAAGAAGATTAAGAAGTCATCAGGGGTGATAGTGTACTGCCAGCAGGTGACTGAGAAGTCACCACTGCATGGGAAGAACTTTGACACCTGGTTGTGCCATGACTCCCAAAGTGGCACACGCAACATGCACCATGAGTACCGGGATCTGACCATTGCTGGCACACTCACACCGTGCTCAGTGCTACCATGACATGGATGACCAGCACTGTGTTTGTGCACACTCTATCCAGATCATGATGGTGGAAGAGACTGCAGCAGGCAAGTGCTGCTGGAATTTGTCAGAGATCAAGTTCCGGAGTTCCATGGCATGCTGCATGTTGAGACGCCAGCACAAACGGCACTTCACCACCAAAAGATCCAACACTTCTTCTAGGCCCAGAGACCCACTGAATAAAACCTCAGAGGGTAAGGAAAAAAAGGAGGGTTGAGTTCAATATTCAATAACTAACACACACACACACACACACACACACACACACACACACACAGATGAGGGCCAGAGAGAGAGAGAGAGAGGAGAGAGAGAGAGAGAGAGAGAGAGAGAGAGAGAGAGAGAGAGAGAGAGGAGAGAGAGAGAGAGAGAGAGAGAGAGAGAGAAAGAGAAGAAGAAGAAGAAGAGAAGAAGAGAAGAGAAGAGAAGAAGAAGAAGAAGAAGAGAGAGAGAAGAGAAGAGAAGAAAGAGAAGAAGAAGAAGAAGAAGAAGAAGAAGAAGAAGAAGAAGAAGAAGAAGAAGAAGAAGAAGAAGAAGAAGAAGTTTGGTGGTTGAAACATTATCTTTCCCATCCCTGTATAATTTCTAAGATACTGTGATTCATCTTTTGTCTCATTCCAAGTACACACACACACACACACACACACACACACACACATACATACATACACACATATACATATGTACATATATGTATGTATATATACATATGTATTTGTGTCAGAGTCTATAGCCTACACTGACCTTAAATTCATAATTTTCTGTTTCAGCCTCCCAGACACTAGAATGACAAGTCTATGCCACCATGCCCGCCTATAATTTAGAATTGACTTAATAAAATAAGGCTCCTGTAATTGCATAAGCTTTGAATGTAGACTAAGAAGACAGAATCCTGGTCCCTCATGGCACTAGGAAGCCCCATCGTTGCTCCAGACAGCATACATCCAAACTTCTTTTATTTGAGGGAGAGATACATCTCTATCTTAAGTGACTGTTATTTTGGCTTTTTTGTTTTGAGTAGCCAAACAGAATTCTAACTGAAATATGCATTTGCCCTTTGACTCAGCAATTCCACTGCCAGGAATTTGTCCTGAAGATATTTCGGCACTGTGCAAAATGATGTGTGGCCAGGGTCATTCATTGCAGCAAAAGATGAGAAGCAATCTGTGTCCCTCCGCAGGGACTGGTTAAATAAATTATGGACATTCATAGTGATATAGCAGGCATCATGTATTTGGAGGAAACACATACGTCAGAATGAAATGGTCTCTAATGCATGTTTTTAAGAGGAAATACAGAGCACCGTGAATGATGCTTGCACTTGCACAGACATATGTATGTGTATAAAATGCTTTTGCAAGGACCCGTAGGAATTGATGTCTCTGGGAAAGTGAATGATTTGGTAGAGGATGGGGTGGGGGTGTTTTCACTGTATTCCTTTTGAGTAATCACATGAACTGTTTCAGAGAAAATCTCACTGAAAAGCCCAGGTTGGTCTCCAATTCAGCATCTACCTGCCTCTGTCTCACAGGCCCTGGGATTATAGGTGAGTTCTATACATGCCCAACTAGTCTAAATTAAAAAGCAACATGATTCACTTTAATTAGTTTTGAGACAGGGTTTTATATAGACCTATGTGGTCTTGAATTTACTATGCAACCAAGGATGATTGAAATTCTGATCCTTCTGCCTTCACCTCCTGGGTGTTGGGATTACAAGCCTTGGCCACCATGTCTGGTTTATATGGTGTGTGCTAGGCAAGCAGTCTGCCAGCTGAGCTACATCCCCAGCTCCATCATGTGCAATTGAATCTATTGAGAAAATAACTTTGAAAATAGAAAACACCCTCACATTTTAACATGGGTGGAACAAAACATATCATTTCCTTAAATATGCTCTCTGTTCAGATTCAGGAATGACAGATCCCTTAGGTCATCCAATGATGGATATGCCCTGTGTCTGGCCTGCCCAGTGTATGTTTCATCTTATGCCTCCTGTTCTGCTGTGAGCATCACCAGCTCCTCATTTCACTCTCCGCTGTCCAGTTGCCCGATCCCCGCAGCACATATGAAGTTCAATTCAGCCAGGAGGAGACAGTGCACTCATGGCTGACTGCTCACCAGATGAGCCCTTGGCTTGACTTTAGAGAACCAGTGTGAAAGCAAAAAGTGAGTTTTTAGCAACCAACGAATGACAGTGAGGTCACACCATGAGGCCCACAGGGGCTGCACAAACTGAAGCAGGCTCACTGCTTTAACTTTCCTGGCTTATGTCAGGTGCCTATAGAAAAGGATGGTGGGCCAATCTCTGTGTTGTTTTATCTGAGAATTACTCTCCTCCTTTCTGTTGCTATGTAACACACACACAAGTGCCGCATGATGATTCAACTCTGTAAAGCTTCCTATGCCACATTTGCGCCTCCATTTCCAGACCATGAACTCTCTGTCCTGGACCACGTGCGTGCTCACTGTTTGTTACAAAAACAAGTCTCACAGTCTTTCAGGGTGTTCCATGTGTCTTGGAAAAGCACGCTCCGTGTGTGTGTGTGTTACCGTTAGTGCTCCTCTTCCGAGCTGCTGTGTTCATGATGGATGAAATTCCCATGTCTGGGGTCGGGGAGAAGACTCTCATGAGGATACCCACATTTTGGTAAAGTCCAAAATAAATTGGGAAAAAGTAAATGCTGTAATAATTCCTAAGTGCCACAACTATTAATAACACCCAGTCATTGTTACTCTCTTGGTTTATGGTGGCAGAAAAAACATGTTGTGGTTTAGTTACATGGTCCCAGTGAAGAGTCTCTCGTGCCCTCTTGTTTCTTTCATCCAAGAATGCCTGTCAGGTTCAAGTGAGTGTGAGGTTGCTTTAGGGAGGACCTAAAAGATTTCCAAAAAGTAGCACATTCTCCATTTCATTGCCTTTACGACGAATAGTAGCAAAAGTAATGGATTGCCACATAATTGGTTGAGACACTCAAAGGCAGAGAGTCCCGCCTGCTCCTTTGGTTTAGTGTCATCTCTAGACCCACTTTAAAACAGTGCTCCTGGGGGGACAGCACACTATTAACTCCATACTCCTCTCTACATACCCGTGGAATGGTGTCGGGAGTGATGCTGTGTGTATTCTAGCGCACACTTATGGAGCGAAGGCTAGGAGGAGGGTGTGGGAGGTGGGTTGAGGTTTCCAGAAAAAAAAAAAAAAAAAAGATGAGGTTTATTTTTCTAGTACTTCCATTTTCTAGCTGGGTGTTTTTAGGCAGGTCAAAACCTCAATGGAGCCTTAGTGTCATGACAAATAAACAGGGTGGATAATAGAAGTAGCCACCCCATGAGATTATTGTGTTGAGACTACACTGAGTGTGGTGGTGCATATGTTATAGCAGAGGCATAAAGATGACACAGCTTTGAGGCCAGCCTAGTATACATAGGGAGTTCTCAGCCAGCCTAGGCTAAATAGAAAATCCTGCCTCAAATAACCTGCAACCACCACAGTGACAGCACAGTGCTGAGGGAAGGCCTTGGCACATAATAAAGCCATTAGAAAAGATGATCTCTGCTGCCCCCGCATTCCTCCTGCCCTGCCTGCTGTATTTTTTTTTTTTTTTCCTTTTCTTCATATATACTGAAGCAGGTAGAAAAAGCCTTAGCCTGGCTTGTGCCCCAGTCAACATAGATGGCTCCATACTCAGCTTGGGGTGAGTCTTATCACTGAAGCAAACTAAAATAAACAGACGGACCCTAGTTCCCTGTCCTTCAGGGGAGGCTTGCTTCCTAAGTCACACCTGGGATGCATCCTAGGGATACATTGCTTCTTTGAGTGCTGAATATTCTGGGAAAAGCTAAGAGTTCAACCCAGAGGGGTTGCTAGAATCTAAAGCAAGGGTTGTAGAAAGCAGAAGACAGAACATCATTTGGTAGAGAAAGCCCTCCTGCAGTCTCTGGTTGGTGAGATACAGCCTAGAGCTCTCTCTCCTAAACTGTGTGTGACGGAAGCAGGGCAAGTCTCTGCCCAAAGCCTTGTCTTGATTGTGCTGCTGTTAAAAAGTGTCCTGCTCTGGGGACTTGAGCAATGAATTCTGATTTCTTGTAGTGCTGAAGACTGGGACACCAAGGACAGGACACCAGGATGGTCAGGTTTTGGTGAGTGCCTGTGTCAAACCTGAAAAGTGCAAGGAGAAAGACTGAATCTACAACTGCCCAATTAAAGCAAGCTTTACTTAATACTGTCCAGGAATATGGACACTTGTCAGGTCTGTACCTGGGATTCCCAGAGAAATGGTGCTGAATGAGATCAGTCAGGTGCCTATAAAGGCCAAACCCACAACGCTATGTGCTTTCTGCCTTCGTCCAATTGGAAGCAAGCACACACCCTAATGTCCTTCCTACCTATGTACCTCCTGCCTACATGTGACCAAGCACAACCTTGTTTATCCATGTGCAAACACATGGCTTGCTATCTTACGTGATCAACAGCCCCTAGCATTCCAAGAAGTTATCTGTCCTTGGGCTAGTGTGGCTAGTAGGTTAACTTCAGCCCTTACACCTGCTCTTGGGTAGCAGAGATTTGTCCTCATAGTGGCTTTACAAGGCAGGAAGAGAGCTAGATGGCTCCCTCTAGGGCTTTCTCTTATCAGGATACTAATCCCATTCCTCAGGGCCCCATCCTCGTGGCCTGACCCAGTTACTTCCCCAAGGCCTTACTTCAAATTGCTACCACCTTGGAACCAAGGCTCTAATTAATGACTTTTGAAGATTCACACATTCAGACTACTGCTGAGGCTTCAAGGGGCTGGCTAAGATTAGCAAGCCAGAAGCTCAGAGGCTTGTGACTAACTTTAAGATCTTTACTAGACGAAGGGACCTTTCCAAGTCCTGATTTTCTCACTTGTGACAGGAAGATACTTTCTGAGGGCCTTTCTTTCTGGGACACCCTGTGGCTGTTAGATGGCTGGTTTTGGTGATCTGCTATTTTCAGTCAGCTTTCAGTCACTGTAACAAAATACTGGGGCTAATGAACTTATAAAGAAAAAAAAAAGGTTGCCCTGCCTGTAGTCTGGTAGGTCCAGGACATAATCTGTTGGCACTATTGGTTTGAGGCTGTGATGGTATACCATAGCAGGATTATGTGGCAGAGCAAAGTAAGACCAGGAAGCGAAAGAGAAGAAGGAGGTGGAGTCCCATTGTCCCCTTTGGGCACCTGCCTCCAGCCACCTATGGGCCTCCTATCAGGCTCCACCTCTTTGAGGTATACCACCTCTTCATAGGGCCACCCCAGGGTGGTAGAGTGTGACACGTTAATCTCTAAGGGGTATTGAAGATCTAAACTGAACTTTATTCATCTCTGTGTCTCTGCTTGTCACTTCCTTTAAGCGACGGAGACATTTTTTTTTTTTTTAAAATACAACAGCACAGTGGAAAAGCCCAAAGTTTATGGTCAACTCAGCCATATTACTGGTAAAACCTGATCACTGCGTCTGTTTCTGCTTGGCCCTTTTTGTCTATGAAATTGACGAAGATGAGTTTTTTAAGTCTCTTCCTGCCTTTTGGTTTCTTGACAGTGGTGACAGGTGTGGCGAGAAAGGTTGCCAGAAGTCAGAGAGGGACGTAGGCAAGGCATGTAGGAACAGTTTACGGATAATGTATACAATTCGACCCTTTAGTGGCAAGTAAGGGTGAGTTGTTGGGGGGTGGGGAAGAAATGGGGCCCCCTCGGCAGCAACTAGTTGAATGAAAGAGCAAGTAGAGATCAACTTCTTGAGGCACCAAAGACCAGTGTCCTCTTGGGCTGTTTCAGAGGCTCAGTGCAGCAAGAGCAGCAGCAGGGGGATGTTTTTAGGGGCCTGGTGTATTTGAATCCTGTCCCCACCACAGGGAGTGAAACAAAGACTTGGGTGTAGGTCATTGTCACTTGTGAGGTGCAGGGGAAGAGGTGTGGGAGATAAGGAGAGTGGGGAGGCAGGATGTGTGGAGATCTAAGCCGAGCAAGTCAGCGCCAAGGGCAACTAGGACTGGATCCCACTTAGCAGAGCATCATGGTGAAGGAAGGGCATGGCTGCTAACTGGCTCTTCTGCTCATTGGTTGAGGAGCATCCTTGGTGAAGCTACACTCCTACTACGTGGCTGCGCACCTGAGGGACTGAGCATGTTCCCAGAGAGCTGGACGAAGCCCCCAAGCAGGGAAGCGTTAGAGGCAAGGGCTGCCAGCCTTCTCCGCACACCTCCTCACAGCTATCAGTGAGCTCAGAACAGGGTGGAGAGAAAGGGGTAGCTAGCCCCAGTGCCTGTTGCAAAGGCAACACAGGGCACCAAATGCAAGTGCATTTGGTGGCAATGGATGTGAAGGGAAGACAGATTTGGCATGCTTTCTGGGTGGGAAACTGATTTCTCCTCCCTCCCATTACACAAATGGTTACTACTGTAGCTTGGTTTTCTGGGGGTACAGGCAGGCTGAGTTTATCTTGCAGGCCATTGGAGGTATCCTTGGACTCACGCTGTGAATAGGAGCAACAGGTACAAGAGGCATCAAAGAGGGAATTGCCAATGTCCCAGGGTAGCCTAGAGCCACATCTGCTCTTAAAGTAGTTCTGTGTTAATCCCAAATGCTGGACCTCTGTGAGCACCAGGATATGGACCTGTCTTTCAAAGGTGTGTGTGTGTGTGTATGTGTGTGTGTGTGTGTGTGTGTGTGTGTGTGTGTGTTTGGGCCAGGCAACTCTGTTTATCTGAGGCTCCCAGGGTGGTCATGGTGTCCACTTTTTTTTTTTTTTTTTTTTTTAAATCAGGCTTTTGTATGCCAGGGGCTATTGTAATGCTGTGAGAAGCAGCGGATGAGAGAGGGGCCGATGAGACAGACAGTAAGTTTGTTTGTCAGGTGCTGAGATGTGCGAGGGAGAAGGTCAAGTAGAGTTAGCCCTGTGAATGCTGCAGCCTAAAGGCCAAGGGACAGAGGCAGTGGTGGAGGCCTAGAAGTCAGGGCAAGGTGACCTTGACATTTTATGGGCAGCATAGCTTGTCCCTCACTGAGTTCCCTGGGAGTCACCTCCTGCGTGGCACAGTCCCATCTTTTGGTTAAAGTTACAGCTTTTTATTTTATTTTTTTAACAGGAGTTATGGGCAGCCCCTGCCTCTTCTGTAAGAAATGTCCCCTAAGACCTTATGCTTTTGTGTCTACTTGCAGAACACTTTTAGGGGTTAGAGAATGATTTTCCTGAGCTGTATAGCTGAGGGCTGTCTGTTTTTTGTTTTTTGTTTTTTTTTTTTTTTTAATTTTTTTTAATGGAAGAGTTGGCACTGCCCTGGACCTGATCATTAACCCTAGGAGGGGGTAGATCGGTAGAGCCTTGGCTTGAGACTGTATGTGAGTGCATGCATGTATGTGTGTTTGTGTGTGTGTGTGTGTGTGCGCACGCGCGCGCATCTGTGCGTGCATTCCTGTAGACCCAGAAGCTGTGGCCTTCTTCTTCAGTGCTACCTCCCTGCTCAGGTTGCCAGGGATCAGAGTGGGTTCCTCATCCAGACCTGGGCCTCCCAGGCTACCATACCTCAGCCAAGGCCTCTTGTTTGCAAGAATAGGTCCAATGTCCCTGCCACTTTGGGCATCCAGCTGCAGAGAGGTCACAGGTAGTTAAGCTGGGAAGGGCACAGTCTTGAGGGCTTGCAGTGAGCCTGGGCAGCCAGTTCCTGAGCTTGCATCTCCTTCTGTCTGGAGGCTGAGGAACTCGGAGAGTTGCACATGGCAGCCTGCCATGTCAATTGCTGACCTAGTTTCTGTCCCTGTTCCACCACAGAAATAGGTATTAACAAGTGAGAATATACACTCATCCATGTTCCCAGTCCCAGTGAGAATATACACTCATCCATGTTCCCAGTCCCAAACACCCTAAGTCCCTCTGAGTAGGCTGGCCCACCACTGTGTCCCAGAGCTCCTGATGGATTCGGGTGATACCCAGTGGGGAACTGGAGGCCTAACTTATTGTCCTACGCTGCCCCCACTCCCCTACTTCTTACATCCTCTCTCTCTTCCCTCCAGCTGGTAAGACTTCTATGGCTTTATAGGGTTGTCAGATAAAGCAAATAAAAAATTAAATTTCAAGTAATTAATGAACATTCTTTTCTTTTTTATTGTTTGAGTATTTCATAATGCATGCATGTAATGCATTTTACTCAAATACTACTCCCATTCCTTGTCCTCTAATTCCTCCCCTATTCTTCCCACCCCCACTTTGTATGTTGGTTTTTTATTTGAAAATTAATTTTTCATATAATATAGTTTGATTGTGCTTTTCTCTCTCCCCACGCCTCCCTACTCATCCAAATCCATACCCTTTCTTTTTTTTCTCATTACAGTGCAAACAGGCATCTAAAATAATAATAATAATAATAATAGTAAGATAAAATAATAATGAACCAGAAAAAGACAAAACAAACAAACAGAGGAAAAAGAGACAACGAAAAAAGCACAAGAAACATATAAATGCAGAGGCACACATAGAAATCACATAAAAACACAAAACCCGAAACCATATTATATGCAAAGGACATATGAGGTTAAAAAAATTCCATTGGGCTTGTTTTCTATTGTTCATCTATTCTTGGGCATGGGACCTGCCCTTGGGCATGAGATGGGTGGTTTGTGTATTTACTGGGAATCTGTTAGAGAGAAAGAATTTTTCATTTGCAAGCAGTTGTCACTGGGAAATAACTTCTGGGTTAGGGGTGGGGCTTGTGTTTACTTCCCCTCTTAGTGTAGGATGCCATCTGTGCCCAGAACTGTGCAGCCCCGTGCGTGTTGCTACAGTGTCAGTGAGCTCACACGTGTGTTGGTCCTGGTTGGTTTTAGAAGGCCTTGTTTCCTTGGTGTCCTCCATCCTCTCCTTTCCCACAGGGTTCCCTGAGCCTTGAGGGGAGGCAGCTAATGGTGATTTCCCACTTAGGACTGCCTGTTCCAAGGTCTGTCACCCTGCACATTGTCCAGCTGTGGGTCTCTGCTTTTGTTTCCATCTGCCGCAGGAGGAAGCCTCTCCGCTGATCACTGGGCAAGACACTGGTCCGCCAGTGTCGCGTGACACCATTGGGAGTCATTTATTGCTAAGCTTCTTGTGTTCTGTCTTTAAACCTACCGAGTCCACTTAGTACTGCATGTATGCTCATGGGGTAAAAGCATCCACTGGAGCACTGGCAGCTTCTCAGAGACCACACCCCTGAGGAAAACTGACACTCCTTCCCCGCACAGCTCCTCAGCCAGGGTGTTGGGATTTGAGTGGGTCAAATGTTTCGGGTTCTTTGTATTCCATTGAGATCCCAGCTTGGAGACTGGTCCCTGAGCTACTTCTGAGCCAGGCTTGCTCCTGTGGGTGCCTGGAGAGTGCTGAGTTAGGGACGGGGGCACATTTCTGCTTCCTGACTGTGAATGCAATATATATATATATGTATATATATATATATATATATATATATATATATACATATATATATATATATAAATAAAATATATGTATATATATTTATTCATATATAATATATTTATTGAATATACAATATATTGCATATATATGCACACATACATACATATATGCAATAACAGCTGCCTCAAACTCCTGCCAGCCTGGCTTCCCCAACACTATGGACGACATGTATCCTCAACTGTGAGCCAAAAAGAAATCCTTCCTTAAGTTAGTTTGTCATGGCAACAAGAAAAGTAACAAGTTCAGTGCTTACTATGGGCTGGACATTAGCCTAAAATTATATGTGTATTAATCTAGCCTACCGCCTATGAGCCCAACTTTACAGATGAAGAAACTGAGACAAATGGATGTCATGTTGACATTCAGGCAGACAGTTGGTGATTCTTAAAGACCTAAGGATGGAGATTCCTTTTTGTGCTTCTTTGGCCCTGGGGTTTTACTAAGGGCAGCTCAAAGCACAGGCCTATGTGAGAAAGCTGGGGATTCAAATTTTCACTAGCTGTGCAGTATCGTGCTGGTAAATATCTAACCACCAGCCTTACGGTGTTTGCCCATTTCTGTGGGGTCAAGTCTCTCCAGCAGGATCTATTTCAAACCCCAGTTCATTGTGGAGTGAGATGCGCACAGTCAGCTCACTGTACATGAGTCAGGATAAGCCAGTTTCACCAACCATGGAGGTTACAGAAGAAAGAATGGGTGGTTACCTTTCCGTGGGAGAATGAGAGTCATTGCATGACTTGGGGCTAAGCCTACAATGGGTCTTATTATCAGGATTGTGATTATTTCTTAATACAAACTGTCTCATGTGCCACTTGGCCAAATTTGGCTTTATGCTCATGTAGACAGTAGGCACACAATGCTGACTGAGTTCTTGTCTCTGTGTCCTTCACTTAAGAAAACCTTTCCCATCCTCCATGCTGTAGGGCAGTGGTTCTCAGCCTTCCTGATGCTGCAACCCTTTAATACAGTCTCTCATGTTGTGGTGACACCTCACTCCCCATAAAATTATTTTTGTTGCTACTTCATAACTGTAATCTTGCTACAGTTACGAATGAATCTTATTGTAAAGATGCGCGTTTGCTGATGGTCTTAGGCATCCTCTGTGAAAGGGCCATTCATCTCCCTAAGGGATCACAAACCAGAGGTTGAGAACCACTGCTCTCTAGGCAGTTCTACTTTTCAACGCTCTCTTCTCTGATTATTCTTACCTGCTGTGCTCTTCCTTTCCTTCAACGTTAAAGTGGGAACCTCGCTAAGAAGATGGGCCCTGGGGACAAGGCTGCCCCCTAGTGGCAGGGAGCTACATCAACTTCTTAGGACTAGCTATGGGCCAGGGCGGGTGTGAGGGCTTGAGCAAATCCCTTAGGTTTCTGCCGTAAATCACTCTGCTCCTGAACTCTTGGAGGTGACCTACTTCATCCAACCCAGGCAGCCGAGCAGCAGATAATTGACCACTGGAACAGAAAAGAACTCTGACAATCGATCATCAGAGAGACGTGCTAAGGACCCTGACTTCTTTTGTCCTTTTAGTTTTGCCACCTGTAGGATGGGAATAACAATTCCTCACCCAGAGTGGTTTTTGAGGATTAAATGTGTTAGTTTATTAAACATTTAGAACAGACCTGCCACTTATGGAGTGTGAAAAATGTTTGCTACTGTTGTTATTATAAATTGTACTAAGAGGTGAGAAAACTGTCAGCTTCGGGATCCCTTCCAGCGCTGGGGTAGGGATGGCTCTGAGGAGCTCGTCTGAATAGGAGTCTACTCCTCCTTACTGAGTGCTGCTAAAGAAAACAGCTATTAAATGGTACTTGTAAGGGAGCAGCCAGAAAGGTTTATTCAGGGCCATTTCGATAGGTTTAAGGACTGCAGCAATGGGATTGTGCAGAATGGGTAGAGATTGGGTTCAGCCTGAATACAGCAGGGCAAATGGGAATTTATAGCCAAGGGCAGAGCGGCCTCAGGGGATAGGAAACTGCTGAGCATTCATCAGGGCTTAGGGAACATCTGGCTAAGCCCACCTAACAGGATTCTTACTGAAGAATGCCAGGATGGCCAGATGTCATCTGGAGCATGGTGGGAGCTGATGTTTGTTCTGACATCAAGAGTGATGTGCGTTCAAGAGTGAGTGGTGGTGGTGGTGGTGGGGCACCACATTAACTTGGCCAACTTCTTGGTTAAAACTGGATTTTACAGATAGATCTGAGACTAAACCTATGGCTCCCAATAGGCTTGGATTCTCCTTGCCCCAGACACACACACACACACACACACACACACACACACACACACACACACATCTGTGTTCACATACTCTGACCCTGAGATAGCAAGGGCATTAGAGCAGATGAATATTCTGTCTGGTACCATGGCCAAAGAGCACATGGTAGCTCCACTCAGGCACTTCTTGTTTTGTGTCTCAAAGAGTTTCTGAGCTCACAGGAGAGGCCCATCCTGGACAGGCTCCGTTGAGGAGGAGGGAGCATGCTGCCACAGTGAAGTGCAGGCCTGGGCCTTGCCTTTACTTCGTGTTGTTCTCTTTGCCCAGAGGCTCTTACTTAGAGCAGCTCCTAACCACTCTTGGTGTCGTCAGTGTCTCAGCTATAAGATGGAGGGGTAAACCCCTCATCTCTGAAATTTCTATCCATCTTGAAGAACTGCCTGCTTATGAAGATCAGAGGAGGAAGAAGAAGCTGGACTTTTATTTTATTTTATTTTTATAATATATTTTACTAATTTTTTCATATTGCATCTAAATTGTTATCCCACCCCTTGTATCCTCCCATTCCTCCCTCCCTCTCATTTTCCCCTTACTCCCTTCCCCTATGACTGTGACTGAGGGAGACCTCCTCCCCTGTATATGCTCATAGGGTATCAAGTCTCTTCTTGGTAGCTTGCTATCCTTCCTCTGAGTGCCACCAGGCCTCCCCATCTAGAGGATGTCGTCAAATATGGGGCACCAGAGTTCGTGTGAAAGTCAGACCCTATTCTCCACTCAACTGTGGAGAATGTCCTGTCCATTGCCTAGATCTGAGTAGGGGTTCGAAGTGTACTGCATGTATTGTCCTTGGCTGGTGCCATAGTTTGAGCAGGACCCCTGGGCCCAGAACTGCCCATCATAATGTTCTTCTTGTAGGTTTCTAGGACACTCTGGATCCTTCTGTTTCCCCATCCTCTCTTGCTTCTCTCACCTAGAGTCCCAATAAGAAATCTTCCCCTCTGTCCCACTTTTCTGGTAAGTGAAGACTTTCATGAGACATGCCCCTTGGGCTAGTGTCCAGATATAAGTAAGTATATACCATTTGACTCTTTCAGCTTCTCGGTGAACTCACTCATTATGATCATTTCTAGTTCTGTTTGTCCACAAATTTTGGGAATTCCTTGTTTTTAATAGCTGAGTAGTATTCCATAGTGTATATGTACCACAGTTTCTTTATCCATTCTTCTACTGAGGGACACTTAGGCTGTTTCCATGTTCTGGCTATTATGAATATGGCTGCTATGAACATGGTTGAGCAAATTTTCTTGTTGTGTGCTGGAGCATCTTCTGGGTATATTCCAAGGAGTGGAATAGCTGGGTCTTGAGGAAGCCCTATTCCCATTTTTCTGAGATAGCACCAGATAGATTTCCAAAGTGGCTGTACTAGTTTGCATTCCCACCAGCAATGAAGGAGTGTTCCTCTCTCCCCACATCCTCGCCAGCATGTGGTGTTGCTTGAATTTTTGATCTTAGCCATTTTGATGGGTGTAAGATGGAATCTCAGAGTTGTTTTGATTTGCATTTCCCTGATGACTAAGGAGGTTGAGCATTTCTTTAAGTGCTTCTCAGCCATTTGATATTCCTCTGTTGAGAATTCTGTTTAGTTCTGAGCCCCATTTCTCAATTGGGTTATTTGGTTTGGTGGTGTTTAATTTCCTGAGTTCTTTATATATTTTGGATATTAGACATTTGTCAGATGTAGGGTTGGTGAAGATCTTTTCCCAGTCTGTAGGCTGTCACTTTGTTCCCTTGACAGTGTCTCCTGCCTTACAGAAGCTTCTCAGCCTCATGAGGTCCCATTTATTAATTGTTGACCTTAAGGCCTGGGCTGTTGGTGTTCTGTTCAGGAAGTTGTCTCCTGTGCCAATATGTTCCAGGCTCTTCCCCACTTTTTCTTCTAAGTAGTTTAGTGTCTCTGGTTTTATGTTGAGGTCTTTGATCCAGGCTTGGGTTTGGCATTGCCTGGAATGACTGAAGTGACTGTGGAAGATTGCCCAGCAGCAGGAAGTACCTTAGCATATAATGTGAGGGACTGGTGAGTAATGGAGGGTGAACTTGAAGGACAAGTGAAGAGGGGACAGGGAGGTGCCTGAAGAGGAGCTGGTACATAGATGCATGCACATAGAACATGCTGGGATGTGGCTCCTTTGTGGTTTGCCCTACATCGTCTAGGGGGAAGACCTTTATTCCTGATACTCGTGTTTCAGGTGACTGTTCTGCGTGGAGATCCTTCCATTTCTGCCCAGCAGGGGATGTGACTGACCTGGAGAAGATGAACCATTTCTATAGACCATTAAGAGAGGGGAAGCCTACTTTCTTAGGCTGACTAGCTGTGTGAACCAAGTATCTTAGCGAGGACTACTGTTGCTGTAATAAAACACCATGACCAAAAGCCACTTAAGGAAGGAAAGGGTTTATTTGGCTTATATTTGTATACTGTGGTCCATCACTGAAGTGAGTCAGGATAGGAGCTCAAACAGGGCCAGATCCTGTAGGCAGGAGCTGATACAGAGACTATGGAGGGATGCTGCTTACTGGTTTGTTGCTCATGGCTTCTTCACCTGATTATTTTTTTTAGGTTTTTGTTTTGTTTTGTTTTGGTTTAGATAGGGTTTCTCTGTGTAGCCCTGACTGTCCTGGAACTCTGTTTGTAGACAAGGCTGGCCTCAAACTCACAATGATCTACCTGCCTCTGCCTCCCAAGTGCTGGGATTAAAGGTGTGAGCCACCACACCTGGCCAGCCTGATTTTTTATAGAACCCAGGACCACCAGACCAGGGATGGCACCACCCACAGTGGGTTGGCCCTCCTCCATCAGTCACTAATTAGGAAGATGCCTTACAGATTTCCCTACAACCTGATCTTATGGAGGCATTTTCTTAATTGAGGCTCCCTCCTCTCAAAGGACTTTATCTTGTGTCAAGTTGACATAAAACTATCCAGCACACTAAGTGTGTTTTGTTGTTAGCTTTTGAGACAGGGTCATTCTCTATATATCAAGCTGTCCTAGAGCTCACCATGTAGGCCAGGCTGGCTTCAAACTCCCAGTTATCCTCTTGCATCCATCCTCCAAGTGCTGGCATTACAGATGTGAGATTCCACATCTGGTTCAATTTAGTAAGCTTGGAAACGCTTGGGACCAGCCATCATCTTTGTTGCCATATGGGGAAAGTCTGCCTGGAAATGCAGCAAATGGAAGACAGAACAGACAGAAGGAATTTTCCGAGTGACATAATTTGAGTCTCTGCACAGAGCTAAACCTAGAACCATCCTTGGGCTTCTTATTTATTTGTTCTAGCAGTTTCTTCCTTTTGACTGTTCATTTGAATTGAACTTCTGTTCATTACAATTCCGTTAATTTGTGAAGTCCTAGCACATGTGCTTTCCAGGGAATGCACTATCACGTCTGGATGATGTTTTAGATCCTTTATGTTCAAAGTGATCCAAGGGCCAGCAGCACCTACATGTCCTGAGAGCTGATAGGCCCATGGTAGACCCATAGAATCAGAACTGCTGGGGCCCACTGCTCTGGCTTGGTTTGCTCAATGCAGCAGCTGAGGCCTCACACTTCTGTACTTAGTACAAAGTGGAAGCCTGTTTCTTTTCTTTTCTTTTTTTTCTGTGGTTTCTTTGTTTTTTTTTATTAATTTATTCATATTACATCTCAATTGTTAGCCCTTCCCCTGTTTCCTCCCATTCTTCCCTCCCTCCCATTTCTCCCCTTCTCCCCTCCCCTATGTCTGTGACTGAGGGAGACCTCCTCCCCCTATATATGCTCTCAGAATATCAAGTCTCTTCTTGGTAACTTGCTATCCTTCTTCTGAGTGCCACCAGGTCTCCCCATCCAGGGGACATGGTCAGTAAAGGGGCACCAGAGTTCGTGTAAGAGTCAGATCTCACTCTCCACTCAACGATGGAGAATATCATGTTCGTCGGCTAGGTCTTGGAAGGGGTTCGAAGCTTACTGCCTATATTCTCCTTGGCTGGTGCCTTAGTTTGAGGAGGACCCCAGGATCCAGATCTGCCTGTCATAAAGTTCTTCTTGTAGGTTTCCAGGCCCTGTGGGTCCTACTATTTCCTCTTTCTTCCATGCTACTCTTGCCTAAAGTCTTAATCGGATATCCTCTCCTCTGACCCACTTTCTTGGTAAGTAAAGATTTTCATGGTACGTATCCCTTGGACTAGTGTATTGATATAAGTGAGTATATACCATTTGTCTCTTTTTGCTTTTGGGTGAACTCACTCATTATGATAATTTCTAGATCAATCCATTTGTTCACAAATTTCGGGAATTCCTCGTTTTTAATAGCTGAGTAGTATTCCATCGTGTAAATATACCACAGTTCCTTAGTCCATTCTTCTAGGGAGGGACACTTAGGTTGTTTCTGTGCTCTGGCTATTATGTATAGAGCAGCTATGAACATGGTTGAGCATATGTCCCTGTTATGTGGTAGGGCATTTTCTGGGTATATTCCAAGGAGTGGGATGGCTGGGTCTTGAGGAAGCCCTATTCCCATTTTTCTGAGAAAGCGCCAGATAGCTTTCTAAAGTGGAAGCCTGTTTCTTTGAAGAGCACAGCAGAGGAATTTCTCAGAGGTGGTGGGTGGTCATATAGAAATGAAGTCGGGACTGCCCTTTTGGACCCAGGGCTTAAAAGTGTGCTGCATCCCATGGATGGAGCCTACAAAGACCCTGAGAGGAAATTTCTACAAACTCTTGCTCTACTTTCTTTCCCAACCACTATGAAATACCTTCTTTCTGACTATTTTTTTCAATGCTTTTAAAAGTTTATGTCAATCTGCACATGAATATAGCCAGAATCCTGGATGGATCCATATCTGTGTATGTGTGTGTATTGCTGGACCATGAATTACTTTGAAAATATGTTGTGAGTTTTCATTTTTCCTTTTACGATTCATCCTTGTAGTGAATCAATTTACTCTGGAACTAATCCAGATGTTTCTGAAACCAGTCAACTGGAAGGCAGTGAGGATATCAGAAATATTCTCTGACTTAAACTGGAGCAAAATACCTGGTAACTGGGACTTCATTACAGCTGGTCACTATGGGAATTTGGTCCATGGTCTTATGTATCTAGTGACTGGTCCGATGCTGTGTTCTCTTACTTTTACATATCAACAGGACACACATGGAACCTGTGACCAATTATAGATAGGTCCAAGTGGTATCATTAGAATGTTAGCAGGTGCCAGAGGTGCCAGAGGTGTACATGACATGCCAAACAGGATGGAGGCATCCTTCTTAGAGAGGGAGGGAGACCCACAGGGAGTGGCTGGGGATTTTGGGTGTTTGTTCTTATGAATTTGAACTGCTCACAGAGAAACCCTTCCTGCCTAGAGCTTGCTGGAGAGAAGGCAGAGGGATGGGTTGGGGTGAGAGGGAGCTAGAAACTGAGTTTTCTCGCTCACCAGTCAGTAGGTCGTTAGGGATTCTAATCAGGCAGAAATATTTTCCTGTTAGTTCATTACAAACTCTAACAAGGCCTGAGTTCCAAGTCGGGTCTTCCTTTCTCTTTTTTGGGAGAGAGATGAGCAGCTTATTGGAGTGTTTGGTAACTCATTTGTTACAACATATGATTCACAGGATGGGAGAGTGCTGGGAAAGAGAGGCGAGAGAGAGAGAGAGAGAGAGAGAGAGAGAGAGAGAGAGAGAGAGAGAGAGAGAGAGAGAGAGAGAGAGACAGACAGACAGACAGACAGACAGACAGACAAACAGAGACACAGAGACAAAGACAGAGATGGAGGTAGAGCCTGGTGTGGCAAGGCAGCCAGACACAGAGCTGACAGGACACCTAGAATTTTGCAGGGATCTGGACCCTCTTATATATGTGAAATCTAGACAGGTTTCTTTTTTTGTGCTTGGACACAGGCGGTATCATGGCTACTTCCTGGTTGAGGTGAACACAGGAAGTCACCATCTTGACTTCTGCTTTGCAAGTTTCATGGTGATCACTCTTAGTGATCCAAAATATATTTGCCTGTTAGTTATTTTTCCAGCTTAAAAATGGCCCCTGTCTCCTTTATTCCCATGGTCTAAATCTCAGGCATTTTATTTGTTCATCAAGGATCTCTTTAAGATAACCCTACCCAAACTAGCACTTTTCCAAGAATTTCTCCCATCTCAAATTTTCTATTTAAAACATATAAGGGCTGATTTCTGCAATATCTTATAAAAATTGTTAGTTCACCTTCTTCTTGACAGTTCCTACTGAATACCAAGTTCTGTTTGTCTATCAGAGATCACCAAAAGCACTGCATTTTCTCTCATTATTCTAGCTTTCACTAGATGTCTATAGCATGGCCCCTAACAGGGATTAGTACTCTGTAGTCTATAGACCCAATCTGGCCCATCTATTTTTACAAGTAAAGTTTTACTGGGACACAGCTGTATTTATGCACTAACACGTTGTGTATGTTAAATAGAATAACAGAAGATAACAGCAGTATATCTGGAAAGGAAGTGGACACATAATTTCTTTCAATGAAGTTTATTAGCATGAAAGAGTCTCGGGGCCATGATTGGGCCTCAAGGGAAGAGAGACAGCATCAGATGCTAGCATATAATATATGGAGATCTGAAACATGGTGGAAACTCAAAGAGGAGAAGAAGCTTCCCTTTAGAGGTTGGAAAGGAGCTTTATCTAAAGTGAGGATGAGATGGGGGGGGGGGGGGGGAGGGGAGGGGCAAGAAGCGAACAAGCAAAAAAAAAAAAAAAAAAAAACGATGAAAGGGCGGGGCGGTGCAGAGTAGACTTCAGATAACCTCTCTAGCAAAATACCCCGACCCCCTCCCCAGGAAAGACATGACCTTTTAGAACCCTTCAGAGGTGGTGGGAAATTTCTATCATGTGATTTAGTTCAACATAGTGTACTTGACAAAGAGCACTGAAGAGTAGGGTACCATAAATTTAAAGCTCACAACACAGATTGCTTAACTCTCTGTCCCGTAGAGAGCTTCTGGGAGGACTGGCGGGGTTCAGGCTGTAGGATGTGGCATCAAAGTGCAGCAGGCCGGTGTTCTAACAGTCTGGGGCTGCTTTTCACCACAGTAGAAAGACTAAGTCTCAATGGAGGCCATATAAACTTCAGAGCCTAAAATACCTATTTACTCGTGTACAGAGGAAAGGCACATCTGTCCTGACTTAAACCATAACATTTAGCATTTAAATTTATAGTATGCATTCTTGAATTCTCATGAAAACCTTTTGAGATTATTTTTTTTCTTCTCTCTTTTCACTGACTCTCCCATCTTTCTTGCTCTGAACTCTCATCACATTTCTTCCGTTTCTTTGATGTTTTTCACTTTCTAAAATTTCAAATAGTCATTTATTTATGTGTCTGTTTTGCATAATTCTCATATGCAAACCCTTGCAGGGCAGAATCTCATTAGAGCCATCCCTGCGTCTCTTCAAGACTCAGCAGAAGGGGAATCAGGAAATAACTTTGCTGTTTGCAGAATCTGAGCGGCTTCTCACTGGCTTCCTTGAATTACCGCAAGGACCTCAGTGACCTCTGGGAGTTGTGTGCTATGGTGTGACATTATGGAGAGTCACACTCCATCTGCAGTGAGGGTATCTAAGCCTGCCCTTGAAATGGAAGCCAGAGCCCACTTCCTCAGTAGGGAAGATGTGTCTCAGAGGACAGGACACCTTGAGACTTCACAGAACGTTGACAGGATGCTTGATGCTTTTGATTGTGGTTCATTCTCTCCTTTTTGTGGAATTTTGAGTGTAGGCCGGTCAGTTTTATAGAGATGTACGAGAAAAAGAACAGTTTCTTGTCTCTCAGCCTTCAGGTTATAAAAATCATGAGGCGGTAGAAGTTGGAATGGTGTGTCCTCCAAGACATCTGTGCTTTAGGCATAAACTGTGTGATCTATTACTTTGCAAATCAAATGGGATTTTGCAGATAAGGTTAGAATTAGGGGTTTTTGGATTACCCAGATTTTTAATCCCCCGAGACCTTAGAAGTGGACATGGGAGATGAGAGCCTACGTCAAAGAGACATGGTGTGGTAGGGACTTGGTCTGTTGTTGCAGGAGGAGGCAGCCATGAGCCAAGGAATACAGGTAACCTAGAGGACAGAAACGCAGAGGAGAAAGAGTCCTTCCTGGAGCCTCCAGAGAGGAACAGACTTGATGATGTTTTGATAAATACATTTGTGCTAGCTAAGACATCAGCTTCGTGGTAATTTGTTATAGCCATAGCAAAATAAATACAGGCACAGCTATATTTTTTTCAACTGGAATGGCTGTCCCCTGTCACGAATGGTTCAATGACTCAGAGGTCACATCTGTCATAGCAAAACCCCCAAAACAAAACAAAACCCCTCTAAAACCAAAACCCAAAACAGTACTGTCCTGAGTCCTAGAACTAAAGGTAGGAAGTTGTTTTGGAAATCATGACCTTTGCCCCCTAAAAAAAAAAAAAAGCTAAATTGGGCAAAGGTGAACAGCAGCAGCAATTTCATTTGTTAGCTGTCTGTTTGGGAATAAACTGGCACTGTTGGGTTGTTGTCGCATGTGTATACTGAATAAGTCCATGACCTCGGGTGATTTCCCCTGGGCATTTCTCAGCTTACAAAATAATCTGGTAAATCCTCTACCAGTTGTCTCTAACTACAACACCACTCTATAGTGACTTAAAACAATGACTGCAGTTGTGGTTGGGGGTGGGCTGTCTAGCCTTGCTAATCTCAGCTGAACTCCAGTACATGGCTTTGCTCATGCCTCTGTGGTCAGCAAGCAGGTCAGCCAGAGGCCGATGGGGTTAGGATAACCGCAGCTGGATGGCATGGCTGCTCTCCACATGCTGACTTGTCCTCCTGAGACTTGGTTTTAATGGACAGAGGTGTTGAGGTCTTGACATGGGAATGGCATACTGCCGGACTCCTTTGGTTAAAGAAGTATCAGGCAGCTCAAATACCGAGGATAGACTGAAGCTCTGGGCGGTAGGAACTACCAGGACACATTGCAAATGCTAGGGTGAGGATGGAGAACTTGGCTCATTTTTGTAATCAAATTCTCTAGGAGGGGAAGACTCTCTTAGTTACAAATGGCTCTTGAAAACTTGAGGGAATGCATTCATTGTACTCACCTGGAGGTTCTTTATGGTCTATGAGAGCATTCTATGATAGTCATTGGAAAGCCACTGAGCCCTCAAATCATTGTGTGCCTCTTCTCTACCCCCTACTATGACAAGCTAGAGATCCCCCTATGAAGTACCAGCCAGCAGCCCCTCCTTGTCTGTGTGTTGTGGGGGACCAGCTGGCGTGATGAATGTGGCTTCTGCAAACCTTCCCTTGGCCCCTGTCACAGCATCAGCGTGAAATGAACTCGCTAATACTCTGAGAGTCACCACCCTTTTCCCCTTCCCCAGAGTGATGCATCAAATCGATCTGGCTGGGTGAGCCATGACAAACCCCACAGGGGAAAAAAATCAGCAAATTTAAAGCCTCCTCTGAGGTCTTGATTCTCCATAAACTAAGTCGCTGGCAGCCGACGCTGACACTCCCACTGCGATTGATACTGGGATTTATTGACTTGCTGCAAGATGTTGATATTGACCAAGACTGAATTCCGAGTGGAAAGACCCATGGCAGTATATCTTTATTGCTCAGGTAATCCGCTGGCTTGCTAATCCTTCCTTGTCTGCCAAAAGGGTCTCACTCAATAATGTCACAGAAATTCTTTTTGGATTGTGGAAAACACAACTTAGAGATGGAACGAGGTGTTCTTTGCCCACGAGGCATCCTGAAAAAGGGATGGAAGTACAAGCAGTGTGTCCAGTAACATGACCAACACATTGGAAAATATGTTCATGCCCACAGCCCAAACCGTAACACTGTTCCTTTGACTCAGTCTTCCTCTGTCTCTGTCTCTGTCTAGTATGTGGGCTGTATATATGTACATGTGGAAACGGGAGGAGGGTATCTGGTATCTGGTATTCTTTGCCTTGTTCCCTTGAGACAGGGTCTTTTACTGAAGCATAAGATGGTTGATCTGCTGGGCTGATGGGCTTGGATCTGTCTGTCTCTGTCCTCCAGTGCAGGGCTTAACTTTGGCCATGCCCCCCCTTTTTTTGGCCCTTATGCTTATGCAACAAGTATGTGTATCCGTGGAGCTTCTTCTCTATCCCTCCTTTGACTATTTGTGTGTTTGTGTGTGTGTGCACCATTCGTACATATACAGCTATTCACGCAGAAGCCAGATGGTGACCTCGGTTGTCCCCCAGGGGCTGTCAACCTTGTTTTTGTGCGTGCGTGCATGCGTGTATGTGTGTGTGTGTGTGTACTTATCTGTCTGTCTATCTATCTATCTATCTATCTATCTATCTATCTATCTATCTATTCATTCACTTTATATCTCAATTATAGCTTCCTCCCTCCTCTCCTCCTGTTCCCAACCTCCCTCTTCCCACCACCCCTCCCATCCCTCAGGAAAGGGGAGGCCCACCGTCAACCCACCCCAGTACATCAAGTAGCATCAGGACTGGGTACATCCTCTTCCATGGTGGCCTGGCAAGGAGGTCCCGCCAGGGGGAAGTGATTGAAAAGCAGGCACCATAGTCCATGTCAGAGTCAGCCCCTGTTCCCTTTACTAGGGCACCCACATGAAGACCAAGCTGCCCGTTGGGTACATATGTGTAGAGAGCCTAAGTCCAGTCCATGCATGGTCCTCGGTTGGTGCTTCAGTCTCCACAAGTCCCCCTAGGCCCAGGTTAGTTGGCTCTCTTGGTCTCTCGTGAAGCTCCTGTCCTCCTCTGGGTCCTTCTATCCTTCCCTCACCCTTCCACAAGGCTCCCTGTACTGTGCCCCATGTTTGGCTGTAAGTCTCAGCATCTGTTTCGATCTCCTGTTGGGTGGAGCCTCTCAGAGGACAGCTATGCTACCACCTTGTTTTTTTTTTTTAAGGCAATACCTCTCACTGAGACCCAGGGCTCATGGATTAATTTAGACTGGATGCCCAGAGAGCCCAAGGGACCTGCCTGCTTTGCTGGGATTACAAGTGCAAACCATCACACTTGCATCCCTTAAAATTATTTTAAATGTCAAAGAATCTTTAAAATAATAAAAACATCATCTTTAAATGCCATATTCTGTAGGTTTCTGAGGCGTTTGAAGACCTTATCTAACCATTTTACCTTATATATCTATAGAATAATATCTACCTATTAAACCTAGGATATATACTTGTGATAAAATAGACTAGTAATTGATATGACCATTATTTAATTATCTTAAACAGCCTGTATACCACTTTTAAAGTATTGGAAGTAAACCTTGTATTATAATTGAGTTGTATGAGTACAATTCCTCATATTAGAGTGTATATATATATATATACTGTATGAAGAATAATCTTAAGTTTGAATTCTATACCAATGATTCAAAATTAAACTTATTTTGCATCAGTATTCAAAATTCTATGCTAATGGATTAAAAATAACCTTATTTGTGAGTAACAATTAAGGCCTTAAATTGAGGGGTATATTAAATTATTTACTTTTTGTTCTATCATCCCTATATATTTTTATATCCCTCTTTCTTCTTTTCAACTCCTACCTCTATACTTATGAAAGAAAGATAAAGGAAAAGTGAGATGTTCCTGAGTCCAACCAGTTTTCTCTCTGTGTAAGACCAATAATAACTTATAACCAACTCTTGATGAAAATAAGCATCTGCAACCCAAGAGAGCAACTGAAAACCTACCCAATCTGCCTTAGGGGAAATGGGGCGTTGTTCTCTTAAGGTTTCTTCTGGCTGATTTGGGGTGAATAATACCTTTGTGGGGCCCAAATAAAATTGGGAAAAATGGTTAAAGAAGCCAGGAATAGCATTTGTGATCCAGTTTCTAAATATTGAGAAATTCCAGGCTTAATAGGAATACTGTGTGGAACAGTCTGAAATGCTGGACCAATAGGGATCAGAAGCCTGCCTCGAAGCTGTTCTGGAAGTTTTACAGTTTTGATGGGTAATAACAACTGAAGTGCCTGGGGATGGAACATGAAGGATGCAGGATGTCAGCATCCAGCATGCTGACCTGGCAACACTCAGCCTACCTCAAAGAAGATGATGAGCATCAAAGAACCTCCTTATGGAGATGGCTTCAAATGTGGCAAACAAGCCACTGTACAAACTGTTCTCATTTCTGCCACAGACAGAATTCTGCTTAAAAATGGGCAAGCTTGGATGCAGGCAGAGTTGATAGCCAAACTCTGCCAAGACAGGGTAAGCAAGTCCTGCCTCGCAAATATATCTATCAGATATATTGGCCCAGAAGGCTGAAGATGGTGCTCTAACATTACAGAGAGTTTTAGGTGACTGTTCAGGCAGTAAACTCTGTCATTTTTTTTTCATTTTGGAAGGTGCTAACCTGCTTCTGGTTCACTCAGGTAATGAAGTTTTATTCCTTCTCAAGTCTCTGATGAGATTGAATACCAGATAGTTTAGTCTTACAATTAAGTTTAGTTGTTTAGGGGTTAAGATGTTTTTAGGTCTAGATAGATGTTTTAAGTCAATAGAGATGAGATATGATAGATACTGATTTTCATTCAGGATTTTAGACTCACCAAGATAGGAAAAATGTTTTCTTCAAGTTTGCCAAATACAAATAGCCAAATCACAATCACTATGAATGTAACATTTATATAATTTCTAATAGTCTCATGGTTCTTCCTGTTATATGTAGCTTATTTTATTTTTGTATAATAATATAAATGCATATGTAAAATAAATATAATAATAAAAAATTTAAAAAATATTTTAAATGTGGTTTTTGGGGATTGGACTCAAGTCCTTAAGTGTACAAGGCAAACACTTTACTATCTAGACTTTGACCCCAGCTCCCTTCTCCTTTGACTTTCTAGAGTCCCAGATCTCTCCTCTTTGGAAACAGCTCAGAAAAATACAAGCCCACAGTACATTGTCATCTGTGGCTCATTCATGGAAAAGATCTGCTTTCTTTCCTTCTTGGTCCATTTCAGGAGCTCAGCCTTGCTTACTTCCAGCTCATGTTACTACATCTGGTCTCTGTGAAATGAATGTGTTATTTGGTTCTTTCTATGTTCAAGGCCCACTAGAAATACAGAGGAAGAAAGAAGGCCTTTTACTTGATAGTTTATTTTCTGGAAATATAGTCTGCAACTTTAACTGTCACAGAAGCTAGGTCAACAATAGAGTCAATACATGGTCCCTTCTGAGTTACTAGGGTATCTTAGACCCTAGAGAAACGAACAGGAACAGAGACTAGAGTTTGTGACCCCTTAGTGGGTCAAATGACACTTTCAGAGAGATTTCCTAACACCATTGGCAATATCAGACATTTGCATTACAGTTCATAACATTAGCAAAATTACAGTTATGAAGTAGCATAAGCAGTTATGGTTGGGGGTCAGCGCAGCCTGAGAAACTGTATTGAAGAGTCACAGTGTTAAGAAGGTTGAGAAACACTGGAACCAGAGCTAAGGGAGTGGCTCAGAGTGGCTGGGGTAGGAAGGTATCCAGAGGCTTCCTTACCACCTCTGTTCCATGGACAGCTTTAATGATGTGTGCATGTATTTATTATTTTTGAGGCAGACTCTCACTAGGTAGTCTAGACTAGCTTCAAATGCTTGGTAATCCTCCCGGGTGCCTTAGCTTCCCAAGTGCTGTGCCTGCAGGTGTGAGCTAGCCCAGGAAGGGGAATGGAAGCCTGAAGAGAGGGAGAAAAGGCAGAACCACAGTTTTCACAGACAGGCCTGGCCCACCTCCAGGGAAGTGGGTTGAAGGATGCCCTTGAAGTTCTTGTATAAATCTGTCTTCTAGGACTTGAGTTCTCAGCAGCACTGGCATCTCCTTAGCTTTCCACGCTGGTGGCTTGCTCCTTGTGGGGAGGGATGAGTCATAGTGTCAACTTTGTCCTAAAGAGGCATTGAGATTGAGAACTGCACACAGGTTGTGTCTTACCTGGTGGGTGAACTTGGGACTGTACTTGTCTTTTATAAGCCACAGTTTCCTCATCTGTATTAAGGAGGAAGCAGCACCATGGTGCTGATGGCCGATGGCTTCCTTTCTTCCTTGCTGACACAATGTCAGTGATACCCAGGTACCATTTGGAGGATCTTACGGGTAGTGGTCTAGCTTCTGGTCCAGGTGTGGACATATAATAATAGTTCTGGCCAATTAGGTGACAAAGGAAGTTGGCTGCAACATTTCTGTGAAAGAGTTTCATTTCCTGATAAGACAAGGGGAGTGAAGCTTTCCTTCCCCTGAGACGTGCATCTCCTTCTCTCTCTCTCTCTCTCTCTCTCTCTCTCTCTCTCTCTCTCTCTCTCTTTCTCTCCCTCTCTCTCTCCCTCCCTTCTTTCCTCCCTTCTTTTCTTCTCTTCTTTTTTTTTAACAGTGCTGGGCATTGACTCCACAGCCTCATGCCTGCTTATCAGGTCTTCTGTCAATGAGTGATAACCTATGTCCTTTCTTTCTTCCTGTCATGAGATTGGTTCCTTTTGCTACCAGTGTGGAACTTAATTTGGCAAAATGCTACCATTTAGCATTTGAAGATTAAGATAGCAGGAGAGTGTGGAGATGTTTATCTGGGATCCTGCCTTCATAGGACAGCTCCCACAAAGCCAGCTATCTTTCCATGTTTTATATGAGAAAATGAACTCCTGTTTGTTAAAACTGCTGTGAATTTTTTCCTTCTGTTCCTTGTAGTCTAAATAATCCCTAGTACTTTCTCTATGAGTGTGATGAGAGAATTAAATGAGACCGTCGCAAAGTTCCTCTAGTGTCTCTGCCGTTGGGACATCAGTCTATGAGATCTGAACCCTGGTAATAAGCATGAAAGAAAAGCTGGAGGGCAGAGCAATAGATGCTCAGCATCACTCCACTTTTCCCTTTCTGGTTCCCAAGGACAACTTGGGCCTTAGCTGAATGATTCTCCATCACCTAGCCTTATAGCTTCTGCTGGATCAACACTTTGTCTAGCTAAAAGGTTGAGAAATGATTGAATTGAATGTCTAACAGATACATCTTCTAGGCAGTGGCTGAATTTTAAAAAATTATAAATACCCCAATCATTGGGGTTCTAGTTTCCTTATTGTTTTACCTACTAATGTTGTACTGCAAAAGTACCATGTTAGTTTGGGTTCAGTAAGCAGTAACTCCCACTGTCTTATGTTTTTTATTTTATTTTATTTTTTCCATTAAATCTGACATTGTAGTTCTCTTATTAGAGGAATCTTTTAGAGAATGAAGGGTCCTTTACTGATAGTAAAAATCACTTTCTTGGCAATTTCTTTGTTAAAATTCTTCCAATAGAGATGTCCCTAGTTCCAATACATGCCTTGTAATTAAAAAAATACATTGAATACATAGAACCCACTAAGCACCATGGTTTCACAACACTGTAGCATATGGATGTTTCCCTTTGAGATCATGTGGCTGACTGGTAGCTGTTCACTGCTGTTGGTCAACATTGGCAATATTCTACCATCTATCCTTAGTTAAGAAAAGATCCTATCACTTTCACACCATTATGAGTTAGAGAAACCCAAAGGTGAACCACACTTTGAGAAGCTGTAGCTAGTTCTCCATAGAGGCAGTCCTCTGCTCCAGAATGGATTTTGAACCTCGAAGCTTGGTATACAACAACAGCCTATAACTTATTTTCAACAATGGGACAAGGAGTTGGGGATAGATACAGGGAATATATTGTTTGCTTTAGGTTGGCATGGCTTATTGCATAGATTCTTTCTTTCTTTCTTTCTTTCTTTCTTTCTTTCTTTCTTTCTTTCTTTCTTTCCTTCAAGCAAGGCCTTACTGTATAGCAATGACTGGCCAAGGACCTATAGCAATCCATTGTCTCTGCTTCTGAGTGCTGAGATTAAAGGTATGAGACATCATACCCAGCTAGGTTCATATTCCTTAAATTAAAAAATATTATATAGTAAAATTGGCCCTTTTTGTGTATGTATATATATACATATATATACACACATATATATATTTGTGTTGATTTCAACACATAAATGGGTTTGTGTAACCACATGCATAGATCAGCTCCTTATTGTTGTGACAAAATATCTGAGACAAAATTTAAGAGAGGAAGAACTTATCTGAGGTCATGGTTTGATTAATGGCTGACTTGTTCCATGGCTATGGACCTTGGTGAAGTAGAATATAAGAACAGCAGTGTGTGTGTGTGTGAGAGAGAGAGAGAGAGAGAGAGAGAGAGAGAGAGAGAGAGAGAGAGAGAGAGAGAGAGAGAGAGAGAAAGAGAGGGAGAGAGAGAGAGAGAAGAGAGAGAGAGAGAGAGAGAGAGAGAGAGAGAGAGAGAGAGAGAGAGAGAGAGAGAGAGCAAAGCTACTCACCTCATATGGCCAAGAACTAGAAAGAAGCTGATGGGACAGGACCAGGCTAGAAATACCTGCAAAGACATGCCTGAGGAACTTCCTCCAACCAGGCCCTACTTCCTAATAGCCTATTCATGAACTCATCAGTAGATGGAGTCAGTAGTGAATTAGTGTCCTCATGATCGAATCTCCTCTCAATGGTTGGACATACCACCAGCTTGGGACCCTCCCACACACAAATCTTTTGTGGAGATACCTTTTGCAGCTAATGCACAATGCCAATGTACTATCACAGTCAAGACAGAGCTCGTCACACTGTGTTTGCAGTCACATTTTTTTCTTATTGCCTAACCCCTATTACTTACTTTGTCTGTACTCTATCACAAGAGGTGATAGTGAATCTGAGAGTGTAATATAAATGGAATTGTAGGGCTTGCCACCTTTTGAGTCTGGCTTTTCCCACTCAGGATAATGCCCATGAAATTCACTCAAGTTGTGTGTTGTTTTTCTTTTTTAAATTGTGGAGTAGTATTTCATTATATGGTTTTGCCATATTTTGTTTATCCACCCACTTAATGAAGGATGTTTAGGTTGTTTTCAGTTGGGCACGTAGGAATAGAGCTACTATAAACATTGTGGTCAGGTTTCTGTATGAACATAAGTTTCTGTTTCTGCATGGTAAATAATGAGAAATGAGATTGGTAAGCCATATGCTAAAGTGTATGTTTAACTTTATAAGGAGCTTCCAAATGGCTTTCCAGAGTGGACTCACCATTTTGTGAGGTCTGCGAATTCTAGTTCCTTCACATTTTACTCTATACCTGGCATTTTAAGTGTAAACTTTCTTATCTTAGTCAGTCTAATAGATGCTCAGTGGTGTATCATCATGGTTTTGTTTGTTTTTCTTTGATCGTGTGTGTGTGTGTGTGTGTGTGTGTGTGTGTGTGTGTGTGTGTGTATTCTTTCAAAATTCAGATATCCTCTTTAGAGAAGTGTTAGTAGTAATAGTCTTTTACAAAATTTAAATATATGGCTTCATTTATTGTACAGTTTTTTCCCCTTGGCATGTTTGAACACAAGTCATTTGTTAAATATGTGATTTTGACACATTTTTCTCAGTCTGTAGCTTGTCTTTTGGTCCTCTGAACAGTACATTATTATTTTTTGCAGAACACAAATTTTGAAGATGTTCACTTTTTGTATTTACAAAAAAAACCATATTTTATGCTTTTGGTGTCATATCTAAGAATATTGATAGAAATTTTGGACTCGAGGATTCTCACTCAAGTGTCCTATAACATTTGTAGTTTTTCATTTTATGTTTTGAGCCAGAACTACTTGACTTAATTTTTGCATGTGGCATAAAGTTGGTATTTTTAGCATATGGATATTCAGTTATTACAATACTGTTTGCTAAAAATACTGTCCTCCCCACAGGATAGTGTTGGCACTTTTGTCAAGACTCTTCTGGACATATTTGTCCTATTTTTGGACTCTGTTCTTTTTCAATGGTGCTTGTGTAAGAGAAGAATTCTTCCTTTACCTGTCCATTCTTTGTAATACTGTCTTGAATTTTGTCTTTTTGTAGTTATTGTTAAAAGTGTATGATTTCTCTAATACTGTTCTTCATTGGTAAATTGCTTGAGCTGTTATTTTATTTCTCTTTCATGCACATTATAGAATAAACCTGTCTAAATTTACAGAAAAGAATCTCACTGAGAATTTGATTGAATATATTTAATATATGATGCTACCTATACTTTCTGTAGATGTCCTGAGGCCTGATGAAGGAATGTTCTTATATCCCTAGGTCTTAAATTTTGTCAAATGGGTTTCTGAAGCAATTGATAGGATTATTTGGTATTCATATGATGAATCATGGAGTTGAAATTTTCTGCTAATTTATTTATTCCATTTACTTTACAGCCTGATCCCAGTTCCATCCCTCATCTCCTTCCAGTCCCACCCTCACATCCCTTTCCTTCATTCCTCCCAACTCTTTCTTCTCAGAGAAGAGGAAGCCACCAAGGGATACCAATCTACCCTGGCACCGCAAGTTGCAGCACACAAGGCAGGCTTAGCTAGAAGAAAGGGATCCAAAAGCAGGCAACAGAGTCAGGGACAACCCCTACTCTCATTGCTAGATGTTCCACATAATGACCAAGCTCCATATCTGCTACATATGTGTATAGGGTGTAGGTCCAGCCTATATATACTCTTCAGTTGTTGGTTCAGTCTCTGTGAGCCCCCATGGGCCCATGTTAGTTTACTCTGTAGTGTATTCTTGTGGTGTCCAATGCCTTTGACTCTTTGGCTTTCTCTATCCTTCCTCTCACTCTTCCACAGGACTCTCTGAACTCATCTTATTGTTTGGCTGTGGGTCTATGGATCTGTTTCCATCAGCTGTTTAATGAAGCCCCTCAAAAAGACAGTTATGTTAGATTCCTGTCTGAAATCATAGCAGAGTATCATTCATAGTGTCAGGGGTTGGTTCTCTCCCATGGGGTGTGTCTTAAATTGGGCCAGTCATTGGTTTGCCACTCCTTCAATCTCTGTTCCATCTTTATCCCTACACTTCTTGTAGGCGAGACAAATTTTAGGTCAAAAGTTTTATGGGTGGGTTGGTGTTTCCCTCCCTCCACTGTAAGTCTCACCTGGCTACAGGAGATGGTGACTTTAGGCTCCATATTCCCTGCTACTAGGAGTATCAGATAGGGTCACCCCTATAGACTCCCTGTTCTAAAGATGCCCACTCCCCACTGATTTTCATTTTCTATCCTGGTCCTCTCCTCCATCCAACTCCCCTCTTCACACCTGATCCCCATGCCCAGTACCCTCCCCACCCATCCCCCCACCCAGTTCCCTTCCTCCATTCGAGAGAAAAGGTGGATGAAGTTAGGCATTTAAACTTCAACTGAAGTTAAGCTTCCCAATTTCAATGTAGTTGAACCAACGCAGTTCAACCAACAGTTGGTCACCGTACTTCTACTTCTGAGAAAGGGGACTTACCTCATAGTCAAAAAGGGGCGATTAATCACAAAAACAGATGAATTCTAAAATGCATCCTTACATGTTTTAAAGCTAAACATTTCTTATCTATGTATCCATTACATAAGTTCACAGTGAGTTCAGAGTGTGACAAAGGTTGACAAGGCCTAAAGGTTAACAGGGCTTAAAACTTATAAGAACATATGGCTTATCAATTAGGACTGACCTAACTATACATTATCCAGCTATCCCTTAGTTCATAATGAGTTCAGGACAATAATTTTATCTGTCTTTCATTCTAAGAAACAGAGTAAATTTAAAATGATAGCATAATGATGCCACCAAATGACAAGGTATAAGGAATTATAACAACAGTTTGTATATTTAGACATTAAGGGTTCATGGAAAGCTTAAACCAACTTGCCTATGTTCATGGTGAATACCAGGATTTGTGGTGCCATCTGGAGTGAAGGCTTATCTGAGGCCACAAATCTGCTTCAAGACTATCCCCTAGTGAGGCATCTGGAGGTCCACAAAGGCATTTATTGCAACCATAAACTCTCTAAAATTGCTTTAGAAGATTTAAATTCAATTGAACTTTTAAGCTATTTGAATCAAATTAGGAATTCCATAATCAGGGATTAATTCATCTGAACAACAAACAGTACATCCTCAACAAGATCCCATAGGAAGTTTGCTCAGTCAGAGCTGGTCAATACCCAGAAAGTAACAGTTCACACCAATGCCAAATTTTTTTTTTTTTTTTTTGGTGTTTTGAGACAAGGTTTCTCTGTGTAACATTGGCTGTCCTGGACTTACTTTGTAGACCAGGCTGGTCTTGAATGTAGTCTTGGTTGTCCTGGACTCGCTTTGTAGATCAAGCTGGCTTTAGACTCACGTTGGTGATCCACCTGTCTCTGCCTCCCTGGGTTTTGGTATTAAAGGTATGTGCCACCACGACTGGCTTTAATGGTAGATTTTAGAGAGATGTAGCAGTGCACAATTGACAGGGTTGTTGTCAGAGGTTAGAAGCAATTCTGGGATGTATCACGGTACAGACCTTGCAAAATACTGGATCCCTTCCAGAGATCTCTCATGGCTACTGAACTCCCCCAAATCAATGGCTTTTGACATCATGTGAGAGGCTGGAAGAGGTTCTGGGGTTACATTATGGTACAGACCTTGCAAAATACTGGATCACCTCCTAGAATGCCCACATGCCTAATGAGCTCCTTTAACAGGATGGTCTTGACACTTGTCCTTGATTTTAGTGGAAGTGTTTTAAGTTTCTCAACATTTAACTTGGGTTGGCTTTTGGCTTGTTGTATGTTGCCTTTATTGTGTTTATATATGGGCCTTTTATACCTGATCTCTCCAAGACTTTTAACATGAAGAGGGTTAGATTTTTTTCAAAAGCTTTTTCAGCATCTAATGAGATGATCATATGTGTTTTTTTCTTTCAGTTTGTTTATATGGTGGATTAAACTAATAGATTTTCATATGTTGAACCATCCCTGCATCCCTGGCATGAAGCCTACTTGATCATGGTGTGTGATGTTTTTCATGTATTCTTGGATTCAGTTTGCAAGATTTTTTTTTAGTTTGCAAGTATTTTATTGATTATTTTCACATCAATGTTCATAATGGATGTGAGTCTGAAATTGTCTTTCTTTGTTGAGTCTTTGTGTGGTTTAGGTATAAGGGTGACTATGTCCTCATAGAATGAGTTGGTAATGTTCCTTCTGTATCTATTTTGTGAAATGGTTTGAGGAATATTGGTACTAATTCTTCTTTGAAAGTTTGGTAGAATTCTGCACTAAAACCATCTGGTCCAGGGACTTTTTTTGGTTGGGAGACTTCTAATGACTGCTTCTACTTCCTTAGGGGAAGTTAAATTTTTTAACTGATCTTAATTTAACATTTGTAAGTGGTATCTATCCTGAAAACTGTTAATTTTATTTAGACTTTCCAATTTGGGGGAGTACAGATGTTTAAGTAAGACCTAATAATTCTTTGGATTTCCTCAGTGTCTATTGTTATATCCCCATTTTCATTTCTGATTTTGTTAATTTGGATATGCTCTGCCTTTTAGTTAGTTTGGCTAAAGATTTGTCTATCATGTTGATTTTCTCAAAGAACCAGCTTTTGGATTCATTGACTCTTTGTATTGTTCTTTTTGTTTCTAATTTATTGATTTCAACCCTGAGTTTGATTATGTCTTGCCATCTACTACTCTTGGGTGTGCTTGCTTCTTTTTTTAGAGCTTTCAGTTGTGCTTTAAAATAGCTACTATGGGATCTCTCCGATTTCTTTGTGAAGGCACTTAGTGCTATGAACTTTTCTCTTAGCACTGTTTTCATTTTGTCCCATAAGTTTGAGTATGTTGTGACTTCATTTTCATTGAATTCTAGAAAGTCTTTAATTTCTTTATTTCCTTTCTGATACAGTGGTCATTGAGTAAGGAGTTGCTCAGTTTCCATGAGTTTGTAGGCTTTCTGTTGATTCTGGTGTTGTTGAAGTCCAACTTTAATCCATGGTCTAATAAAATACAAGGTATTATTTAAATTTTCTTGTATTGTTGAGGTTTGCTTTGTGACTTAGTTCACAATTGTATTTAGAACACAATTGTTTTCAATTTTGGAGACAGTTCTATGAGGTGTTGAGAAGAAGGTATATTCTTTTGTGATTGGATGGAATGTTCTGTAGATATCTGTTAGGTCCATTTGATTCATAATGTCAGATAGTTTCATTCTTTCACTGCTTAGTTTGTGTCTCAATGACCTGTCCCTTGATGGGAGAGACGTGTTGAAGTCTCCCACTATTAATGTCTGGGGTTTGATGTGTGATTTAAACTTTAGTAATGTTTCCTTTTACAAATGTGGGTACCTTTGCATTTGGGGGATAGATGTTCAGAATTGAGAACTCTTCTTGGTGGATTTTTCTTTTAATGAGTATGCAATGGCCTTCTCTATCTCTTTTGATTAATTTTGGTTGAAAGTCTATTTTTATTAGTATCAGAATGACTACTCTTGTTTGCTTCAAGGTTTGTTTTGAAAACCTTTCCCCAGCCCTTAATGTCTGTTTTTGTTGTTGAGGTGTGTTTCTTGAATGCAGCAAAATGATGAATTCTGTTTCACATCCATTGTATCTTTTTATTGGGGAATCGAGTCCATTGATGTTGAGAGATGTTGATGACCATTGATTGTTAAATCCTGTTATTTTTGATGTTGGTGGTATTTGTGTGTGTGTGTGTGTGTGTGTGTGTGTGTGTGTGTGTGTGTGTACTTTCCTTCTTTCAGTTATTCTGGTGTGAAATTATTTATTTCTTATGTTTTCTTGGATGTATTTTACCTCTTTGGGTTGGAATTTTCCTTGTATTTTCCATAGGGTTGGTATTTTTAAAACTTAGTTTTGTCTTGGAGTATCTTTTTTCTTTATCTATGGTGATTGAAAATTTTGCTGGGTATAGTAGTCTAGGTTTGCATTTGTAGTCTCTTAAAGTCTGCAAGACATCTGTCCATGCCCTTCTAGCTTTCAGAGTCTCTGATGAGAAGTGGGACATAATTCTGATAGGTCTGCATTTGTAAATTACTTGGCCTTTTTCCCCTTTCAGCTTTTATTTTTCTTTCTTTGATCTGTACATTTAGTGTTTTGATTATAATGTAGTGGAAGGATTTCCTTTTCTGGTCTAATCTAATTGGTATTCTGTATGCTTCTTGTATGTTTATATGCATCTCTTTTTTATGTTGGGGGAATTTTTGTCTATGATGTTGTTGAAAATATTTTCTGGTCCTTGGAGCTGGGACTCTTCACCTTCTTCTATTCCTATTATTCTTAGATCAGGTCTTTTCATAGTATCCCAGATTTCCTGGATGTTTTGTGGCAGGAATTTTTTTAGATTTAACATTTTTTTTTGACTGAGGTATCAATGTCTTCTATTGTATCTTTTTTTTTTTTTTTTTTTTATTAATTTATTCTTGTTACATCTCAATGTTTATCCCATCCCTTGTATCCTCCCATTCCTCCCCCCCCCCATTTTCCCATTATTCCCCTCCCCTATGACTGTTCCTGAGGGGGATTACGTCCCCCTATATATTCTCATAGGGTATCAAGTCTCTTCTTGGCTACTTGCTGTCCTTCCTCTGAGTGCCACCAGGTCTCCCCCTCCAGGGGACATGGTCAAATGTGAGGCACCAGAGTATGTGAGAAAGTCGTATCACACTCTCCACTCAACTGTGGAGAATATTCTGACCATTGGCTAGATCTGGGAAGGGGTTTAAAGTTTACCTCCTGTATTGTCCTTGGCTGGTGCCTTAGTTTGAGCTGGACCCCTGGGCCCAAATCTGCCTATCATAATGTTCTACTTGTAGATTTCTAGGACCCTCTGGATCCTTTTATTTTGCTGTTCTCCCATGCGTCTCTCATTTAGAGTCCCAATAGGATGCCTTCCCCTCTGTCCCAGTTTCCTGGTAAGTGAAGGCTTTCGTGGGACATGCCCCTTGGGCTAGTATGCAGATATAAGTGAGTATATACCATTTGATTCTTTCTGCTTCTGGGTTAACTCACTCATTATGATCATTTCTAGCTCAATCCATTTATCCACAAATTTCGGGAATTCCTTGTTTTTAATAGCTGAGTAGTATTCCATAGTGTATATGTACCACAGTTTCTTTATCCACTCTTCTACTGAGGGACACTTAGGCTGTTTCCATGTTCTGGCTATTATGAATAAGTATTGTATCTTTTATACCTGATATTCTCTCTTGAATTCTGTTGGTGATGCTTGTGTCTGTTGTTCCTGTTTTCTTTCCTAGGTTTTCCATCTCCAGGATTACCTCAGTTTGTGTTTTCTTTATTGCTTCTCCTTCCATTTTCAGGTCTTTCGGTTTTATTCATTCCCTTCACCTGTTTGTGTTTTCCCATATTTCTCTAACAGATTTATTTGTTTCCTCATTAAAGACCTCTATCATCTTCATAAGATTGGACTTAAGGTCATTTTCTTGTGCTTCAGCTGTATTAGAACACCCTGGGCTTGTTACAGTATGATAGCTGAGTTCTGGTGGCCTTTAGCCATCTGGTTGTCTCTGGTATTGACAGACTGCAGGTAAAGCAAATTGAGTTGTGGGCCAGAAAGTAGAGTGCATAGGAGCAGGTGCAGTTTCTGGTGGTCCCTGAGGGCCACAGGCCTCTCTGCCCTGGGTATACACAGCCCTCTGGGGATGGAGGATGAACTGGGACTGGGAATCAGCTGCACAGGTAGAGTTGTATTTTTAATGTTGCACATTCCTTGACTATTCAGAATGATCTGTACTTGCTTGTGTGTATGATCTTTTTATATTATCCTAATTTAATTTTCTCATGGCAAATATTGATGTGTACTTTTCATTCTTGTGTCTTCTCTCTTCTTTTTTCATTGTCTCCTTCCCTTCCCCCTGCCTTCCTTCTTTTCTTTCTCCCTTGCTCCCTTGCACCCTCCCCCCATAATTTCATTGCCCATCTTTGTTTTTTGGTGTCAGCATAATCCTTGCTTCATAAACTTTAAGAAATAGAAGCTCTAGAATTGATTTTATTTATTTTTCAATGTTTGATGGAGTTTGCCAATGAAACTATGTAGTTAGTTCTATTGATTACTTCTTTTGGCAAGTATGTTTTAAACTACAAATTAATTTCTTTAATAATTTTAGAATTATTTAAGCTAGGTTGACTTTGAGTACTTTCCAATTTTTTAAATGACCCAACCTATTTCATCTTAATTATCAAATTTATTTGTGTAGGATTACTTTGAATGTTCCCCTACTACTCATTTAATGAATATGGAGTCTGAGTTGTTCATAATCAGTATGTCTTCTCTCTTCTTTTCCCATGCCAATCTTCCTAGAACTTTTTAATATTATTGATATTTGATTTAATAAGTTTTTTATTTAATTGATTTTTTCTTCTATTTTAGTTCCTTTGTTTCTAGTGTTTTTACTATTTCTGTGTTTATTTTGCTCGCCCCCCTTAGTTTCTCACTATTGAAACTTATTGTTTTTCGTTTTGTTTTACTCAAAATTTGCTTGTTTTCTCAAGTCAGTATTTAGTGCTGTATATTTCTCTAGAAATATTGACTTGGTGCTTCAAAACTCATAGGGCTTGTTTTTTACTCTGGCTTAGTTAAAAATATTTCCTAATTTCCCTTGAAATGTCCTCTTTAACCTATAGATTGTTTGGAAATCTGATGTTTAGCTTCCCAAAGGTTTTCCTCTTATGTCTCTTTACTGTATTCTATCTTAATAAACTGCAGCCCAAGATCATGCTTTCTATGGCATCCATTACTTCAGTGGTTAAGGTTTATGACTCACAGCGTGGTCTGCCTTTGTGATGGTCCAAGAGTGTGCAGTCTGCTATTTTTAGTTGGAGTGTTCCAGAAATGTCAATTAGATCCAATTGGTTAATTGTGTTGTTCTGTTCTTTGTTCTTGTTGATTCTCTATTAGTTCTGTTTATCATTAAGAGAAAAGTGTTGAAGTCTCTAATTATAATTATAGATCTGCTTAATTCTCATTTCAGTTTTTATTAGTTTTTTTGTTCATGTATTTTAAAGATTGTTGTTCTGTTATGTTTATGATTCCCATTTTTTCCCTGGTTAATTGACCCTTGTAATTTCATTTTTGATATAATTCTTGTCTAATATTAATTTAGTCATTGGTTCGTTCTTCTGATTAGTATGCTTATAGTAAATTTTCCTATTTCCTTTATTAGGAACCCACTCATTCATTATATATAGACCAAATTTCTTATAGATAAAATATCATTGGGTCTTGTGTTTAAAAATATATTCTGACAATATCTGTCTATTTATTTATTTATTTTTGAGAAAAAGATTTACCATGAAGACTAAGACTAAGTTGCTCTGCAACTTGTGATTCTCTTGCATTAGCGTCTTGACTTCTGGGCCATAGATACATAAAACCACATCCAGATATAATTTATCTTTTAATTAATGTATCAAGACCATTTTATGTTATGTAATGTATATTACAATTTAAGCTTGCCATCTTATTATTTGTTTTGATTTTGTGTTCTGAATTTTGATCCTTTGGTTTTCCTTCCTTGCCTTTATTTGGGCTTTTGAAAAAATATTGTTAGTGTGCTTACTTTGTTGTATCTTTGTATAATTATTAAAGTTCTAGGGAGTATAGTATACACACTTAGCTTCTACAAACTACTTAGAATCACTAACTCACCGTTTCAGAATGCAGAAATCTAAGTACCTTGGGTTTTCTATTCCCCCTCTTATGCTGTAGTTGTTTTATGTTGTTCCTCTGCCGACACTGATGCCTTACCAGGTGGTGTGATAATTTCATCTTTGATTCTCAAGTGTCAAGGATGAGGGTCTTCACTGTTGAGTAGTGTAACCACTTCCCGCTGTTCTTCATCCTTGTTCTCCAGATTGTCTTCTAGTATGTCTCCCTTCTCTTTGAAGAATAGCTGCCAGCAATTCTTTTTTTAAATTTAATTTTATTAATTTATTCATATTACATCTCAACGGTTATCCCATCCCTTGTATCCTCCCATTCCTCCCTCCCTCCAATTTTCCCCTTACTCCCCTCCCCTATGAGTGTGACTGAGGGGGACTTCCTCCCCCGCTGCCAGCAATTCTTTCAGAACAGATCTAGCAATGCTTTCTCTTTTATTGGAGAGCTTTATTTTGCTTCAATTCCTGAAAAATATTTTTGCTCGGTATGGAATCTGTTAACTATGGCTTGCTTTCTGAATGTTGAAAGTTGGTGTGTAGCTGTTGCACGCTCTGTGCCCACCATTGTGCACTAGCAGTCCTAAAAGGTTCAAAGTTCAAGATGGCAATGTGCAAGGACCAGCTGATTGGGAATCTTCTCAAGGAAGAACAGATCCCCCAGAACAAGATAACAGTTGTTGTTGGTGCTGTTGACATGGCTTGTGCCATCAGTATCTTAACGAAGGACCTGGCAGATGAACTTGCCCTTACTGATGTCATGGAAGGCAAACTGAAGGGAGACATGATGGACCTCCAGCATGACAACCTTTTCCTCAGAACACCAAACATTGTCTCTAGCAAAGACTACATATACTGTGACTGCAAACTCTAAGCTGGTCATCATCACAGCGGGAGCCCATCAACAAGAGGGAGAGAGCCGACTCAATTTGGTCCAGCGAAACCTGAACATCTTCAACATCCCAACGTTGGGGAGTACAGTCCAAACTGCAAGCTGCTCATTGTTTCCAACCCAGTGGAAAATAGGTGGTTTTCCCAAAAACCCAGTTATTGGAAGTGGTTGCAATTTGGATTCTGCTCTGTTCTGTTACCCGATAGGCGAAAGGCTGGTAGTTCATCTGCTAAGCTGTCATGGGTGGGTCCTAGGGGATCATGGATACTCCAGCGTACCCATGAGGAGTGGCGTGAATGTTGCTGGTCTCTCCCCGAAGAATCTTAACCCAGAACAGGGCATTGATGCAGGCAAGGCGCAATGGAAGGAGGTCCACAAGCAGGTCGTTGACAGTGCCTATGAGGTGATCAAACTGATGGGTTATATGTCTTAGGCCCTTGGCCTCTCTGTGGCTGAGAGCTTAATGAAGAATCTTAGGGCAGTGCATCCCATCCCCACCATGATTAAGGGTCTCTATGGGATCAAGGATGAGATCTTCCTCAGTGTCCCTTGTGTCCTGGGACAAAATGGAATCTCGGATGTTGTGAAGGTGACCTTGACTCCTGAAGAGGAGGTCTGCCTGAAGAAGAGTGCTGATACCCTCTGGGGGGTCCAGAAAGAGCTGCAGTTCTAAAGTCTCCCCGTGTCCTAGCACTTCACTGTCCAGGCTGCCACAGGGTTTCTATGGAGACCACACTCTGTCTCTTGCTCATCTGTCTCCAAGACACACTGCCAATTGTGTGCTGGCTTCAACAATCCTGGGAGCCTGCTGTGTCACTGCTGCGCACCATCACCAAACACACCTAGGCCAGCGAGTTCCTAATTAGTCATAACCTGGCTCCATTGTGCAAGTCCATTATGCATATCTTGTGCCTAACTGTTCTAAAGGATACTATTTTTTTGTGTATTGTATATGTCAGTAATGTACATTGCAATATTATGTAAAAAGTAAGATCTGCATATGGATGATGCAACCAACTACCCAAGTGTCATGCCAATGAAAACACCAAATAAACCTGTGCCAAATCCACAGCTGTATGATCCATTGCTTTCCTGTAATGTGTGCTTTGTCCTCTGGTAGCATTTATGACTCACAGTTTGCATTTAATTTTTTAGTATTTGACTATGCTTAAGTATAGGTTTCTTTGGATTTATTTTATTATGGATTTGCTGAGCTTCTTGAGTTTTTAGGTGTATTTGTCCTTTGGGGGAATTTCTAGTTAATATTTCTTCAACTGTTTTCCAGCCTCAGGTGAGTTTTAAATGGTAACACAAATGCCACATGTTTTCGTGTCCCACAAGTTTCTGAGATTAACATTACTGAAAATATTTTGGATATTTAAAATGCCCAGCTTGCTGGCTCTTTTCTCTGTTCTCTGAATTTTTCTACTGACTGAACACCACATCTATAGTTCTCAACTTTCCTCTGTTCTCTGGATTTTTCTACTGACTGAACACCACATCTATAGTTCTCAACTTTCCTCTTGATTTTCCTTAATGTCTTCTTTTTTTCTTGCTCAGACGTGTACTTCTATATTACTTTCCAAAGTGTTAGTAATTATCTAGTGACAGAGGTGCCACGGGAGGAAGTTGAGGACAGATTCTTCTGAAACATCTTGCAAAGAGCTACTTCTCCTGTTTAGAGTGCCAGGCCCATAGATGTGGAGCCCTTCACAAGCAGGTTGTGTATAGATTTTGAGGCAGAGTTTACACTAAGAACAGACAAGGAATGCTTTGACACTGGCTCTGTTTATTTCCCTACACTTACTGTTCTTGCTTGGTTTGGTGATTGCCTTTAATATGAGAGTCCCTGAGAATGCCTTCCTGGGTGTGGACAGTGGCCCGAAAAGTTTTGCTGTGTATTTACGGCCCCAGATAAGCTCTGGTTATCAGAGACAATGGCGAGGCATAGGATTGGCTCTCTGTGCCCAACAAACACACAGAAACACGGACAACTCTGTAGGGTGGGCCAGTGATACTTGCCATCACTTTTGTAAAAGTTGAGATGCTAGCCATATAATACACACACACACACACACACACACACACACACACACACACACACACACACACAAGGTTCAATCAACTCCCTCTCTGATTTTAGAGCCTCTCTGCTCCTCTGAAGAACACCTAGAGTCCCTTTATTCTTTATTTAAGTTTCTTTTAAAAATTAGTGGCTCTCATTAAGACATTTTCTTTGTCTTTCCTCCCCCTCCTCATTTTGTTTTATGAGACAGGATTTCACTGTGTAGCCCTGGCTGTATTGAACTTCGTTTGTAGACCGGGCTAGACTTGGCCACACAGAGATCCACCTGCCTCTGCCTCCCAAGTGCTCTTTCTGCGCTCGTTACCACATTTTTATCACACTCTGCTTTTTGATGTTCTTCCTCAGCACCCTTCTCCTGTCTCACTGTCTCTATGGCTTGTTGCCTTCCTCTTCTAGAAGCCTCTATTCCGTTTTCACGTCACATGTATTACTTTTGTCTTTCCATAAGGCCTCCTCTCTGCCTCTCATATCACTAGTTTTATGACCTATGCCCTCTGCACACATGTACATATACATTAAAATTAAAATCTAGGATTCACACATAAGAGAAAACATGCAGTATTTGCCTTCTGGAATCTGGGTTACTTTACTCTATATAATATTATCCAGTTCTATCCATTTTCCTGGAAGTGTCACAATTTCAGTTTTATTTACTGAATAAACTACCACTGTATATATGTACCGCATTTAAAAAACTGTTTGTCTGTTCATGGGCATCGAGGCTGGTTGCATTTCCTAGCCACAGGGAACAGAGCTGTGGTAAACATGGGTGTTGTGCAAGTATCTCTTGGTAGGACTCGGAGTCTTTGGGTACCTGCCCGGGAGTGGTATAGCTGAATTATATGGCAGTTCTGCTTTTAGCCCTTTGAGAAATCTCCACACTGATTTCCATAGTGGTTAAAACAGCTTACACTCCCACAGCTACGAATAAGGGTTCCTATATCCCCACATCATTACCAGCATTTGTTGTCATTTGTTTTTAGGACGTTAGCCTTTCTAACTGGGATGAGATGAAATATCAAAGCAGCCTTGATTTGCATTTCTCTGATGGCTAAGGATGTTGAATACTTTCCCAAAAATATTTATTGGCCCTTTGTTTTTCTTCTTTTGAGAACTGCCTATTCAATTCATTAGTCTACTTATTGAATGAAAGCTTTGCGAGTCTATCTTTTGAATTTGGTTTGCAAATATTTCATTGAGAATGCTTGCCCCTAGGTTCACAGGGGAATTGGCCTATAGTTTCTTTTGTTGTGTCCTTACCCAGTTTTGGTAGCAGGATAATCCTGGCTTTGTAGAGTACATTTCATTGTGTTCTTTCCCTTTGCATTTTGTAAAAGAGTTTGTGAAATATTGGTGTTTGGTAGAATTCAGTAATGAATCCATCTCATTTTGAGCTTTTCCTTTTTGGGAGGTTTAAAAATTACTGCTTAAATTTCTTTGCTTTTTATGGGTCTGTTTGAGTTTATATCTTCTTGATTTAATTTTAGTAGGTCATATAGATTAACTATATATTATAAATTAAATAAATATAAATTATATAAATAAATATATAATATAAATTAACTATATATATGTATGTATGTATACATACATACAAATATATATATTTAATTTTTCTAGACTTTACACCTCTTTGGAACATAAGTTTTCAAAGTATTCTCTAATGCGTTTCTAGAGTGTACTGCAGCTTGCTGTTGCAAGTCCTTTTTCATCTCCAGTCTTACTGACTTGGTCTTTCTCTCCCTTCTTTTTGTGTAGTTTGGCTAAAGGGTTGGTCAGTCTTGTTAATCTTTTCAAACTAATTCTTTGACTAGTTCTACATGGATGTCTTTTGTCTATGTTTCATTAGTGTCTGCCCTAATTATTTTTCTTTCTTGACTTCTATTGAATTAGGGTTTGTTGGCTTCTTATTTCTCTAGGCTCTTGAGTATCACTAGTTCATGTATCTGTGATCTTATTGAATTATTATTATTTTTAAAACTTATAGCTATGAACTTTTTTCATAGAACTGTTCTATGAAGTTCTGTGGTGGTTGAATGAGAATGTCCCTCATAGGCTCATGTATTTGAACGTTTGGTCCCCAGTCGATGGTGGTGTTTGAGGAGGTTGAGGTTTAGGAGGTGTGGCCTCATTGGAATGTATGGCCCTGGAGGTGGGCTTTGAGAGTTTAAAGATTTTGAACCATTTCCAGTTACTCTTTCTCTTTCATGTTTGTGGTTCAAGATGTGAGCTGTCAGCTTGCCCTTCCAGCTGCCATGCCTGCTACTTACTGACATGCTTCTTAACAGTCATGGACTCAAATGACTTTCTTCCAAAAGTTGCCTTGGTCACATAATTTTATCACAGAAACAGAAGACTAATACAGGTTTTGGTAGATTGTTCTTTGGTTTAATTTGATTCTAGGATTTTTCAGTTTCCTCCTTGATTTCTTCAGTGGCCCACTCCATTCAAACTGTATTGTTCATTTTCCAGGCATTCCTATAGTTTTGCTTGCTGTTGCTGTCTAGTTTTATTTCACTGTGATCTGATAAGATACAAGGGATGATTCCACTTGTTTTTATGTTTGTTTAGGCTTGCTTCTAATGTGGTTAATTTAGAGAGGGACCAATGAACAACTGAGAGGGATGTACACTCCTTGTTTCTTGGAGGGAATAGATATTTATTAGATCTAGTTGATGCATGGTATAACTTAGCTCTGATGGGGGGGTATTGGAGCACCTATCTCAAGGGAAGAGTAAAGTGCTGGCATCTGGAGTCTTCCACGTTTTTGTATTGAGACACATCTATCTATTGGCTTGTTTTTATGAACTTGGGAGCATCTAGTTTCAGCATGTGCATATTTACAATTGTTATGTATTCTTTTTTATGATTCAGATATGTTTCTGTTTTCTTCTTCCTCAATGGGATGATGTAGTTACCCCATCTCCTCGGACTGTCTTTTACATCACTTGCTACTGTGCATGTGTGTGTGTGTGTGCGCATGTGTGTGTGCATGTGTGTGTGTGTGTGCGTGTGTGTGTGCATGTGTGTGTGTGCGTGTGTGTGTGCATGTGTGTGTGTGCATGTGTGTGTGTGTGTGCGTGTATGCATGTGTGTGTGTGTGTGTGTTGCCATGCTCATTACTCCCACCAAGTTAAGTCAGTGTGTCCCTTTAAACAAGAAGTTTTGTTGTGACTCAGTCCATTTTGTTCCAGAATCTGCTGTTTCGCAGTTTTGCACCCCTGTCCCAGCTACAATCTTGTGTCTGGCATTGAGGGGAGACAACTGATCTTTCTGTGCTCAGGGATTTATGTGTTAGGCTCTGAGGAGATGTGGAAGGATGGCCTACCATTTACCTCTTGGTCTGAGGCCGCGGCAGCACATGTCCAGCAGGCTTGTGTAGCTCACCCAGATAATGGCAGGGGCCAGTGCTTATTTATTTTGGCAAATGTATTCTGGTCTTAGCTTCAGGTTTCTGAGACACACTTTTGGCTTCTCTTTGCAGTGCCTAACCAATCCAGCTGGCGTTATCCAGCCTTTGGTTGCTTTCCCACAGTCTGAACATTTTCTCTCTGGCTCTTAGAGCACCTGCTCATGGGAACACTTCATTGGTGGCTTTAGTTGATGCTGGTTGGCAGGAACAGCTTGTTCTGCCTAGGTGATGAGAGTGGCCTGGTCCCTTGTCTGTGGGGGAAATTCTGACCTCCATTTATTTCTGTTTCCATTAAGTCCTCCTCCTATACCAATCAGATCGATTTTAATTTTAATTGTATCTGTCTGCAGACAGAGCTTCTATTCTGCCATTTTACCTGGCGGTCTACAGTTTCCTTTAAACAATCCTTCCTCATTTCCTACCTCACCACTGGCTTCCAGCACACACTAATACGATTTCTGTCTCAATGTATTTGTCTATTCTGGCTATTTTATATAAAAGGAATTGGGGTTGAAAAGATGGTTCAGTGGGTAAAAGTGCTTGCTGAGCAAGCCTGATGATGCAAGTTCAGACCTATGCAACCTAAGTAAAAACCAGACTTACTGGTGAGCATCTGTCATCACAGGACCACTACAGCTAGATTATAGGAGGGGACAGGAGAATCCCCTAGAACAGCAGTTCTCAAACTGTGGGTCATGACCCCTTTGGGCATCGAACGACCTTTCACAAGGGTCTTATGTCAGATCTCCTGCATGTCAGATATTTACATTACAATTTATAACAGTAGCAAAATTACAGTTATGATGTAGCAAGGAAAATAATTCTATGGTTAGGGGTCACCACCACATGAGGAACTGTATTAAAGGGTTGCAGCATTAGGAAGGTTGAGAACCACTGCCCTAGGATCTGATAAGATACAAGGGATAATTCCACTTGTTATTGTATTTGGTTAGGCTTGCCTCTAATGTGATTAATTTAGAGAGGGTTCCATGCACAGAGAGATCCTGCCTCAAACAAATAGTAACCAGAGGACTTGACAATGAGGCTATCCTTTGACCTCTACACATATGCTCTGACCTTCATGCACAAACATATAAATACAGAGGTTTGTCATGAACACACCACACACACACACACACACACACACACACACACACACACTTATTTGAGAAGAATCATCCAGTATGTTGATCTTTTATGTCTGACTTCTTTTACATAGCATGAAGTTTATCCTAGTAACAGCATGTATTAGTCCTTCCTTATTTATATGGGTGATTTTCTTTTCTTTTTTAAAATGATATTTATATTTTTATTTTATGTGTTTGCCTGCAAATAATGTATGTGTACTGGTGTCTGGTGCCTTCACAGGTCAGAGGAAGGCATTGGATCCACTATGACTTACAGATAGTTGTGGGCTACCACAACTGGGTACTGGGAATTGAACTTGGATCCTCTGTAAGATCAACAAATGCTCTTAACTGCTGGCCCAACTATCCAGCCCCTTGATTTATTTTAGGATAAATCATTTGTTTCAGCATTTTGACATATTGTAGCATATGTCTTCCTTCTTCTCTTTCTTTTCTACTTGAAGAGTCTATTGTGAGTCTTTCTTTTAATTGGCTAAGAATACAGAGAGATTTTATTGTAGTTTTTTTTTTTTATTAAGACTTGTTTTAAAGATATTGGACTTGATGGTACAACAAGAGAAGTGTCAATACAGTGTTGGTAAATCCATCTCCTAGGGACTGTCAATGACATTCATTGACCACCTGCGATATGCTGAGGTATTCTGAATTAGGAGGCCATGTTGAGTGAAATGAGATACTAACTCCATTATTAGGATGACTTGTGGTTGAGAGGGAGTATGGCAGAAACACCAACGACCTTGACAAAACTTATGAGATTTTTGCCAGGCCATTGGAAAAACTCAGAGTGTTGACATCTAATTGCTTGGAAGGGCTTCTTGAGGGGACTGAGGCTTTGTTGGGTAGTCATGAAGGCCAGAGGGAGAAGGCCAGGAAAGAAACAGATAAGATGAAGGTCCAGCGTGTGATGATGATCTCTGCAGGTTCTGAAGGCACTTGATGAAATAAATATCTAATAAAGGCGATCAGAAGGGCGCCAAGGTAGCCTGACTTCCTGGAACCCAGCCCCAGACAGTGTCTATCTGTTGCCTAGTGAACTTGTTCCCACCAAGTTCCCACCAATGAGATGAGTGTCAATATGACTGAAGGTGTAAAGTGGTAGTAAATTCTAGATTCCATGGTGTGGGAGTGAGAGCTGGGCAGCTGGAACTCAAGCCCCCTTTCTGCCATTCATCTGTGTGACCTTGAACAAGATGCTTAACATTCTGATGTCTCAGTTTTACCACCTATACAAGGGAAACAGCAACATCATGAGGATCTTATGTGTTAACCAGGCACTGGCAAGATATTTGAGTCAATGCTGTCACTTTGTGACTCAGCTTTTATTGCTCCTCTGGACTGATCACAGGAACCACCCCTTAGGGGTAAGCACAGCAATGGCAACCATATACCGGGGCACTTGGTGGTTTATGCATCCTGTAATTTCACTAACGATTCATGAGGGAAGTTAGAAGGGAGAACTAATGAATGATTAACTATACTTGGAGACACCATCTCACATGACTCATAGCTGCTGTGGTGGATGGGTGTAGAGTCAGCATTTGGTCTCAAGTGGCATACCTGCTTCTGGAGGCCTGATCTCAACTACTTCTCTATGGTCTCCATTAGGTCAGGATTCAGGTAGAATACCAGCAGTACATGCCAGTCAGGAAGCAGGTTGAGTACTGTGTATGGCCAGGATGATTTATGTGCTCACTTTGTATTTTAAAATGTATTTAGGACAGTTAGAGGTTTATTCCCTTGCCCTATGACACAGGCAAAACTCCTCTACTTTGAATGTACACCCATCCACATCCTCTGTGTATCAGATTAATTTCATGTTTATCCCATAAGGCAAAATGCAGGGGTTTCTCTCTTGAGATCACAGTCTAACAGCATAGAGGGTGGGTTTAGATCCTGGGACAGTGATGGGGTGTGTCGGGGAGATTCACACAATCATATTTTAAGCGAAAACGGAATCTTGCCTGTGGCCACAGAACTGGTTGCGAACAATGGATTTAGACAGGGCACCCACAGCCGCTGCCTAGTCCATCTCTCCAGGGAGTGTTGTGAGACATCTGCTGGGGCGGGAGGCTTGGCGCTTTTGCAACCTGTTATAGGCCCGGATCAGATACTGTGGGCTCTCGAGAGTTAACCCTGCAGGCACGTGCTCCTGGAGTTGGCACTGACCTGTGACTGCTGTTTCCCTCTTCATCAGGATGGAGGGGTAATTTTTGGTAAGAGCTATTAGAATGCCTGAGCCAGTAATCACTGTGGAGAGTGATCATAATCACATTTCCTACTTCCATCAGGGCCTTGGATCCTGCAAGGCACCAAAGCACCCTAGCAGAGGTCTTTCCAAAGTGGAGTTCTCAGGAATAAGCCAGGAAAGGTGGCCCTGGGGCCTGGCACGTTCTCTTTTGTGTTCTACCAGCTTGGGGTCCAGAAAAGCGAAGCTCTATAGAAACTTGGAGTTGAGTTCTATCTATTGAATTGCTACTGATGTGCAGACTGGAAGAGGGACAGATGCAGGAAGCTTACGTGTACATAGAGACCGTCTGTCCCTGGTGGAACATGAGCTGGGTGGACAGTGGGTTCCTTGCTGTGCTTGATGCCACCAGTGAGGAGCAAGTGCCCTGGGCTGTCTGACAACATAGGGTTAGGGTTTGAACAAAGGGATTAGAAGAGAGGTGCTTTTTTTCTCTTCCCTTTCTTCTTCTCATCCTCATTTTATTTTTTATTTTTTGCTTTTCATCCCTTCTTCCTTACATGAAAAATTTAAAACAATTTATTGAGCACTTATGCTCTAGAACTGGATGGTTCACATAATGAAGAAAACACATCATAGGCCAGGTCGCCAGTGTGTCCAACGCACAGTATGATGAAGCCTCTGCACTCTGCATGGAGCCATGGAAGCACAGAGGAGGGACACTGTGGGACTCAGCTGGATAAGGCAGAAGTCTGACTTCTCAGGATAACCATTTTGCACTTGCTCTGTGAAGGTGGACTCCCCTTTCTCAGTGGGGTTCCCACTCCACCTGATCTGGTAACCCCAGATCTTGTAAGGAGTGTCACAGAGCCCTCAAGGGAAATTACAGGCCTAATTCTTTCCTGATAAGGAACTTGTTCAACAAGCCCAGGGAATTCCTGGAAGTATCCCACCCTCGGCCGAGGAGATCCTGGCATCCAGCAAATGACCTCTAATTGTACCTAGAAGTCATTCCCTCAACTATAGGATGATTAAGTACTGTGTTTTCCCCTTCTTGTGATGGGATCACTTAACCCTAGTGAATCAGCCACATTCAGCCACAAACCCCTCCCCACTGTCCAAGGTGTTTAGAAATAAGGTCTGGCTTACTTGGGCTCTCTCTTGCTTGCCATTCCTCCACCATGACCATCTGAGACTCCATTTATTACGTGTGTTTGTGTGTGTGTGGGCAGTGACCCACCACTGGATGCCTAGTGGTCAGGCAGCAATGGTGGAACTGCTTGCTCCACCATTGCCTCTAGCTCAGTGTTGACCCCCAATGAAGCACATGTCCCAGACGACCTGCCTGGCAGCAGGTTTTAGACATCCGCTTGCTTCCTCTGCTGTGCTTTAGCACAGCAGCTCAAACAAGGAGCTGTGACACTTCCGGTATCATCACGGCCTTGTGGAGTCTCCACTGGCTCCTGATACCAGCCATCTCATTCTGAAAGAGCTAAACTCTAACGCTCCATGGGAAACTCATTTTCCACCTCCCCTGGAGAGACTGGGAACCTGGCTTAGCACCCCACCCTGGGCCCCACCGTGAACGCTCTAAACTGCCCCTGATTCAGAAACAGGACCTTGGGACCTTTGACTTTGAGGTCCATCTGTTCTTGTCCAGAGGCAAACAGTGCCTAGAGCAGCCCACAAGACACAGAATCTAGGCAACCTGCCTGACGCTGAGTGACAGGAAGCACCTGACTTTGCTTAGGATTGGAGATAGGGGCTAAGAATGACAGAAGATAGGGAGGGTCAGGGAAAAGTTCCTAAAGGAGCTGGCATTTGAGAGACATTGGAGGGGATTGCTAGGAAGTGGAGCAGGGAAGGGGTGCTGGACAGAGGGAACATTATGAGAAAAGGTACTCTGGTTTTTATAGGCACCTTCAAGACCCAGGTGTGAAAACCTTGGTCCTTAGTTTGTGGCAGAACTAAATAGTGGAGACATGAGAGTTGTGACATAGTTGAAGATTTTCCAGTAGGATGGGACATACCCACGGGAGAGGGGTTGGATGCTGGCCCCTCCCTTTTCCCATGCATTTACTTTCTGGCTGCCATGAGATGAGCAGCTTCCTGTGCCTTGTACTCCACCCACAATCTACTGTCCTCCCATAGGCCCCAAAGTAATGACGTCAACTGTGAGACAAAATGAACTTTACCTCTTTTAAGGTTGATTATCTTGGGCATTCCGTTATACTAGTGGAAATCTGACGAACGTAAGAGATTTGGAGAGAGACAAAAGAACTGAGGAGGTATTCAGGAAAGGGGTATTCCAATAAAACCTATGCCTTAGCAATACAAAACAAATGCTTTTCTTTTGTATTATCAGGGATCACATGGTATCAGTCATGAGTTTGTTGAGTATTTGTAAGATTAGAAATATATATACATTATAATTAACGTCTTGTTAAGACATGTGCTACTAAGATTGTTAATATATTTTATTGGCTAATCATGAGTTTTCATGGGTTACACTCCATCATGAGAATAAAAGAGAAAATAATTAAAAAGAAGAGAAGGCCAACAATGCTTGCTTGCACATGGATTTATCTCACCTTTAATAACAATTTTTTTCCATTTTTATTTTAAAGCAAATACAAAATGCAAAAACTTCAATGTAATTTCTTTTTTTTTTTTATTAATTTATTCTTGTTACATCTCAATGGTTATCCCATCCCTTGTATCCTCCCATTCGTCCCTCCCTCCCATGTTCCCCTTATTCCCCTCCCCTATGACTGTTCCTGAGGGGGATTACCTCCCCCTGTATATGCTCATAGGGTATCAAGTCTCTTCTTGGTAACCTGTTGTCCTTCCTCTGAGTGCCACCAGGTCTCCCCCTCCAGGGGACATGGTCAAATGTGAGGCACCAGAGTACGTGAGAAAGTCATATCCCACTCTCCACTCAACTGTGGAGAATGTTCTGACCACTGGCTAGATCTGGGTAGGGCTTTAAAGTTTATCGCCTGCATTGTCCTTGGCTGGTGCCTTAGTTTGAGTCGGACCCTGTCAATGTAATTTCTTAAAACCAACAGAATAGACCAGCTGCTTGTGACATTTTAAGGTTCTTCTTTGAGTAAACACTGTATAATGAGCAAGTCCCCTCCGTTCATCTCCACGCTTTTCTAACCTCCCCACCACTGGTCTCCTTGGCCCTGCACAGTTTTACTACTGCTTTCCTGTCAAGACAATTTCTTCTGGAAAAAAAAAATGTATGATCCATGTCATTTCTACATCTAACAAAATCTACAAAAGTCCCTGATATCATTCAGAATTCTATGTTTAACTTTTCCTGTTTTTTTCCTTTTATAGAAGTTGTCTGAATCATAGTCCAAACACAATTCATAGACAGTGTGTGAATGACTTGGCTCCGGATTCTCTCTTGATCTATATTAGTTCACACCTTCCCCCATCACCCTCACTTGTCCAAACTTTTTATTAGGAAACTGGGGCATGCTTAAGAACTCCATAAGTCCTGGTTGGGTTGCCTGAAACTTTATGATGCTCCTTAGAGGCTCTGATACCCCCCTCACATCCTACAAACCAGATGAGAGGGAGGGCCTGGTCAGGTTCAGGTGCCCTTTCTTTGAACAGAAAGCTGTCACACGTATTACATGTTAATTCCTGCTTATTCCAGTGGTTTTCAAACTATGGGTCATGATCCCTTTGGGGTGCATATCAGATACTTACATTGTGACTATTGACAGTAGCAGAGTTACAGTTAGGAAGTAGCAACAAGAGTCATTTTATGGTTGGAGGTCGCCACAGCACGAGGAACTGTGTTAAAGGGTCACAGCACAAGGAAGGTTGAGAGACACTGACTTATTTCATCACTAGTCTTTGGTTTCTGGGCTCAGTTGATATCAAACTAATCTGTGTATTAGAGTTGTATAAAATTTTTGAGGAGGAATAGAAAAAATGTGGAGTATAAGCATCCCTCCACCCACTAGTGAATGTGTGGACGATGAGCTAATGAAATGAGACCCAGTGACTTGGTCTAGGTGAAAGATGAAGATTTTGACTAAGACAGTGGTAGTTGGGGATGGCACAGAATGTTTCACATTATCTAGACAGTGGATGTCTACTGATGTGGTGTCCACACAAACCTGCTTCTTCCCCAGTCTTCTCTGTCCTAGTAATGGCCTCTTTATCGTTTACCCCCAATTTTAGGAGTCTTTTGGTTTGTTGCCTATAGTCACGCTTCCACCAAGTTCTGCCAGGTTTGTATCTGAGAACTGTTTGGCAACTGTCCCCACTAGGACAGATAAAATATGGTTACCTCTCAGCTTCTTGCAAGACCTCACTGATTCCATTCCTTCAGTGAAAGATGTAAGTAGTCCAGATGAGAGATATAGGTTAGTAGAGCTGAGCCTTAGGGGGTGTTCTCACTGATTCTTGGTGAAGACAAATGGTGCCTTTCCTTCCTTCATCTATTTCTTCTCTAGACCCAAGGCATTAAATCCACTCTCTACACAATTGTGATGCGGCATCTGTAGTCATGCCCAGTCTCTCGCCTCTCCTTGGCTCTGGCTCATTGCCCTGCTGCTTTGCACTGTTTCCCCATTCTGCCTGTAGGCATGGCCAGACGACTTGCATTAAGCAATAGGATATCAGCAAACTACAATACAAGGAGAGGCTTGAAACTTGGGGTATTAGGTTTGGAATTCCTCTTTTATACTTTGTCTATGACCACAAAGACCTCTATGGACCAGGATGTGATTCATATAAAGCAGGTAGCTGAGGCTGGTGTCCACAATGAGACAGTATGTTGACTTCTAGATACATGAGTGAGTCTAGTAAAGATGAACACAGTTGTGAATGCAACCTAATCTACTGCAGGAGCAGTTAAGGTTTTGTGGTTTTCTTACAGCATTGTTATAATAGACAACTAGGGAATTCCAATGTATTCCCAGAACATGGAACTTTACTCTTAATTCTAGACTAATATATTCAACTACCCATCAGGCAACTCTATTCTAAAAGTCTGTCTCTCCCCCTAGCTGTTGCCATTTCATGATGGAGTTTTCATCCACTTAATAATTTAGGTCACAAAAGTAGAAGCCATATTCTTTGTTCTTTTATTTTCTTTGCATGTCGTACCCAGCCACCCAGGCTTATGCTACTCAGTTTATATTTAGAATATGTTTCTGAAACTCACCTAAAATATATTTATCTATCAAAGTTCACCATTTCTACCATGAACCACTTCAGCTTCCATTCCCTGAACCTCCTTTGTGTCATAGTCACCTCCTCTCAGTTCTCACACCTCATTAATCATAGTCAACTTTCAGAACAGCAGGAAGACGAGTGAAAAGAATACAGGTTACCCCAAAACACAGACAACCAAAGGAAAAAATAGACAAAGTGATAGTCTCAAAGGGCACTGACGACATGGTGAGAAAGAGAAACATGGAATGGAGAAGTGTAGGAAGCCACGTGTCTGGAAAGAGGTTAATACCCAGAATACAAACAGTTTATACAACTCAGCAACAACTAAGATCTAAGGAAAACCCCGTTGCCCACTCACCGATCACTTCCCCCTGGTGGGGCAGCCATGGCAGCCCATAGAGGAAGAGGATGCAGGGAGTCCTGATGAGATTGGATAGGCTGGGGTCAGATGGTACGGGAGGAGGGCTCCCCTTTCTCAGGACTAGGGAAGTGGTGGGCAGGGGAAGATGGAAGGTGGGCAGGACTGGGATGAGACAACGGAGGGGCCTCCAATCAGGATGTAAAGGGAATAAATGAAAAAGAAACCTAACTTTAAAAAAAGAAAAGAAAAGAAAAAATGTGCAAAGGACACAAATAGATATCTCTACAAAGATTTACAAATGAAAAGATGCCTAGCATCATGAACTATGCGGAAACAGTATTAAACCCATAAGGAAATAGTAACTCACAATTATTACGGCTACTATTAACTCCTGCCCTAGAAAACAGCATGTGTTATTAAGAATGTGGAGAAACTGAAGCCTTTGTGCACTGCTGGTAAAGATGTAAAATGGTTCAATGTTGTAAGACCCTGGTGACCCACCAGGCATAAAAAGAAAGACACCAAGACCTTTTAATATTTTAAAGCTTAGGCCTTAGCTGGGTAGACTCTCATCTACCTCACCTAAGTTAGCCTGACCCCCAAGCCCTGCCCCATCACGTGGCTAGGTATTATTTCCAGGCCTGTAGTCATGTCTGTAGCTTTTCCTGGCAAAAGACCCTGTTCTTTTTTTTTTTTTTTTTTTTTTTTTTTTTTTTACCAGAATCCCTTTCTTCCTATTCATCTATTGGCTGTCAGCTTTTTATTAAAGCCAATCAAGAATGCCTTTAGTAGGCAAGGAAGGAGAGAGACATACCTTCACACAGTGCATCCCAACAGTTCAGTGACTATGGGAAACAGTAAGGCATCCTAAAAAGCAGTAAAAATGGGATTGCCATGTATTACAATAATAATCTCATTTCTGAATATATACCAAATATTTGAGATCAGGGACATGAACAGATAGTATACATTCACTGATATTTACTGCTGTGTTTTTTTTAAACAATAGCTAGAAGTAGAAGTGACCCAGATATCCATTGACCAATGAATGAACAAAAAATATATAATGTATAAAATAAAAGTGTTCTTTTTAAAATTCTTTTATTAATTTATTCTTGTTACATCTCAATGTTTATCCCATCCCTTGTATCCTCCCATTCTTCCCTCCCTCCCATTTTCCCATTATTCCCCTCCCCTATGACTGTTCCTGAGGGGGATTACCTCCCCCTGTATATGCTCATAGGGTATCAAGTCTCTTCTTGGCTACTTGCTGTCCTTCCTCTGAGTGCCACCAGGTCTCCCCCTCCAGGGGACATGGTCAAATGTGAGGCACCAGAGTACGTGAGAAAGTCATATCCCACTCTTCACTCAACTGTGGAGAATGTTCTGACCATTGGCTAGATCTGGATAGGGGTTTAAAGTTTACCGCCTGTATTGTCCTTGGCTGGTGCCTTAGTTTGTGTGGGACCCCTGGGCCCAAATCTGCCTATCATAATGTTCTACTTGTAGGTTTCTAGGACCCTCTGTATCCTTCTACTTTGCTATTCTCCCATGCTTCTCTCATTTAGAGTCCCAATAGGATGTCCTCCCCTCTGTCCCAGTTTCCTGGTAAGTGAAGGCTTTCGTGGGACATGCCCCTTGGGCTAGTATGTAGATATAAGTGAGTATATACCATTTGAGTCTTTCTGCTTCTGGGTTAACTCACTCATTATGATCATTTCTAGCTCAATCCATTTATCCACAAATTTCGGGAATTTCTTGTTTTTAGTAGCTGAGTAGTATTCCATAGTGTATATGTACCACAGTTTCTTTATCCATTCTTCTACTGAGGGACACTTAGGCTGTTTCCATGTTCTGGCTATTATGAATAACGCTGTTGTGAACATGGTTGAGTAAATTTTCTTGTTGTGTGCTGGAGCATCTTCTGGGTATATTCCAAGGAGTGGAATAGCTGGGTCTTGAGGAAGCCCTATTCCCATTTTTCTGAGATAGCACCAGATAGATTTCCAAAGTGGCTGTACTAGTTTGCATTCCCACCAGCAATGAAGGAGTGTTCCTCTCTCCCCCCATCCTCGCCAGCATGCGATGTCACTTGAATTTTTGATCTCAGCATTCTGATGGGTATAAGATGGAATCTCAGAGTTGTTTTGATTTGCATTTCCCTGATGACTAAGGAGGGTGAGCATTTCCTTAAGTGTTTCTCAGCCATTTGATATTCCTCTGTTGAGAATTCTCTGTTTAGTTCCAAGCCCCATTTCTCAATTGGGTTATTTGGTTTGGTGGTGTTTAATTTCTTGAGTTCTTTATATATTTTGGATATTAGACATTTGTCAGATGTAGGGTTGTTGAAGATCAATAAAAGTGTTCTTAATCAAACAAAGGAAGGGAATTCTGATGCATTGATGCAGGCGAGTCTTAAAGACATGGTGCTAAGTGAAATACGCTATCTCATGAGGAAGAGTGCTGTATGGTTCCATTCAGTTGCGGTACTAGAGTAGAAAAATCATGGAGGCAGAAAATAGGATGCTAGGGAAGGGGGGTAAAAGGAAAACGGGAAGTTATAGTTTAATAGGTACAGAATTTCCATTTTGCAAGTGATGAAAATTTGTAGATAAATGTGATGGTTGCGTAGGAGTGTGAATGACCTGAATGTCATTGGACTGTACTCTTAAACGGTTAGATGTCATGTATGTTTTATCGCAATTAAAAATTATCATGGGGTGGGGTGGAGAGATGGTTCAGATGTTAAGAGTATTTGTTGTTTTTGCAGAGGACCACTGTTCCATTCCCAGGACCCACAGGGCAGCTCACAGTCCTCTGGCACTCTAGTTCTAGAAGGTTCAATGACCTTTTCTGGTCTTCATGGGCACACATGCGCACAGTGCACAGGAAAAACACCTGTATACCTAAAATAAAAAATAAACACATCAGTAAAATTTACCTTGGAATGATATTTATATATGTTAAATATTGAAGGCATTAAATACACATTTTAATCTTTCCTTCAAGCACTGAATATACATTTAAATATTTTTGACTACATCACCAATATAGCCTCCCCAAAATAAAGCAGAAGATAATGTGACAAATTCCTGACTTTTCCAAGAGAAGCCATGGCCAAGGCAACTTATAGAAGAAAGCATTTAATCAGTGGCCTTGCTTATAGTTTCAGAGGGTTGGAGTCCATTATCATCATGGTGGGGAGCATGGCAGTGTGCAGGCAGGCATGGTGCTGAAGAAGGAGCTGAGTGTCACAACCTGATCTACAACCTGAGAGGGAGGAGAGAGAACTTTAAAGGCCGCACATAACCATTGAAATATATGAGCCTATGGAGGCCAAACTCATTCAAACCACTGCAGTGCTATCCCTGATTTTCAGACGATTATTCTGTGTCCGTCCCTTGTTCTGTTTTCAGGGTATATGGTAACTCTAACTCATCTATCTTGTGTCTAAATGATTTCCCTGTCCCATGAAGTCTCTCAACAGAAATGCTCTTTATGGCTAGTTAGGTATTCTGTTTTGTGAATTCTGGACACGCTCAAACTTGGATAAATTTTGAAAAATTATGTAATAATTGATCTAAACAATAGAATATAGGTAAGCTGCACATTTTGATTGTGTCATATGGATATATACATATATATGTAAGCTATATTAACAGTAGTTATAAGGAAGAATTATCTTCTAAAACAAGACAGATCATCTATTTCTTGATGGAAAGCTTTGAAGATTTTCTATCTCCTCTCTCTCTCTCTCTCATTTATTTATTTATTTATTTATTTGGCCTTTGAAGATTTTCATCCCTAATCTTTTCACAGCCTCAGGCCCCACAGGCACCTCCTGGGCTTCTTTCCAACCTCATTGTCTGCCATCCTTTCCCCATTTCACTCTTCTCTGGCTCCCAGGGCCTTCTCGTCTGGCTCAGAAATGTAAGGTTGGTCCTACTTCAAGGCCTCCATACCAGCCATTTCTTGGAAAATATTTCTCCCAGATGCATGCGTGTCTTCATTTCAACCTGGTCTCGGCTCCCATGCCACACCCTCACCTGTCCTCACCAACCTAAGACAAACTCCTCTTCCTATTTCATTGCCCATCACTCTTTACCTCTAGTCCTACTGAACTTTCTTCTTGATCTTCATTACTGCAAGTGGATTCAGTTCACACCACTCTCTCATCTATTCCTCATTTTTAATCTATCTTGCTTACCGGACCTAAGGAGAGTGCCCAGCACAGTGACAGTATTCAATTCAAGTTTGTTCAAGGAGTAACTCATCCCGTGCCAATCGATTCTCTGCTAGACCGTACGCCAAATACTATGGATTTTGTTCTGGCATTTGTGTGGAAGAGCACATACCTAGGAGTATTTAGGTTGCTCCAAGTGAGTGGGTATAAAATACCTTAGGACAAGTAGGTAGAGATGGATGAAGACTCCTATAGTCCGAAAATAGAATTCAGGGGCTCTAAGGGGTAGATGGGAAGGCACAGAATAGCAAGGCAGAATTCTACACTTGGCTCAACAATGATTCCATCACTGATGGACAAGTGTTTGGGATGCTGTGGGAACAGTGGCAATGTTTACCTTCCTGGATTCTCTCTAGTGGTCAGCCGACTAAATTCCTCTATGAGGGATTTCTAACATCTGTAGTCCAAGATGTCCTTTCATAGTTTCTGAAGCTCCATTTAGGGTGCACCTCATTGGCGATCTGATGGGCCGCCATGATGTTCTTTGCTTTACAGAAATATATAGACAAGGTATGTTGGAACTTTCTGAGAGAGGCTTTAGGACTTCACACAGAGATAGTCTGTGCCTGGGGGAATAGGCACAGGAAATGGGAAGAGGGGCTTGGAAAAGTCTCTCCTGTCTGAGTCATTGTCTGTCTACAGATTTCCTATATGAAAACTGTCCTTACATTTACATAACACTTTAAAACATTTGTTTAAGTAACGTGTGTGCCTGTGCGCATATGCATGATAGGATATTGGAGTGGCAGCTGGAGGACCAAGTGCAGGAACTGGCACCCCCTCTCCATGGTATAGATCCTGGGATCAAACACAGGTCATTAAGCTTGTTGGCAAATGTCTTGATACATTTTAATTGCCTTAGAACTCTTTTGTTTGGCTGCTACATAGCCCAGACTGACCTCAAACTTACAGCGACTCTCCTGCCTCTCCTTCCAAGTGCAGCTGTGAGCTATCACACAGGGGTGGTGCTTTCCACATTTATAAAATATTACATAAAAAATCCAGGAGTCACTGGAAACTGTATTTCTATAAGCATGCTTGTTAGCAGGCTGCAGATAGCAATGCATTCCTCATGGAATTAGAGGAGGCACATGTGAAGTGTTTGGCCACTCAAGTGTGCACCCATTTGGTCAACATCAGTCTCCATCCCTGCATCTCAGGTGGCCTCAGGCCAGGTTTGAGAGGCAGATTAGCAGGCGTTGTTAGTATCATCCCCATTTTGCAGATGAAAAACAAAGACCAGGTGGATTTTTTTCAGATTCTTCTAAAGTCATGAAGTGTTCAGACATAGGATCTAGGATTTGACTATGTTCTCATCACACGTGGTGCTGCCTGTAGGGCCTTCCTAATTCATGCCATTCTGTTGTTTCCCCCACCACATCTATGCTATGGAGACAGGGCCTAAATACTTACTGTGTGACCTGTGCTGTGGACCAGAGTTTCTGCTGCCTTTTCTTCTACAATATACTTTTAAAAAAGGGTGCAGAGTGTGTGAAAGCCGAACTACAGACTTTTATGTTATTAAGGGTCAAATTATATAACCCCCTAATTACACCTTGCCTTTTAGACACAACTTCTATTGCTCTATTTCTAGCACCACAGAATGACTTTAATTCCACTGTTTTTTTTCTCACAGCTGAACATATCTGAAGGAAGCTGGGGTCAAGGTTGGGGGGAGGAGCAATGAAGTCTAATGACTCCCCACCTAAGTCTGATGGTATACACTGTTGATTCTCAGTCTCCTAAATACTCACCATCTCACTCTCTTTCTTTCCAAGTGATTTTTTTTTTTAAATGGCAAATTCAGTACAATATTTACATAGATATCCATCCAAACTTGACTGTGGGGACAAAAGTACCTTTGTCAATTGAGCTGGGGAATAGAGGCCGGGTCCCATGATTTAGTGGCTTGTTGATTTCCAAGGCCTCTGGCCAAAGGCCTGGGAGGTGTATTAGCACTAGAGATGAACCTCTCCAGGAGGTGGTACCCTTTCTCTGCCCAGTGGGTGGCAGTTGTTTATAACTGTTGCGGAGGGAAATAGATGCTGTCATGTAGTTGGCCAGCCATCTCTGAAATTCAAAAGGATGCAGGGCCAAAATAAAGGTCCTGAACTTGGAAACTGGTTAAGCAACAGCTGGGAACAGACAAAAAGGTTCCCGGGCATGTTGGTTCCCACAAAATGAAAGGTCCTCTCCAGTTACTTCCTTTGAGGGAAGAAACTGGGGGGTTTAGAGCAAAATCCATTGTAAAACTTCATTTTGTGGCTTGGAGAGATGGCTCAGTGGTTAAGAGTTCTTGCTAAGGACCCGAGTTCAGTTCCTAGCACCCACATCAGGTGGCTCGCAACAACCTGTAACTCCAGTTCCAGGGCATCTGACTCCCTTTTCTGGTCTCTGATGATGGCATTAACACACACATAACAGCTATAAACACACGCACACACACACACGCACGCACGCACGCACATGCGCGGACACTCTAAAGCTTTGAAAACTTTATTTTGCTCTGTTTCATGTTATAAATGTCAGAAGCATTTAGTTTTATGAGCTCTCACTTGTCAACTGTTGCCCTTGTCATCCGTGGGCAATAGGAGGCCTATTCATAAAGTCCTTTTTACCGCTGCATCATGTAGGGAACTGCCTGTGTTTTCTTCTAGCAGTTTCCCTGTTTCACATTTTGCACTGTGGTCTTAGGTCCATCTGGAGTGTGATTTGTGCAAGGTGCTATAAACAGGTGTAATTTCTTTCTTCTCCATGTGGACATCCCTTATCCCAGGACTATTTGTTGGAGATGCTGTCTTTTCTCCAGTGTATGTTTTGGCGTCTTTGTCAAATATTAGATGGCTGTAGTTATATGCACTCATGTTTAGGTCTTCTGTTTTGTTCCATTGATCTTGACATTTGGAATGGTAGACCCTTTGGCATTGTTTGTTTTACTCTGGTTTGCTTTGGCTCTCTAGGGTCTTTTGTGGGTCCAAATGAATTTTTGTATAGTTTCTTTTTTCTTTTTCTTTTTTTTTTGTGAAGAGGGAGATGGGGATTTTGATTGGGATGGCATTGAATCTATAAGTAGCTTTTGTAGAATGGCCATTTTCATAACATTAATTCTACCAACCATGGGCTATCTTTCAATTTTCTTGTGTCCTTTTCAATATCTTTCTTCAGAGATTTAAAGTTCTCATTGTAGATGTCCTCCACCTGCTTGGTTAAGTTTCTTCCTTGATATTTTATTTTCCTTGAGGCTATTGTGGATGGCAATTTACCCACCATCCTTCTCTTTCTCTTTTGTGTTTGTTGTTAGTGTGTAGAAAGGCCATTGATTTTTTTCTAAGTTGATTCTGTATTCTGCCATTTTGCTGAAACTGTTCGTTTCTAGAAAGTTTTTTGGTAGGAATTTTGGGATCTCTTATGTATAAAGTCACCCACAAATAGGAGTAGTTTGACTCCTTTTCCTATTTATATCCCTTTAACTTTCTTGTTCTTAGGCTATGTATTCTGACATCTGCTATTATGGGCTAGCTCTTCATGGTTTGACGGACCTCTTTAATTTCTTCCTGTCATTTTAGTGAAGGATTTTCCTATATTCCATTTCAGATTACTTGATCCTTTTTTAAACTTCAGGGAACCAATTATCCTTATGTTTGGCAGTCTTTGTTGTCTGCACTATCATCCCGTGTCTAATTGCTTTAATTTCTGCCTTATTTTGTCCCCATTCACTGTGATTACATCAGGCTTTCCCCTTAATCCTGTCTACGTTTCATCTGGGTCTATTTCATTCAGATGTTTCTAATTTCCTTACTAGAAGCTGTCGCGAGTTAATTTTCACTTACAATTTGTTCCCTTATTGCTGCTAAGTTCCTTATCGTTCTATTTTATTGTTTTATGATCTTTTACCTATTGGCGTTTATATTTCTATTAAGCTCTATAAGATAAAAGCCATGAAGGAATCAATTCTGTTGTTTTCTTAACACGTAAGATGGTCAGATTGGGTTTATAAACTTTCTCCTGTATTTGTCCCTGGAAATGTGCAAGCATGGCTGATTCTTCTTGCTTTTGCACCATGGGAACGGCAGAGAGGCTTCTCTCTCTGCAGGGCTTGTATCTTCTAGATGTATCTGTTCACTGTCTTAGGTCATCTCTCTCTCTCTCTTTAAGTTGTTGGGCATTGTGACAATTCTCAGAAAGCTGGAAACTCGGTTCCTTTCTCATGTGTAAGTTTCCTTGACAGTGCCTTAAGGGACTATTCTGGATTATTCTAGAACATTGCATTTCTTTTCTTGGCTGCCATTGTAGAATTCTGTGGCACACACACACACACACACACACACACACACACACACAAAAAAAAAAAAGCTTTATCTTTCCTTTGCTGCTGCTGCTTCATTTCATCAAGTCCTCAAAGAAATGTTGTATGCTTACGACAGTCAAGTGATTTCCCCAGAAATTCACACCATCTTAATAATAGTCCTGGGAGGTGATTGAAACCAAAAGCTCTGGAGAGGTTCAGGGTCTGCTTTTTTGAGTGTATTGACATCTAGCTGTGTAAATGAGTTGGACAAGGGGTGACCTTTGCGGTATCGATGCTTATTTGAAAGCAGAGTTGGATGGTTATGCAGAGGACAGGGTTATCCCACGTTTGCTCTCATCTCACAAGCTTCTCCTTCCCAGACATTTCTAAGGCTGGCCTCACTGAGGGCTTTAGGCGATGTTTAGACTTGCTTATTTGACTCTGCGTTTCACTGTATTGATTCTAGCTAACATTTATCTTCCTTTCCTGCAGAAATTTTGGAGATTTTTCTCTCAGAGTTTACTTTGTGGTTTTTGAATGTTGCCTCAGGAGAGCGCAATGGTTGCACACAGTCATTGCCCTGGTTTTTCCCATGCTGGAAGTGCTGGAGTTTGCGCTTATTTGTCTTTTTGTAGCAGTCAAGTCGAACCCATTCGGTGAGCATGTGCCTAATATGCTATCAGCTAAGTATAGCTTCCTGCTTTTGAGATTGACTGCTGAAGTCAGTGTTTCACCATCAAGGTCGCTGACAGCAGTCCCAAGAGCAGAACCAAGCATACCTCTACCTTAAGTGAGGGTTTAAAATAAAATATTCTGGTTCTGAATATTTGAATTTTCAAGTTAGTATCTCTAATTAGAAGATCAATTGATAGAGATCATTTCAAGTTCTGAGCCTCGTGCCATGACACACTTTGAAAAGACAGGAAAAGTTCACAGTTTTGAGGACCTTCTGTTATTGCGGCATTTACTTCAGAGGGCCTATGGGGTTTGGCTTTGGCTTGCTCTTGCAAACAAAAATACCTGGTAGGATTCAAATGAGAGAGGAAGTTGAAGGGATTTGGAAGCAGGAAACTCTCTGTGAGAGGTCAAGAATAACAACTAAGGCTCTGTGAGGCAAGGTGGTGAGCTGAGTGTTGCTTCTTTCTTTTTTTAAGGCTCCAAACACATCTCTAATCATTGATTTATTCTTCCTTTACTCCACCCCAGGCAATCAATAGTTTGTGAAAAATCCTCTCCACTTCTTGTTTGGGGCCAATATTCTTCATCATTACATGAAGACTTCCTTCCTGGTAATATCCTCCAAGACACTAAGTGTGCCGAAGGCGCAGACGGGAGGCTAGGCGGACTGGAGAGGCCGGTATGCCACGGCCGGATGGGGGGGAAGGGAGCAGGAGTCAGGACGCTGGTAGAAAACACCCGAGCCAGGAGGAGAGAGAGAGCGCGGACACCACCACGGCCGTATGGCTGGAGCAGGCAGAGGCACACACACACATGACGCGCGCGCTGGCGCGCACACTGCGCACAGACACGCACACGCGCGCACACACACTCTATCTCACACACACACACTCTCACACACACACACACACACACTCTCACACACATACCCTCTCTCACACACATACACTCTCTCATACACACTCTCTTTCTCACATACACTCTCACACACACTCTCTCTCACACACACACACACTCTCTCTCACACACATACACTCTCTCTCACACACACACACTCTCTCACACTTTCTCTCTCTCTCACACACACACTCTCTCTCACACACACATTCTTTCTCTCTCACACACACATTCTCTCTCACACACACTCTCTCACACTTTCTCTCTCTCTCACACACACACACTCTCTCACACACACACTCTCTCTCATACACACACTCTCACACACACTCTCTCACACTTTCTCTCTCTCTCTCACACACTCTTTCTCACACACACACTCTTTCTCTCTCACACACACATACTTTCTCTCTCTCATACACACTCTCTCTCACACACACACACTCTCACACACACTCTCTTTCTCTCTCACATACACACACACTCTCTCACACACAGTTTCTCACACACACACTCTCTCTTACACACACACTCTCTCACACATAGTTTCTCACACACACACTCTCTCTCACATACACTCACATGCACACAAACACACACACTCACTCACTCACACAGTGTTTTTTAAGTATCTGTGGAATACTAGTTTCAAAACACCCTTTTTCTAAGACAAAAAAAAGCCACAGCTGTTCAAGTTCCTCATATAAAATGCATCATATTTACCTCTAACCCCCAATGTACTTGTTTGTGTATTTTGTCATCTCTAAATATTTTATAATACCTATTATGATATCATAGCTACATAAATATTTTCTGTCCTGTTTTGTTGAGGGACTAATAACATGGAAAACAGCAATGTACATGTTCAGGATCTTAACTACGGCATCCCTTAACTGCATAGTGTGCAAATAAGATGCAAGGTGTTCAAACAGTGAATGGCTGGGAGAGACTGAAATGTTGGGAGGGAATAGCAGTTGGGCCTACGAGTCATCTCATTTGTTTAGATTCAGCAAGGCTCTCAGAACGCAACACATTTTTTATTTTATGTGGAACCTTTTATAAAATGTTCTTTTCAACATTTTAGTTTGCAGATGGCATAAAGTGTGGACATAGAACTTGCAGGTATCGGGCCTGACTATACACCCATGCCCCACTTATTTATTTGTCTCTATCTACCTAGTGTATCTCCGAGGACTAGTCATACCTGCTTGTGTAATTCTGCCTAAGCAAGCCTCCAGTTTTTAGACAGGCTAGAAGGCTGGAAAACTGTCAGATAAAACTACTACTCCACTCTAGGCCGAAGTCCTTCCTAGGGGAACATTGCTTTTGCTCTTATGGCCTTTCTACTGATTGGATGAAGCCTATCTCTACTACCAAAGATAACTTGTTGGCTTAGAGTCACTTGGTCATGGATGTTAACTGTTGCATCAAATACATTCACAGCATCACCAAGATTAGAGTTTGGTTGGATACTTGGGTACCATCACCTAGCCAAGCCAGCTGTCACAAGTGAGGGTGACCAAATGAAAGTACAATGCATCTGAGGGAATGGAAACTTGGCATGTGTCTCCTTAGAATTTAATGTGTTAAAGATACATTCTTCCTCCTCTGTAAAGACTATGTATGTATCACATGAAGTGGCAAGTGAGTTCATTGGAAGCACTTCATCATGAAAGTGCCTGTATGCAGACATTCTGAGTACAACTCTGCACACTAAGTCTTCCTAATGGAGATTCAGAGGGAAATCCCACTGGGAAGAAGCTCCTCCTCCTCATGCTCCTTTTCTCCCTTTCTCTTTAATGCACTGAACTTTTCTCACATTCATTTTCCTGTGGCACCTTCCCCTCATCTTCCTGGCTGGCACCCATCCAGAGTGTTCTTAGAATACGGCCGGCTCAGTCTTTCCTCCTTGACAGAACATATACAGCTCAGTTGTTTATCTCAGAGACAATCACATTTTCAACCATGTATTATTGCAAATTGATATTTCTTGCTCATGAAAAAGCCCAAGACTAGCTAATACAGAAAAGTTGAATTCCATGCCTGCACAACAAAGTCATTTAAGAGAGAGAGGAAAAAAAAATGCAAAACTGTTTGTCTAAATCATTAAGTAAACATCTAGCAATACACTGTTTTTCATAGGTTCTGGCCATAGCATCAGGTACCTTCATTCAGTGTCTTCAGAACCCTGTGCAAAACTCAGTCTTACTCAACTGTGATACCCCACACAGCAGAGAACAGACAGGCCATTGAGCTTAGCCAACAACAAAGTCCTCATGTCTAATCTGGGCACTAGCACCATGTATGCGTAGACATATGTGTGTAGAAACATGGGAGATGATCCTCATGGGGACACAGAATTAAGCTAGTGGATGGCTTCTTTTCAGAAGTTCACTTAACACTGAGATTTCATGATTTTTTTTTTTTTGTATGTGTTAAGTACACTGGACCATGGAGTGCTCAAATAATTAACTCAACATTATTTTTTTGGGGAGCTGTATCTGTCTGTGAGAGTGTTTCTAGATAATGCTACTATTTGAATTTGCAGATTGATGAAAGCAGACGGCCCCCCTCGAGGTGTCTAGGCATCATTTGATGCACTGAAGGCAGCCCTTCAAAAGGCCAGGTAAGAGAAAGCACCCCGTCTTTAAGCTGAGACACTGGCCTGCTCCTTGTGGACTCCAGCTCTACCATTTACTGGACTAAGCCAAGACATCAGTTGGTTCTTAGGCATTGGCACTTGAGCTGAAAGTGCTGCCAATGTCTCCCCAGGTTCCTAGCTTTGGGGTTTGCTCTGGAAATACAGCACCAGCTTTTCAACATGAGAAGTACAGACATCCGTCTTAGGACATCCAGTCTTAGCTGAATGACTATATATGCCCATTTCCTTTTGTTTCTGTTTCTGTGCAGAATTCAGACAAATACTACAAATAACCGTAATGTGAACAAGACCAAGGTTTCTTTTTTGTTTCTTAAGGTGACAGTTTGTTGCTGGGAAGACCAGAACTAGTGGGGGGTTCTAAGGTAAAGTGACCCAGATTCAACTATTTCTAGATTCAACTATTTCTAAGGTGCTTCTTTTACACGTACCATCCAGAATAGCTCAGTAAGGGTACTTGCCTGCTGTTAAGTCAGAGTACCTGAGTTTGATCCAGAGCCCATGTAGTAGGAGAAAAGTGAACGACTCCAGTAAGTTGGTCTCTGAAACACACACACACATACACACTCATGCACACACTCTGAAAATAGAAATAAAAGTCAAGTGTTCTGTTATTCTGGAGTGCAGGTTATGAAGGACCACTGATGCTCTTGTCTGTCCAATGGGAAATGGAACTGTATGCATGTGGTGGCTCACATCCGTTATGCCAGCATTTGGCAGGAAGATTACCATGAGTCTGAGTAGTTCAGAGTGAGACCCTGCTTCACTGCCCACTCCACCAAAAAATGTCGAAGAGGTTTCTTAAGCCCTTGATTGTTTCTAAGCAAGGGACTATGGCAGTCTTAACTCTTAGGATGAGGCTTGGACCAAAGGGTTTGGATTCCAAGAACTGAAAAGCATGGTCTGGGAAACCCTTCTACCTCTGTTAAGAACCATTCCAGGATACTCACCATTTGATGCTTGATACCCTTGTTTCCAAAGTACTCCCCAAACACTTATTTTTAACATCAACTTAACTTATTGCATGATAATTACTCCTGAATCTAGATGTGTCTGCCTCCCAAATTATACTGTGCTCCTCTGGGCGGGGACTCTGTTCTGTGTCTGACTCATGGGAGGTATTCAGTAAACATTGGCTGGATGCTGTGTGGGGAGTTGTCATCTGGAAGAGCTGATTTAGGGGGCTGATCGTGACACCCACTCCCATGCCCCCCCCCCCTCTGCTTCCAAACTGTCCTGAACTCTGACCTTTTCTTGTGAAGTAATTGGATGTGCAGGGGGATTGAATCTGAGTAAGAACAGAGTTGCCAGCAGCCAGGACCATGATGCCTTGCCATACTTACTCTCTGTGGTGGCCACGCAGTCTTTTCATGGTTCAAGAACTAGCTGTGCCTCGGAGTGGGCTTGGGAGTCATGGTGGTGACCAGGTGCTAGAAACACCATCTGGCAGTGGAGTACCAGTACTCCCCCTCTCTGCCACACCACCTCCTCAGCTGGAGGACTGTGGAGTCCATCAATGACTCCTGTTGTTGTATAATATGGGACACAAGGCCTCGGACCTGCTTGAGTCTCAGATTCCCTTGGAGCAGATCAGTTGTTCTCTGATCTTTGATAGAGGGAGTTCTTCCATTACTTTTAACATTTGTATTGGGTTTAAAGCAAACATTTAGGCAGAACCTTGCAAGGCCCCTTCCTTGTTTGGATCTCGGTATGTGTTCACTTGTTTCGGCCCATCTCCTTCTCCGGAAGCTCCCTGCTTTGGAGACAGGGCCCTCATCTTACTATGCAGTTCCAGGAACTCTCTCTGTAGAATAGGCTGGCCTCAAACTCACAGAGATCTGCCTGCCTCTGCCTTCCAGGTCCTGGGATTCACACCTACCTTCCAGGAGATTATTTTTAGGAAATCACAGGGTACCTTAGAGTATATTTGTGAATTTCTGGCCTGAGTGGTTTTCAAGAGTCTCCAGGATGGGACTGAGTAGGAGATGAAAGACACACCACTCATGTTTCAAGTGAGTTTCTGCTTCCCTGTGGCCCTATGTTCAGATCTCTACCTCAACTCTCAGTTGCCTGAGTCGGGAGTATCTGTCAGGAGTTTTCTGGGTGAGTGAGTCTCACAAATCCATGGGGAGATCGCGAAAGCAGCGCACCTACCACTATTATTTGAGTGTGAGATCTTTCTAGTTTCCTGATGCCTGTTTCAGGTTAGTGTCAAATTCCTCTCCGGCCATACTACTATACCTCTAACAGGACAGAAGAGCAGGAGAAAACGGTTCACATTTCTTTGATGTAGGCTTTCCATAACATAGGGGCAGCTAAAGAAACAAGGAAACTGTACTTTTGTGAATAGCCAGTGGACATGTGCTCAGAGGATGATGGGGACTGAAGCTCCAGGGGACTGATGCCAGCCTGTTCAGTGGCTTCTTTCTTATCTTAAAGGATAGGGACTGCTCCTCTCCTCTAAGTTCAGGGGAGTTCCCTTTAAAATGGAGACCTGTTGGGGCTGGAGAGATGGCTCAGTGGGTAGGAACACCAGCTGCTCTTGCAGAGGTCCTCAGTTCAATTCCCAGCAACCACATGGTGGCTCACGACCATCTATAATGGGATCTGGCACCCTCTTCTGGCACGAGAGCACAGTGCTGTACACATAATAAATAAACATTTCTTAAAAAAAAAAAAAAAAAAAAATTGAGGACCTGTTTCTCAGAGGAAGGTCTGCAAGATTTCCTGGTTGGCTTTAGGGAAGAAAGCAAAGAATCAGAATTCTAGTTAGTTGCCGATCTACCTGTTTTCCTCCTTACTTCCTTTTTTGCCTCAAGGTCTCGCTCTCATTCTGGAGATAGGGCCCAAGGCAATCTCCTCAGCCACTGTTGGAAGTAGGTGTCGGGTATGTCCTTAACCGCATCCCGGTTTTGTCCTTGGAGAAGCTAGAGGCTAGGCGGAAAGGTCAGAGGAGGGCCTTGGGGACTTTGGTCTCCCGCAGTTCCATCTCCTAGGCATTGGCTGGCAGCAAAGGGGGTGGGGTGGGGGTGGGGCTCTGTGTGCGCAGTCACCAGAGTTTTCCAGATTCCTATCTTCTTCTCTCCTACTACTCCTCTTGGGCTGTCTTCTCCATACTTCCGGTCCAGCCCACTCCCAAACCCTTCTTTTCTAACACCCACATATTTTTTCCCCTCCCTATCTTTGTTTCTCCATCCTGTTCGCTATTTAAAAAAAAAAAAAAAAAAAAAAAAAAAACCAACGAAATCAATCCACAGAGCGATTAGATTTGCAAATGAGCGGGCAGGAAACTGGGAACAAAGGGAACCAGCGCTGAAGAAGGAGCAGGTGTAATTACTGTAATTAACTCCAGCAGCAGGGACACAGCCCCTCCTCCGCGCCTGGGAGGTGTGGGAGGTGGTGGCTGCCGGGGAGGCTGAGGGGAGCAGGCTGCCAGCATGCTAAGACATTGCCCCCTCCTCTTGGTCGAGACTCTCACAGGCTGGGAGGCTCCACCCAGGGCAGGTGCTCCTCGGGGTATGAGGATCCATCTCCACATCATCTCCACAGAAACGTGTTGGAGGTGATCCAGACCCAGGGGATAAGATGTGATCATTTGTGGGAAGGTGGTGTGGTGTGTGTGTGTGTGTGTGTGTGTGTGTGTGTGTGTGTGTGTGTGTGTGTGTGTGTGTGTGTGTTGTAGAGAACAGTCTCCTCTTTCATTTCTCACCTGGACATGCAGGTCTTCACCTTCTCTATGACAATCTGAGGGCTGCCTGTGTTTCCCGCAGAATGTGAGTATTTGCAGAGAACATTAAGGAAGAGACATGTCTTTTGATCTCAATCACACCGCTGTATCTATGTCCGTCCCCGAGTCCCAAAATGATTCATGTACATCTCAGCACGGGCAGGCTTCTAAAGAACCTTTATAACCTCGCCTTTCTTAATTGCTCCTCCTCCTCTATGGCCACCCAACAACGTGGTACCTCATAGAGAAAGGCACTGATATTTCTCTTCACGGGGGAGCCTGTCCCTTTCTGAGTTGCATTTGGCATTTGATGACATGTTGTGAACTTTTAAGAAGCACTTACAAGTACGTCCACGGAGTCTGTACTCAGAAGCTCAGAGCCTTATCTCATCTATGAACTTAATCACAGTCCTGTGTTTTGATTGTGTCCCAGAGTCCATGTGTTGGGAATTCATGCGTTGATGGTACTTGGAGGTTGGGGTTTGGGGAGGTGTGATGACTGTTCTTTTGTTGACCACATCTGGAATTAATTAAAACCCAAAGGTCCGGGGTACACCTGTGCAGGATGTTTTGCTTAATTAAATCACTTGAAGTGGGAACACCCAACTTTAATCCAGACCTTGTGAGGTGGGAAGACACATTTTAAATCTTGACCACACCCTCTCTGGAAGCCAATATTAAGGATATGGAAGAAGGAAGCTTTTGTTCTTTGCCTGCTTGCTCCCGTTGGCAAGTCCATTCCTTCTCTGGCATTAGAGCCTATTTCTTTGGGATTCTGCCATATTCTAATGACCATCGGAGACATCTAGCCTTTTGGACGAAACAACCATTGGATTCTTGGACTTTCCAATGGTGGACAGCCAGTGTTCCTCTTGAGAACCCTGACCAAAAGAGGAGGTGAATAAGTTTATGTGGTTTGAAGCACTCTCTCTTAACCTCCATACAAAGGCTTGGGTGTTGAAAACTTGGTCCCTAGCTGTTGGCATTGTTTAGTGTTGACTGGATCAGTAACATCATCAGTAGGTTAATTTATCAATGAGCTCATGGCTGAATGGGCTGTTGGGAGGTGGGGCCAACACTTGCTTCCTGGCCACTAGGAGATGAGCAGTTTTGTTTCACTAAATCCGCCAACTTCAAATGATGCTGTACTCACAGACCCACAGCATTAGAGTAAGTTCACTGGACAAGAATCTCAGAAACCAGGAGGCAAAATAAACTCTTTTTTCCTTAAGTATTTTGTCACAGTGACAAAAAGTGACTGGCATCATAGGTTTATTCAGTCATGAGGCTACTGCCATCCATAGTGGGCTTATAAAAGAGGAAGAGAGATTGACACTCACTGGTTTCTGGGAAGTCAATATTGAACTTCCTGGACCCCCGCCCCCCCCAAAATTAACCAGTCTGTGGCATTGTCATAAAGCAGAAAACAGACCAAGACGTTGAGTACCCCTTCCCAAACTCCAGGAATTGAAGAGCCTGACCAGAGAGTCCTGGAGTTTAACCTTTACCTTTAGGGTTCAGTATCAATCAGACACCTTTTACTCAACACTTTCATCAACTCCAACCGAAATTGGTATCAAAACAAGTAAAAGACTCAGATTGAGTAACCGAAAAGCCTGAGAATGTCAGGTACAGTTAGAATCAGGGGCTTAAACATTACCTTCAGGGGCTGGGAGACGGCTTGATGCTCTGCCAGAGCACCTGGGTTCGATTCCAAGCACTCACATGGTGGCTCACAATCATCTGTAAGTCCAGTTCCAAGAGATATGATGTCATCTTCTGATCTCTGTAGGTACCAGGCACAAATCCTTCAAATTCACTAAACAAACAAACAAACAAACAAACAAACAAACAAAAACCTCTACCTTTTAGGTGCTAGAGAGATGGCTTAGTGGTGAGAGTACTGACAGGACAGCTTACAACAGTTTGTAAATCACACATGTGGTACAGAGGTATATATGAAAGAAAATACACAAATCAAACAACACCAAAAAAACTTTCCCTCCTCCATATTTCAAATTTTTTGGGTTTTTATTTTTGAAACAGGGTTTCTTTTTATAGCCTTGGCTGTGCTGGTCTCGCTTTGTAGACCAGGTTGACCTTGAACAAACAGAGACTGGTTTGTCTCTGCTGAGATTATAGGCATGTGCCACTGCATCTGACTATTTCAAATATTTTTTATTAATTAGTTTATTCACTACTAATTAATTAATTAGTAGGACATAGCGTAACTGTGGGTATGGTCATCCTACAGTCTGAGGTCCCAACCTGCATAAAGAGGAAACAGATAGCTGAATATAAGCATTCATTGCTCTCTGCTTCTTCACTGAAGATGCAATGTGACCAGCTGCCTCAAGTTCTGATTTCTATGACTTCCCTGCCATGATGGACTGTGGATCCTTGAACTGTGAGCCAACATAAACTTCCTGTCCTCAAGTCACTTCTTGTCAGGTATTTGGTCACAGCAATGAGAAGAGGAACTGATATAACACCCCACAGTGAGCAGACTGTGAATTGCATTCTCAGACAGGAGATAAAAGATGCTCCATGGTTTTCTCCATGGCTACTTGCCTCATCTCTCCTCTGGGCATTTATTGCTGCTAATCTTCCCTGAACACGCTATGCTTCCTTACATCTTTGTGTAGCAGGCACTCCCCCACCATCCATCAAGCCTCAGTACAGCATCACTTCCTTAAACTCTTATATGTGCAGCCCATTCCTTCTCTAAATGGTCTCTGCACAACACCACAGCATCTTGGGAATATGTCTGTTCTAGCAACTGCCGCTTTGCACGGTTGTCTCCGTTACTATGGTATACACTTCTTGAAGGCAAGGACCTCATGTTTTAATGCCTGGCTCTTGGCATGCTTCCTGATGTTTTGTCTGGGATCTGCAGGCACAGAATGACTTGAATATTGATCATCACTAATAAATTCTTCTGGCCTCTTGGTTTCAAGTGATATTGAGTAGAAACTGGCTATAGACATCCAAATGACATCATCGGGACTATACATTTCCTTTTTCATTTGTATGTTTTTGTTTTTGAGACAGGGTTCCTCTGTGTAATCACCCTGACTATCCTGGAACTTCCTCTGTAGAGCAGCCTGGCCTCAAACTCACAGAGATTCACTTGCCTCTGCTTCCTGAGTGCTGGAATTAAAGGCACATGCCACAACACCCAGCTAGGACCACACATGTCAAAGTTTTATTTTCACCTTTCCTGACTTTCATTCTTAGATGGGATTCCTGACTACCAGCAGCTCCAATCCCCTCACTTAACCACTTTAGTAAACAGAAGCATTTCTTTTTGTTTAAAAAATTGTTTGTGTGGCAGTTTAAAATTTTTTCTTGACAATTTCAACACATGGATACCATGTTTTGATCTAGTCCACACCCCATTCTTTCCACTCCAGTTTCTCCCCCACAGTCCCTGTACCCTCTTAATTTCATGGGCTCATATTTTCTGTTTTAAGCCACTGGGTCCACTCAGAACTAACAGTACGAATATGGGTGTAGGGCCATCTGCTGGAGCATGGCCAGTCTCTCAGGGGCTGCCTTTCTGAAGAAAATAGACTCTCAAGAAGAATTTTGTAAAAGTCACAGCACCATTTTTCATGGACTGATTTTTTTTTCCCCCTAGGGGTGAGAGAGACAGTGGCTTCATAACTTGTTTATTTCAGGATGTGGCCTGAGGGATGGAATCATTGTCTTCCTGGGACATTAGGATTGGTGGGGCAGACATGTTTCCCCAAAAGAAAAGTAGGGCGCTCTTGTCAGAAACATGCATAATAAGTCAGAGGGGAGCAAAAATATTTGCCTAGAAGTGCCAAGCACTACTAGTTGTTTAAAATTCCCAGGTACTCTTCACCCCCAGCCAAAGCAAATCTGTTTCTACCATAAGCAACCTAAGGTTTGCCCTACCTTACACAGTTCATGCATGAGTGATGGAACGCGGTTCTTACCCTAGGGTTCTGACTCCAGATACTTTGCTGTTTGAAAAGGCTTAGAAATGCAATCTATACGGACATAAGTCGTCCAAACAGTACAAAATGGCATATGATGTACAGGCAGCTAGATTACAAGTGCTGACCACAGCTTTGTTTTTCTTTGTCCCGTCTCCAGCTGCCCCCCCCCCCCCCCGGAGTACCAGCCCATTTGCATGTTTTTACTGTATTACTTTTTAATACTTGAGGACTAATTTGCCCCCACTTGTGAGGATCCCACCCAATGCTCTATGTAATGTGCGGTCTTCCCTTGTCTCAGACCTCCTTCCCCCTACTACAAAAGGGAAACGTAGGTGTTTGGAGAGTTTACAAGGGTAGTTATAAGAAAGTGTTCCTCTCCCTGTTTCCTGTGGTTCTTTCCTACCTACAGGGCACTTCTTACATGTGTGTAGGTCAGAGCAGGCGTCAGACTCAACATTTCTGAAAATTGGGGAACCTCTTCTCTGTGTTGCAATTTCTTCTTTGAAATGTGGTTGTGAACACTTCACCATTTATAAGACACCCTGCCCCCACCCTGAATACAGTTTCTTAACCCTGCCTGGTTCCTCCTTCCAGAACGGTGGACTGGAAGTCACGTGCACACGGTAAGCCCAGGGTATTGCAGCATTGCTTGCTTTTGTTTCTCTTTTCTCAAGGATCAGCCACACACTAGCTGATATTCTATTCCTTTTTCCTTTTCTCTTTTCAAGGCAGGGACCATATTACTCCATCATGCCCCAAAATAGCACCTCTTTTAGTAGTTTTAAAAACTCTTCCAGAGATGTTCTATGCATAAAAAGCACACACATTTCCTCTTTTTTGTACAAATGGTACCCTTTGAAACACAAGACTTTTCACCTTATTTTTAAATCACTTATTATCTTACAGATTGTTCCATATATACTGACCTCATTCTTTCAAAGGTAGACCCTGCACTCCTAACCCTGACTCTGTTCTGCCTTAGTGAGTGACAGCTTAGAGATTATTGGTTATAATTGGTGCTCAGTAAACAGTTGATGGGTTGAATATATTACACTGAAGTGGCTGGCCTCTTGAGTTCTGATGATGGAGAAAATGGATGTTTCATATTCATTTTGGGAGGCCTTTGTGATCTACACTTCTGTGTCCTTTTCTTTTATGTTGAAACGCTTTTCTTTCCTTTTGGCTTGTGGCAAATTAAGGCCTAGAAATAGTTAAATCACAGCTCTGGATTCTTTTATAGGATTTCAATTTATACAACAAACACACCTATTGTATAAGGAGAGGCATGCTAGTTCAGGGAAGTAAATCTAAGGTCACAGGAAAATGTACCTGCGTGCTGCCTGACATCTAGAAGCCCAGCAAATGATTTTTGCATGATTTTGAGTCACACTTTTATCTTGTGCAATTATTGTCTAGCCCCTACGAGTTGAATTCTGTTCCCCTCAAATTCATATCCTGGGGCCCTAACTCCCAAATGTGACTATATTTGGAAATAGGATCTCTGAAGAGGTAATTAAGGTTAAGTCAAAGGAGTGGGACTCGAACTTAAAAAGCATGGTGCTCTCACAAGAAAAGGAAGGCTTCTGAGGACACCTACACAGAGGAAAGGGCATGTGAAGACACGGGAGATGACCTGCAAGCCGAAGAAAGAAACTGGAAAGAAAAAACCATGTTCATTCCATCTTGGATTTCCAGTCTCCAAAACATTGAGAAGCAAGGTCTTTGTTTTAATTCACACAATCTGTGGTATTTTGTTATGGTAACCATAGAAAACTAATTCTCCCTTCTTCACAGTAAAAGCTTATTTTTAAATTCAGTCATCTAAACTCTATATAAGCCCCAGTTAAGTGATAGAACAGAGATACATTAATCGATTCATTCATGAAGGCAAACTGTTAGAAGCACCCTAACATATTTATTAACAAAACAATAGGTATATGATGAAAGATTGGTGAGTAACTCCTAAAAGTGCATGTGTGTGTGTGTGTGTGTGTGTGTGTGTGTGTGTGTGTGTATAAAGTAGGTTAGTATGGTGTCACTGTAAGCCAGCTGCTTTACCTGACTTTCTCTTGTAATATGACAAGCTATTCCATTGATATTGGCTACCCTCCAGAACATGATGGTAAGGCTTTACTGCTGACAGAACCACACACGGGACACACGGAATACGGGAGCTCACAGAACATGGAGAAATGAAGTTGATATTGACCTGGAAGCTCTTCGTCTTTACTAGCTAGCCTTCGTGACACTGGAAGGCCCTGTGCATGAGACTGGAGCAGAATGTACTCACCACTCTTATCCAACTGCGAACAGTAATAACCTGCGTGGCAAGATGTGCCTCCTGGTGCAGCAGCGGCATGAGTGCCATCCGAGTAACAAACCACTCTCTTACTGTACTTAAGTTCCACTCTGGAAGATGGAACCCGTCTGTACCAGTTACTGAGCCAAGAACCTGTGGCTGGAGGGGGGGGGAGGTCATAGGCCCTAAGAGAGAACCTATGACTGTTCTTCTCTTAATAGGACATAGTATTAAAAACATATATTTTAAATATACAGGTCAATATCTTTTCTGTGAGCTAGAATATTGCTAAGGTACACAGACAGGCCTAAAATTAACTATATAGTCCCAGACTAGCCTGAAATGGGATTCTTCTGCCTTTGCCTCCTGATTGCTTGGCTTCAGCTGTTGTGATAGGTGGTTTGTGAGAAGTTCTAGCTGTGTGAATGTGTCTGTGCATGTGGGTGCAGAGGGTAGACATTGATGACAGATGTCTTTCTCAATTGGTATCCACTGTAGTTTTTGAGGTGTTTTGAAAATCTGGAGCTTGCGGATCAGTAAGCCTCAGCCAGTCACCTGTTCCTGCTACTACATGTATCACCCCTCCCAGCTTTATACATGGGTACTGGGGATACGAACTCAGCCATTTCTCCATCCTGGAAAATCTACAGTTTTAAATTTTCCTTTTCCCCATGACAACGATATTGAAATATTTTTATTTACATATTTTCCAGCTGCATTTTATGTTACACAAATAAATAAGTAAATATTTATTTATTCTTACATTCTGGCCTATTTTGATTGAGTTAATCTTATTGAAAGTGGGGTCTGACTTTCACACGTACTCTGGTGCCTCATATTTGACCACGTCCCCTGGATGGGGAGACCTGGTGGCACTCAGAGGAAGGATAGCAGGCTACCAAGAAGAGACTTGATACCCTATGAGCATATACAGGGGGAGGAGGTCCCCCTCAGTCACAGTCATAGGGGAGGGGAGTAAGGGGAAAATGGGAGGGAGGGAGGAATGGGAGGATACAAGGGAGGGGATAACCATTGAGATGTAATATGAATAAATTAATAAAATAAAATTAAAAAATCTTATTATTGAAGTGTAAGAGTTTTTCAGATAAGTATCACACACACACACACACACACACACACACACACACACACACACACACACACATATATGTATGGCTGATCTTCATTTCTACTTTTTAAAAATGTTTTAATTTTGAGCTATTTCAATTTATTGATTTTTTTCCCTTCTAGAATACATGCTTTTTGGATATTAAGTTTTTGTTTATATTAAGGCTAGAAACCCTTTTACTCTTGTTTCCTTCTACAAGTTTTTAGTCTTCTTTGTCATGTGATCAATTTTAAGTTAGTTTGTGTTTATAGCACAAGACAAATTCCAAGGTTTAATTTTTTTCTTCGTGGCTATTTAATTGTCCTAGCAGCTTTTGGAAATCTTTTCCTATTGGATTGCCTGGGCATCTTTGTCAAAAATCAATTGACCATAGATGAGTGGGTTTATTTCTGGACTCTTTATTCTGTTCATTGATCCATATGTCTACCCTCTGTTAATAGCACACTGTCCTTATTACTGTAGCTTTATAGTAAATCTTAGACTGGTATAGTTCTGACATTATTTTAGGATATAGTGTGGGAGGAGACACTCCAAGTCCTCCACATTTGTTATTCTTTCTCAAAGTCATTTGAGTTATTTTAAGTCCCAAACATTTGCATATAGATTTTATTATCAGCTCATCAACATTTTCTTAAAAACGGCCTATTTGCTCTATGGCTGAGATCACACTGAATCTCTGCCTGGTGGGAAACATTGACATGTCTGTATTGACAGACGTTACTCAGAGATATCCCATATACTTTTGTTTATTTAGGTCTTTAATTTTTTCAGAATATTTTCACAGTATTTTGTTTTTTCATCATATAGACTTTACACATTATATTAATTCACCCACAATGTTTAATATTTTTCTGATGCTGCCAAAAGTGATATTTCCAGCAACCAGCCTGCAAAGTGGCTCCCGATGACCCTTCCCTTTTGGTGTTTATGTCTTCTATAGTCTCTTTCCCACAAACAGTTAGTATGTGTGACCAGTAGAGTGTGGCTGAAGTGCCGTGATTCTTCCTGTGAGACTCAGTGATAAAAGCATCATGACTCCTCCTTTGTTTGGTTTTGGATTGTGCTCAGAGGACATGGGGGAAGCTTTGTTAGAAGGCTCCTTCGAGTTTTGTTTTTTATGTAGACAATCACGTCACCTGTGTCAGACAGCTTTACTTTTTTTCTAAAATTGGATGCTTTATCAAAGTGGTTAGGAGTTTCAAGATAATGTGTAATAGGTGAGAGCAAACACTCATTTAAAATATTTTGCTAACATGTATATGTGCACTGTGCATGAGCGTGCATGCATGTGTGCATTGTGCGTGTATGTGCACCTGAAGGGATACCACTGCAAGAGTTGGTGCTCTCCTTCTGCTGTGTGGGCTCCAGGCCTTGAACTCTAGTTGTAAGGCTTGCCTGCAAGCATCATTTATCCACTGATCCATCTCCGTAGCCATGAGAGCAGGCGCTCTTACTGTGTTCTTGGTCTTAATGGGGTCATATCCCCTCTTTGCCCATCAGAGTGAATATTAGCTGTAGGTTCTCCTGAAATGTCTCTTGTCAATATGAGAAAGTAGTTTTCTTTTCTGCTTTGAGATTATTTGAAGTTTTATTCTAAACCATTTTCTAATACTGTCCCCAAATCAATTTATATATATATATATTTATTTTTATTTTTTTCTAATATGAATAATTATAGCGATTGAATTTTGAACATTAGGGCAGCTTTGCATTCCCGAGACACTTGATCATAATGCACGCTCTGTTTCAGAGAGTATTTGCTGACTACTCTTTCTTTCCTGAGACATCTGGATTGTGGCAGGAGACCGCTTTCCACTGATGGTTCAGCTGGGACTACTGTATCTTGCTGTCTGAATGTACGTAAGGGAGCCTTCGCAACCCTCCGAGATCTTTCTGAGCAGACAGATGTGGGGATTATGGTAGATTGCTGATGGCTTCCTGCTTCCTTGGGTCAGCATATGTGTTAGAATCTGTTGCTAAATTTGGAGGAAGAGCTTAAAACCGGAAGAGTGGAGAAGGACCCAGCGTGGAAGCCTCAGCATTCTGTTATCCAACTAATCTACTGCCAGACATGCTCTCTGCAGACCACTGGCCCCAGTGTTTTTAAGAGGTACCTTCTAGAATAGTCTTTCCAATCTAGATGAAAAATTAGTACTTTAAGCAGAAAAGGGCATTGCTGAGGGCATTTTTACAGAATGCTCCCTCATGAAGTCTGGAGACTCAGAAACCACACCTCAGCAATCACTGCCGACTGTACATTCCCTCTACAGTCGCTGTCACACTGCTGAGCTCTGCAGTCAGCAGTGACCAGTGCTCTCCCTTAGGCACCACCGAGTTTCCCTGTGTCTTTATGGGGAAAGGCTCCATGCCTTGTGTAGAAATATCCACTAGGCCAAGCCTGGGTCAGTCTCAGTCTGCTAGAGCGTGGGAATGGGGACCACTCTTCAGATTTTATAGTGAGATGCAGGCCTCTCTTTAAAAGAGGGAGAATATTTGGAGGCTGGCCATCCTAAAATGATATTCACTATGAAAACAGGGACAATGGGGTCTATGCTTTGGGAGAACTATATGGTATTCCTTTAACTTCACTGCATTTTTCCTAAAGAGTGTGTTGCGAGGCATATTTCTCTCTCCATCTCTCGGCTTTTGGTGGTGTAGCACTATCCCAGTAGTGTTTAGACACACCTTTCCTTATGTCTTGCTCTTCCAGCTAGCTACCTAGGAGCCACTACCTAATCTGATTCCGCCTTGATTATATCTCTTCATGGTGCATTGAGCCCAGTAGGGGTGTGAACAGTGTTTGCTGACAACTCTGTGTTCCTCTCTTTGAGATTCCAGAAAAAGGAAGATGGCTTAGAGATATTACAATAATTTATTTTTATTCAGGAACATACACATATTAGGAAAAACCCCCTTTGGTTTAGTATTCTGGTTTGGTAATGATTTTTTTTTTTTCTTTATTAAAACTCTTAAGGAAGTCTGGTCCCAAGGTGGCAGTGTTGGGAGGTAGGGCCTAGTGGGAGAGGTTGGGGTCACAGGGGTGGGGGCCTCATAAATGGATGAGTGGTATTCTTGCATGAGTGAGGTCTTGTTTTCAGGGACTGGATTAGTTACTACAAAAGCAGGTGGTCATGATGTGTGCTTGGCTTTCTTTTACTTTCATGTACTTAAGCTCACTTGTCCTTCCACAGTGCGTTCATATAAGTACCCTAAGGTGCACTCCAGATGTGGCAATTGGATCATAGAGTTCTTAGGCTCCTGCACCATGAGTCAGAACACACTTGTCTATGTAAGTAAAGAAAAGTCTTAATCTCACGCGCTCTGTTGTAGCAATAGAAAGCAGACCAAGCCACTTGTCTATGAGGCTAGGGTGGGTGTTCGTGTAATATGAGGCAGGAAACTGCGGCTCTGAAAGAGAAACTTCCTTTACTTCTGTTTTATTTAAAAAAAATTTTTTTTTTTTTTAGCTTTTATAACTTTGTTCTTTGCAATTTCATATGTGTATATAAGGTGTTATGATCACATTCACCTCTCCCACTCCTGCTGGTGCGCTTCTCCTCAAGTAGTCCCTATGGTGGATTGAATGAGAAATGTCCCCCATCAACTCACATTTCTGAATGTTTAGTTCCTGGTGGGTGACACTGTCTGGGGACATTAGGGAACCTGTAGGAGGCAGAGCTTTGCTCAGGGAAGTATGCCACTGGGGACAGGCTTTGAGAACTTGTAGCCCTTCCTGACTTCCAGTTCGCTCTCTGCTTCCTCTTGTGCAGCTGAAGATGTGGCCTGTCAGCCTCTTCTACCATGTGTCTTCCCCCACTGTTTTGGACTCGCCCTTTGGAACCATAAATCCAATAAACCATTTCTTCCTTAAGTTGCCTTGGTCATGCCATTTTGTGACAGCAACAGAAATGTAACTAATGCAACCACTCTCGTGCTCTCTCTCTCTCTCTCTCTCTCTCTCTGTGTGTGTGTGTGTGTGTGTGTGTATGTGTGTGCGCATGTGTGTGCGTGCGTGCACGCACCCAGGTCTTGTACAAGAAGCTACAGCTACTGTGTTTCCATGATGACAACTGCTATTAAATCCATAAGACAGAGTTTTACAGCATTCCTCCTCACCCTTCAGCTCTTAGAATCTTCTCATCCTCTCTTCTGCAGTGTTCCCTGAACCTTGAAGGGCATGATAATGATGTCCTACTTAGGGTTGAGTGTTCAACAGTCCCTGAATCTTAGCACATCAACTAATTGCTAACTGCAAAGAAGAACTTTGACTGGCCAGATCCAGGAGCAGAACTAGTCTATGGGTATAAACGTAACTATTTATTTATTTATTTATGACATTTAAAAAATTATTTTTATTTAAATAATTTATTCAGATTACATCTCGATTGTGGTCCATTCAGTTGTAGCTTCCCTTTCCCTCTTCCCTCCCTCCCCTCTTTCCCTCTTTCCCCTCCCCTAGGTCCCCTCCCCTAGGACCTCCTCCCCCAGGGTTTTCTCACGTGGACACTCCCGTTGGGAAGGTGGGCAGACGGAGAAGGAGTTCACCTGCACTTATTACTTCTCAGCAAGATCTAGGTTTGCTTATCAAGGGCACAAAGGGGGTGCACCCTGTGGGCCGGACCTGTGTCAGACACCCTCTCCCCAAATTGTTTCACAGGTTGTTTTTCTTTAAAATCTAGATGGCCAATCATTTTAAAAATTTACTTCAAAAAATTTCATACATATATTATTCTGTTAAACATATCCTCCCAACACTTTTATCTTCCCTTTCTCTCCACTTCCTTCCTGTTAGTTCCTTTTGTCTTCCTAGACAGTTTTGCTTTCTACTTTCATATATATATATGTATATACATATATATATATAATATGTGTCTGTATACAATCTATGAGTCACAAATTTGAGAAAACATGGTATTTGTCTTTCAGAGATTAGCTTAATTCACTTGATATGATTATCTCCAAGTGCATTCATTTTCTGCAAGTGACATGACTCTTTTAAGACTGAAAATAATTCCATTGTGTATACATATGTATTTTCCATATCCATTCCCCTATTGCTGGACACCTAGGTTGGTTTCATAATTCAGCTGTTGTGCATTGTGCAGTAAAAATTGATACAAAAGTAACCCACCAGTATGTTGTCTTGCATTTCCTATGACAAATATCTAGGAGTGGCATAGCTGGCTCATGTGAAATGTTATCTATTGTTGACCCTTTACACTGACTTCCACAGTTGGTGGACTAGTTTGCATTCCTACCAGTAGTGTTTAAGGGTCCCCCTTTCTAGAAAGAAGTATTTGTGTGTGTGTACACGTGCATGCGCGCAAATGCACATGTGTGCGTATGTGCTTGCCACACGCATGCAGAGGCCAGAAGAGGGTATCAAATCCTCCCGGATCTGGAGTTACAGGTGGATGTGAACTCTCTGATGTGGATGCTGGAACCAAAGTGGGATGTTTTGGAAGAGCAGGAAGCCAAGTCTCTAGGCTGAGGGGTCCTTTTTGTCCAAATCCTCACCAGCATTTGTTAGCCTTTGTTTTCTTAATGGCTGTGGATGGTCAGTCTTTACAATGGAGCACAGGAAGGATTGCAGCGCTGCTCATGGGCAAGATTCCTCAGCATCCACACAAATGCTGACAATGCCGCTTCTGCTTCTGTGTCCACTGAAGACAGAAGAAAGGGTGAAGGGGAGTTCCCAGGACACCTTTCTTCCTTGCATACTCCTTGGAAGAGCATTGTATACCCCTCTACACATTTTAAACTGGACAGTTACTGATTTCTATATAAACACATAGTTGCAGAGAATATATTTTTGGCATGACGTACATGCTGGCATTTAAAAATAAACATGTTGCATTGTTCTTTTTAAAGTGCCCCCTGAAGCCCAAGTGCCATAGTGATTTGATGCCATTCTCAAAAACCACACAGTCATGCTTTTCTTCAGTAGACAGAAAATGTCCCATCATTCCTTTTTATTCCCGAACTTCTCATACCATTTTCTCCATAGAACTTTATCCTACTGTAATATAATTTTATGCTTGAAAGTTTTTTATTATTTATTTCTGTATCATAATTCTCTGCAACAGGAATATGCATATAAATTGAAATAACACTTTAGAACATCTCATGTGTCTAAAAGGCTCTAAGCATTGAAAAACCTTCTTAGTATTGGATTATCATTAAAATTATTACTATTACACCAAGGAGAAAAAGGACATAGCTATATTGTATGTTTTGCTATGTAATTATTAAAAAACAAAAAGTAAAATTGTGTTAGAAATGCGTCTGCAATGAGATGGATTAGATTTTTAAAACATCTCCTGTATCTCTGGATGAATATCAGCTATTGCAACAAAGATGCATGGTTTGGCATCAACTACACCTTTCTCCTTTATTGATTATGACACAAGTCCTCAAACCTTTGTTAGTGTAAGTAGATAAGAGATGCTACAAGGTGTTGATGCATTTGAGTTGTTTGAGCTACTTCCGAGTCAGATATTAAAAATCATTTGGTGATCTAACATCAAAAATTATTTTTAATGACATATCTGCTTACAGCTTAATTCGGTCTTCCTTCGATTACATGGAAACCACCCACAGACCTGGGAGCTGCTTGCCTGGGAGAGGGAGTTGTCACCCAGCCATTAGGCTGCTCACTTGTCAATGGATTTGTTGCCTGGTCATTAGAGAGAGCCACAATCTCAGTGTTTCTATTTAACCCCTTGTTACATTCCTGGAGATTTACATTCTAGGAGATATCATATCAATAGCTGGGCTGATCAAGGCTGATGCCTTATCCTTTGTTAGGCGAGAGAAGGGCTCTCTTCAAGGAGAAACAGGGAAGCGAGGAATTGTCAGAATCAGCTCCCCCCCACCCCACCCCCACCCCCCCCCCGCAATCCCTCAGAAAAGACAGATTCTCAGCAGAATCTGTAGGAAAACTGCAGATCTTGAAGTTGATTCCTATATGTGGGTATATGTGGGTATGTTGTAGTGTGTGTGTGTGCATTTGTGTGTGTGTGTGTGTGTGTGTGTGTGTGCATGAATTCAAATGTGCACGCATGTATGCATGTGCATATGGAGGCCAGAGGATACTGGTGTCCTTTCTGAGGCACTGTCCTCCTCCTCCTCCTTCTCCTCCTCCTCCGAGTCTTTCTCTGCTCTGGAACTTTCCAAGCAGGCTAGGCTGGCTGATAAATGAGCTTCAGGGATCTTCCTATCTCTGCTGGGATCACAGAGGCCCACTAACATACCTGGATTTAAAAAGGGAGGTGTTCTGGAATCAAAGTCATGTTCTCAGGCTTGCAAAGCAAACACCTAATTGACGGAATTCTTTCCCTTGCCCTGGATATTGATTCTTGAGAATCCATCATGGTCCCCAACCAAGTCCACTATATCCCTAAGGGAATGGGCATGCCATTGGAAGGCTGTCCAAAGGGATGTAAGCCATGGAGATGACAGCATTCTCGAAGAGGATGGACTCGTTTGACTTTCCCATCCACATTACCTCTCACTGAATGTGGTACTCTGTGCTAAGTGACTTCTAGGTGTCATCTTACTCAGTCTTTTGAATAACCCCAAGAAGAAGGAAAAATGTCTCTATTTTTCAGATCAGAATGCAGGCTTGGGGGAAATGGCAGTCAGTAAGAATCAATGCTGGGTTCTGAGCCAGGGCTCCAGATTACAGAACCTGCCCCCATAAGGCTCTGTGTTAACCTATGGCCTGGCTTTGGGTGCAGTGAGCCCAGCTCTTCATGCCAGGTGCAGCCTGGACTCAGTTGCTTTTATTTTTGTTTGTTTCTAAGCACGTGCCTCTAAAGCAGGGATTCTCAAATTTCAGCATGTACGAGAATCAAGTTGGCATTATTGAAACACAGATGACAGGCTGGGGAGATGGTTCATATGTGTGCTGGTTTGAATGAGAATAAGAATAGCCCTCATAGGCTCATACATTTGAATGCTTAGTCATTGGGGAATAGCACTAATTGAGAAATATTTGGAAGTGTGGTCTTGTTGGAGTAGGTGTGGCCTTGTCGGAGGAAGTTACTTGGGGGTGCAAAAACCCAAGCCAGGCCCAGTGTTTCTCTCTCCTTGTTTCCTGTGGATCCAGATCTAGAACTCTCAAGAATTTTCCAGCACCAAGCTTGTCTGTTTGTAGCCATGCTTCCCACCATGATGATAATGGACTCACCTCTGCAGTTGTAAGCACTCCTTCGCCCCACCCCCACCCCCGCAGTTAAACGTTTTCCTTTATGAGAGTTTTTACAGTCATGGTATCTCTTCACAGCAATGGGACACTAAGGCAGGTCGTAAGGTGCCTTTAAGGGCTGAGGACCTTAGTTTGATCCCCAGAACCCGCGTGAAAATGAAGTGATGGGCTAGCATATGCTTGGAATTCTAGCACTGGGGAGAACAACAGCCAGTCCAGCCCAATTGGTGAGTTCTAGGTCAAATGTCTCAAAAAATAAGATAGATAACACCTGAGGAATGACACCTGTGTCTGGCTTCCACATACACTGGCACACATATGTAGCAGGTACATCGGCCGAGTGCTTGTATGTCCCCAAGGATTTCCCTGATTAGGGGTATGGAGGGAATGAAAAAATGATATTTACACACAGACATATAAAAGCTGGAACTAGGTGAACTGGGATCTCTGTTGGCAGAGACGTAGCACCCCAGATGTTCAGTGTGTTGATTATGTAGAATTGAACAGGGGTGCAAAGTTATTGCTTACATCTGAACAAGGAAGCAGGGTTATTGCATACAAATAAACGAGGAGGAAGCGTTATTATATACACCAGCAGAAGCAGGTGAGGCAGGTTTAGCTGATCTCAGTAGGGGAGCATTCTTAGCCTCATCTGGGGAAGCCTTTGCCACTCACATGTGCCTGAGGCACTGGGGCTCTTGCCCTGGCCCTTGTCAAGCAATAAACAGTCACACAGGCCTTCACTTGCTCCGGGCTTCTTCCACTCTTCACAAGCAGACGCGCGCGCGCATGCGCAATAGTACAGCCAGTGACTCCGGGGTGTGGGTGAAGTTGGGAGTTTCAGGGTCTAAGAAGCGCACTTGAGACCCTCTTTTTTACAGCACAGGCATCTCCAGGCGAGAGGTTAATCTTTTCAACTCATTGAGAGACTGGTGTTTTTCTCCTTTAAGTTTCTTTTATGGCTGAACGTTTCACCTGCCAAGAAATGAATATATTTACATATGCATGATATATGGATCTGTCAGCACTGGAAATTCATGCTGTAGAAATATTTGCAAGAGACTTCCTGAATGCTTTTGTTTGTTTTTGTTTTTGTTTTGTGCTGGGCTTGCTCGTGTAGGGGGCAATCGTGTTTGTATGTTCTTGTTTATTTCTATTTGCACAGGGAAGTCATCTGGCTGGGCGACTCTTTTCTCTGTCTAGCCAGAATGCCTTTACTCGCTTCTCCCATTGCTTCCACCTTCAAGACTCCTTTCCAGGCAGCATCGTCTCTCTGACGCTTGTAAGCTGGGTGAGCCCCACCTCCTCTGACCCTCTCCAGTGTGCATAGCCTTCTGCAGTACGATCTGATTATATGTTACCCCTCTCCTCCGGACACCTTTGGGAATAGCCACGGCTGGGACTATAGGCATGCACCAACCACTACACCTGGCTTTATGCGGTGCTAGGAACTGCACCCAGGCCTCTATGAATTCTGGGTAAATGTCCTGCCAGCTGAACTACATCTCTATCCCCCACTATCAGATATTTTGGTGATTTATTTTTTTGTAACTCCATTTTGTAGTTCCTGAGTTTGGACTTTGCAGATGACACTATCATGTCACAATGTCCAAAAGTTGGACACCCCTGTTTGCCGAGCATTTTAGAAACAGCCCATCCCCGGTTTCTTTGCTTCCCAGGGCCGTGCTACTCTTTCTGTAGTTACTCTGATTATTATTATTATTATTATTATTATTATTATTATTATTATTATTATTATTATTATACATGTTAAGGACATAATCCTATGGAAACTTCCTGTATCTACCACTTTGGTTCTTTCAAAGCTTGCATATACATATCATGTGACATTCTAGGCTAGTTGATAGAGAAGAAAGGATTCTGGGAAGCTGGGAGTTCACGCGAAGCTTTGTTTCAGGTAACACTTACCATGATGACAAGAATACTAATAACTCCTGCTCTCTGTTGTTCCTAAGGGTCTGACGATGAGTAGCCCCCACTGTGGCCTAAAACTCAGTCTTTCTGCCTCACATTCCTGCATGCTGGGAATACAGCAGACATCATAAAGACTGGATCCCACCCTACTTTTACAAAATTAATTCATGTGTGTGTATATTTACATTTATGAAGATGCATGTGCAGTGTCATTCCTCTAAGGATCCTGGCCACTTTGGTTTTTGTTTGTTTGTTTTGTTTTGTTTTGTTTTTGAGACAAGATCTCTTATTGCCATGGAATTCATCCATTAGGCTTGAGCTGGTGGGCTGGCCAGTGTGTCCTAGAGATCCACTTGCCTCTGCCTTCCCAATGCTGCAATTATCGCTGCCACCTGGCTCTTTTTGTATGGGTACTGGAGATGAAATTCAGGTCTTTAAACTTGCAGAAGCACTTTATAAACTGAGTGGTCCTCCCAGCCCCTCCTGTAATATTTTTCACAGATTCTCCTGGGATTCAGTATCTTGGGTTCTGTGTCCACAGCTCAGATTGCTGGCTGTACCTCTGCTCTGCAGCCTGTGCTCCTGCGGTCCTACTTTACTGTCTCATGAAAGGTGGTATTCTCTCCCCTTAGTTCATGGCCACTGATGGCTCTAGTTTTTGTTTGTTTGGGTTTTTGGTTGTTTTTTGTTTGTTTGTTTTCCTGCTTAGGAGATTGTAAACCTCTATCTTCTCACATTCCTTTGGTCCTTCTTTCTCCATGACTTTTTCAAAAATATTAGTTTCAATACATCCTAGCAACGCAATCTCCTGTGACTTGCTACTTTTGTACACGCTAACATTTCCCTACCATCCCCTAGCCTATTCGCTTCAATAGCTATTTTTGCAAAGGCTTCATTACTTCCTAATTGTTTCGTTACTTCTTGGCTCCCCCTCCCTCTTTCTTTTCCTGGGCTCTCTATATTAGAGCAGCAGACCACAGGCTTTGAAATTTCCTGAAACAAAAGTTGAAACATGAAAAAGACAGAGGCATAGCTCTTATACGGGGTTACTCCCCTGCTCCAAATCAGAATGACTCCTCTGTACTTTTACTGTCGTTTTGTAAGCATTGCCCAAATGGAGTTCCAGAGGGGTATCTGTTGCCTATGTGCAAGTGGGTTTTCTTAGGAGATCATGGCTTCCTCTGGGGTGATCCAGCCCCGCATCCTCTGGATCCAGTTTAGTATACTTTCTTGGGTATCCAGGATGTGCTCAGTTCTGTGGTGGACACAAAGAAGACATTAACCCTCATCCTTTCCTCTCATGCGTCCCATGGGGGACATGCAACAGCAGCTGTGTGGGACTCTAACTTGTGTATCTACTTTATTGAGCTAAAGCAAGGGTGTCCTAGTTTCATTCCAAGAGGTTCATTTCAACATATAACTCCAGATTACAGTTCATCATTGTGGGGAAATCAAGGCAGGAGCTCCAGCTCAGCACATCGCATCCACAGTCAGGAGTGGAGAGAGGCGAATGCGTACAAGCTCGTTTTCTTGCTCCTGCTCATCTCAGTTGCTCTACTCTTATACAGTTCAGGACGCCTGCCCTAGGGAGTGCTGGTACCCAGTTAGGTAGAATGGATCAAGAAGTGGGTAAGACAGTTAATGTGAGTTTGAAGAAAGACATTATAGAGGGAATCTGTGCTGGATAGTTTTATGTCAACTTGACACAAACTAAAGTCATCTAAGGTGTTAGGGAGCCTCAGTCAAGAAAGTGCCTTCATAAGATCAGGCTGTAGGCTAGCCTAAGGAAATGTTCTTAATTAATGCTTCATGTAGGAGGGCTCAGGCCATCTAGAAAGCTGCCCGAAGCCCAGGTGATGGTATGCAGTGGGGGCTATGCCTTTGTATCGTGAGACAATCTGGCTTATTTGAAGTGCATGGCAGTACAGATTGATGACTGTGCTGTTCAGCTTGTATCAGTAAATGAAATACCTGAGGCAGTGAACTCACAAGAGAAAAGGTCATGGTTTTGGGGGTTCCAGTCTATGCCAAGTGGCTCCATTGCTTTGGGAATGGTGGGGTAGCAGATCACAGTAGAAGCACATGGAGGAAAAATTACTTACACCATGAACCAGGAAGCAGAGAAAGAGGAAGGGATCTGCAGTCCCCAAATCACCCTTGAGAGCATACCTTGAGTACCAAAGGCCTTGTTTTAGGTCCCGCTTCTGAAAGACTCTGCTCCCTCCAAAGAGAATCACCTTGGGGAGCATGCCTTAATATAGGAATCTTCCTTTTGGGGAACATTCAACTTCTGAGTCATAGTGTCCATGGATACCAAAGAATCATGCAGGGCAATGGTTTGAAACAGTAATTCGGTCTCCCGGGGTACGTTGGCAATACTTGCAGATATTCTGGATTGCTATACTTGGGACAAGGGATCTTTTGGCATATAGCTGGCATAAGATAGAGGCCATCAATACTGCTAAACTTTGTATAATACGCAGGATCCATCTGATCCCCAAAATTCGGCTGGTACCACAGATCAACAGTGCCATAGTTCAGAAACCTTGGTTTAGAGATATTGGCAAGAAAGAAGAAATAAACATGGTGTTAGGCAATAGTGTGCCATAAGTGAGAGTGGTGCATGGAAGCCATCATTGGGCCCTTTTTCCTTCTCTCAGAGGAACTTACTTAACCTTCTTCTTATTGCATGTTTTCTTTGATTTGAATTTCCAGGTGTGTCTCTGTACCCCAGGTGTCTCCTCTTTGGATTGATGGTCCAGGGCTACCAGGACACTGGGAGATTGTGTGACTAAAGAATAGAATCTGGAGGGGAGCACAACATTCTTTTTAAAAAATATATTTTATTAATTCATTCATATTACATCTCACTTGTTATCCCATCCCTTGTATCCTCCCATTCCTCCCTCCCTCCCATTTTCTCCTTACTCCCCTCCCCTAAGAATGTGACTGAGGGGGACCTCCTCCCCCTGTATATGCTCATAGGGTATCAAGTCTCTTCTTGGAAGCCTGCTATCCTTCCTCTGAGTGCCACCAGGCCTCCCCATCCAGGGGACATAGGGGGTACCAGAGTTCGGGAACACAACATTCTTGACCCAGATTCGTCTTCGCCTTATGTCTTTCAGGCTGAAAGCCTGCCCTTGAGCCTCACAGCTTATGTGCTTATTCGGATGTATATTTATGGCTTTGCTTCTGTTCTAACCGGTCAAGTCCAAGTTGGGATGTTCTGCAGGGGCATGGTAGCTACATTTGTTTAGCTGAGGGGTGATGGTGGGGTAGAAAGGTCATACCCGCCCCCCCCCCAAAAAAAACCCATAGTCCTTGTATCATTATTTCTCTGGAATTATCTGAAAGAAAAAAACAGAAAACACTTTAGTCACACTCATTTTGTTTAGGACACTAGTGGTTTAAATAGAAAGTCTTCTTAGAGCTTTTACTGTTCAGACAAATGCTTTGCATTTCTGAGATGAAAAAAGTAGCATATTATGTTCTTAGACTTAACTGACCATGGGAAACAAGTTTTAGAATATGTATCAACAACTCAGGGTTTATGGGTTTGGAGATAAGCAGTGTGACCTCACATCTCTGCCCCCACCATAGAGGGACTTGTTTCTGTGGGTAAGATGAGCAACTTACCCACAGAATTGTACTTCCTTCACTATGTTTCAGAGGCTGTTCTCTTAGTCACATGGTTCTGTGATGATTTGTAGTGACCTGGAAGCCTGTCCTACCGGGACACAATTGAGGGCCTAGATGGAAGATGTTTTATGATTTTCATAGTTCCAGTTCTTCCTGAGTTCTTGGGACATGATTATGCTTAATACATCATGGCTAATGCTTATAATGCAGTTGGTGAATTAATTCCCACGTGGCTCCTTTATCCTTCCTTTGAGGGTCAAGTTTACTGGAAGAGGCAGACCCTTGTCCCAAGTGTAGCAACCCAAACTGTGTGCAAACATTACCAATGTTCCCTGGGAAGCCAAATTGCTCTTTTAAACCATTGCCCTGCATGGTTCCATGGTGGACACTAAGAGTCTGTGGTGGTGACTTTAATGATGTAGCTAGCAAGAGGACACATGCAGATTCATGCTCAGGACATGTCTTAGTTGGCTGGCATGTCCTGAGGCTCCTTTAAGGAAGCTAAGCTTATTCATGGCACAGAGAGACTGGTTAGTTCCCATCTGGAGTGTTTAGTTGTGGCGCCCGCACCACCGCGGTACAGAGTCGAGGGTGAGGGACTGCGGATTTAACTCATGCACAGACACGCACGCATGCATACACACACACACACACACACACACACACACACACACACACACACACACACACACACACACACACACACACACACACACACACACACACACACACACACCAACACAGCGGGTTGTTCGTGCTAAGAGAGCAGCAGCTGCCGCAGGAGCCGCCGCAGCAGCCGCGGCAGTGGTTTATTATTCTCGTTCCCAGAGTTCCAAAGAGCCTTCTTATAGGCAGCAAAACAGGAATCCTCCTCCCAGGTGAAATCCTTCAAGAGGCGATTGCACACAGGAGGAAAAGTCTTGAGGAAGGGAGGGGTACGTTCTTAGAGTAGTAAACATGACTAGCTAACCAAGATAAACACAGACATGGAAGCTGCTAGAAACAGGACAAGAAACAGCAAGACAGGCACGCAGCCCAGTCAGGCCTGGTTCCTACATTTAGTCTAATTTAGAATATCAATAGGTAGGAGGTAACAGTGGAGCCTTTAGTATCCTAACTCTTACTGCTCCCTCAAAGTGCTGGAGTTAGTAGGGGACCCATTCAAAAGTTCCTGAGGCAGAGTCGACGGCCAAACTCTGCCAAGGCAGGGTAAGCAAGTCCTCAGTACTTCTGCCTCTCACAAACAGATATATTGGGCCAGAAGGCTGAAGATGATGGTCCAACATTATAGAGAGTTTTGGATGACAACTCAGGTAGCAAACTGTCTCTGTCATCTTCTCATTTGGGAAGCTACTAACCTGTACTCTCTGTCTACTCAGATAATCAGTTTTATTCCTTCTCAAATCTCTGATGGGGTTGAAGACCAGATAGTTTAGTTTAACAATTAATCTTAGTTGTTTACAAGTTAAGATGTTTTTAGGTCTAGATAGATGTTTTAAGTTTATAATGACCAGATATGATAGATATGATTTACATTCAGAATTTCAGATGCACTAAGCAAGCAAGAAAGATATTTTCTTGAAGGCTGCCAAATACTGATAGCCAAAACACTAAGAATGCAACATTTATATAATTTCCTGATTGTGTCAAGGTTCTCCCTGCTGTAGGCAGTTTATTGTATATACGTATAATAATATAAATGTATATGTAAAAATAAAAAATATTTAATTAAAAAAAAAAAGAAAAGCAAAAACAAAAGTTCCTGAGGGGCTCTTGGTAGGACACTTGCCGTTCGCACCCTGAATGGGCCAAATTGCAATAAATGCTGAAAGGAATGTGTTCAGTAGAGAGTAAACCAGGGTCCAAGAGAGGACTTCGGACTAGTGTACGCAGACCTGGGCCTCCGTGTCTGTATGACTGTCCTTAATTTTCCTGTTCCTGGGGTCAGGGAGGAATGCGCCTTCAACATGCACCTATTTTTTTTTTGAGGCATGACTCTGAAATAGCCGAGGGAGACCGTCTAGGCTTTAAATAAGTCCTATATGTTTTGGAAGGCATGGACTCAGGCCAAGTGGGGAGGAGAGAAGGGGCCATGGCTGTTTAATGTGAGAAAGTTGATTCAGAAGGAGAGGGACTGGACCAGAGATACCTGCCTGAGCTGTCTTACAGATGGCTTTAAGACCCTTACACTCAACTTTTAAAGTAGATTGTCCTATAGAATAGGTTGTTTTAAGTTAACTCTTTTTCATATGATATATTTTGATATATTTCTCCCTTCCCCAACTCCTTCTACCTCCCTTCCCATCCAACTTCATAGTCACTCTCTTTCAAAACAACAAAAAACCCATAAAAACCGACAAAATCAAAACAAACAAGAAAAAAAAAAAAGCCCAAACTAAGTAACACACACACACACACACACACACACACACACACACACACACAGACACAAAACTCTATGGAACTTGTTTTGTATTAGTCAATTACTCCTGGGCAAGGAGCCTGTCCTGGACTGTGGCTGATATACCCAGTGACACTTGATTGGAGAAAACCGATTTTCCCTTTGCAGGTATCAATTGCAAATAGCCTCTTGGCTAAGGGGTGGGTCCCTACCTCCCACTCTCAGTGCTAGGACCCTGCCCGGTTTGAACCTATGCAGATCTTACACGTGCTGCCAGTCTCTGTGAGTTCAAATGTGCATTAATACTGTCTGGAAGACTGTTTTTGTTTGTTTACAGAACATCATGAAACTAATACAGAGTTGTCATATACCCTGCTCGATGGCCTGAATATGATGCTTCTCTCAAGTTTATATGTTGATGTCTTATCCCTATGGTGTAGTGATATTTTGATGAGAACATGAATAAGATTATTTTTATAAATAGGCCCAGGGAACTAACTGCCTTCTCCTTTTTCACCATATGAGGATGCAGCAGGAAATGGGTCCTCACCAAATGTTAAATCTGCCCGTTTCTAGAGCATAGACTTCCCAGGCTCCAGATAGAGAGAGTAAATTTATGTTATTAAGCTTTTCTTTTCTTTCTTTCCTTTTTTTTTTTCTGGAGAGATATGAACAAAAATCTATCAACCCCACTTAGGATACTGATACGAGTCCAAGAAAATGATTCACCGAAGTCTAGCTTGGTGAGCAATGAGTGTATTGGAGTGACTTCCAGAACCATGGGTGACTAAAAGGCAGCTGCATCACTGAGCAGCCCAGCCCAGCATGGTTGACAACCCATTCTAGGGTTCTCTGCACACCTTATAGGGGCTCCACTGAAGAGCCTCTTGCACCAGATGGCTACTGCTTATACAGTCTTAGACAGGAGGCTTGTGATTCTTGTAAGTTTCGTGAGCTCCCTAAGCCTGGTAAACTCCATTTACTTCCTGAAACTTAGGAGTTTCCTTCCTCCATAGGAGGGAATGTTTCAGTTTGGAGGAAATTGCTACACATTTATAATATACCCAGTCTATAGAACTTAGTTACAGGAGCTGGAATAAACCAAGGCATATTGTTTTTACGTGAATCTACATTATGGTACTACAATTGATAAGCCAACATCAATAAATAATGGCTAACAAAGTCCATAATATTTCTTAGGTTTACTTAATGCTTACCTAACCTTTCTTTTTCTGTTGTAAAATGCCATGCAGATTATCACATTGCATATAAGGTCCTCTTGGCTGTGACAATTTCTTGTTTTTGATGACCTCGTTTTTGTTTTGAAAGCTTTGAAGACTAGCCAGCCATTTTGTAGAAGAAGACACCTGACTAAAGTTTGTCTGATGTGTATATTATGGCTAGACTCCGGTTGTGGATTTGGGGTAAGAAGCCCTGAGGTAAAATGTCCTTTACAGTACACTGTGGCATGGGTGCATGCTTCCATCATGACTTGTCAATGTTTATATGGGCCTCAACCATTTGGCTGAGGGTTTGTCAGGTTTTTCCACTATAAATTTTGATGCCCCACCCCCTTTTATATCACTCTTTGGGAAATAAGGCATTATATGCATGGGGTTTGTAATTAAGGAGAGGAAGGCTACACTCAACTTCCTTGAGAAGCATCCTCATTGTTTTGAGTGTGTGAATGTATGTGCGTGTAGGTGAACACACGTGCTTGTTTGTAGTGTGTGGTGTGACGTGCACGTGTGTCGCTCCCACACACAATAGAGAGGCCAGAATACAACCTCAGGTGTTCCTCCTAAGGGGCTGTCTAACTTACTTTTAAAGTCAGGGTTTCTTACTGGCCTTGGGTTGCTGGTTAGGCTAGCTTAGCTGGCCAGGGAGCCCCAGGGACTCTCCTGTTAGTGGTGAGTCCCATCTCTGTAGTGCCTGGGTTATGTGCACGCAGCACCATACCTCGTTTTAAACATGGGAGCTAGGGATTGAACTCAGGGTCTCTTACTTGCATGGCAAGCGTGTTGCCGACTGACCTGTTTCTCCAGCTCTGAGTCCTCAATTTTAAATGAAAAGGCTTTTTTTTTTTTTTTTTAATCTTGCCTTTCCGCTTGCCTCTCAAGCATTTTATGCAGAGTCCTGGGTTTGGGGAGTGAAGGTTTATTCTCATTTCCTTTTCAGGGCCAGCCAGCTCTTCTGGGCATGGCCATTTTTACTTAAGCTAACAAACGATCATCTTTCCCAGCGGAAGGCTTACCAGGATGCTGCAGTTCCTAATTACTCAGCGCTTTCTCCCAAGCCAGAGTTTCCTACAGAGCCATTAGATCTGTCTTCACAGATGCCTGAGACTGGGGAGCTGGGGGTGTGGGGGAAAGAAGAAGAGAAACGTGCTGGGGACGCTGGGGTAGCCAGAAGGAAAAACTCTGGGTTAGGAGGAAATTAATGGGTGACTATGGTCTCTGGGCCTAATGGATAGTCCCATCTTCTGGATTACTGCACGTGTCTTACTAACAGGGGAACAAGAAAACAATGCTCATCCTGGGACAGTGGCTGAAAGGGAAGGCAAGTGGAATGTGTTGGTACGTCTGTCCCCAACCTGATGCCATTATCTTCTGAATCAGTCCTTTGTCACTGTTACATTTTCTGTCTCTCACATCCTTGTGGAGGATGAGCTGGCTGGTGCTGTTTGATCTCCTGTCTCCTTATCTGTGCCAGTTTGGACCAAGAAGACAAAATGAGGCTTGATCTCCTTTCACACCTTTGCCAGACGTTGCTAATTGAACACAGCCATCCCGCTGGGCAAGGATAGCTCTGGTCCCAGAACTTCTGGAAAGAAGTGTGCTATGGTTTGAATAAGTGAATCCTTCTAAAATACACTTTGAAATGTAGCTCCGGGGTGATTGTGTTAAGAAACGGAGCCTTAGTTTTGGATCACTTCCCCCAAGGACTTCCCCTGCCTTGCCTGGCCTCACTGGAAGAGGATGTGCTAAGTCCTGATGTGACTTGATGTGCTGGGGCTGATATGGCGTACGGTGGGGGGGCTCCCCTTTTCTGAAAAGAAGGGGAAG